>NC_088387.1:59956666-60278888 GCF_037993035.2 Macaca fascicularis
AATTATGTATCAATCTGATAAAAGACTAATATCCAGAATGTATTTTCTTAAAAAGCTTTAATATAGCCAGGCGTGGTGGTGCATGCCTAATATCCCAGCTACTCAGGAGGCTAAGACAGGAGGATCCCCTGAACCCAGGGAGGTTGAGGCTGCAGTGATCCATGATTGCACCACTGCATTCCAACCTGGGCAACAGAGTGAGACCCTGTCTCAAAAAAATAAATAAATAAAAATATAACTCTAATAACAATGCAAATGACCCTAATTTTAAATAGGCAAAACATTTACTTTTTATTTTTTATCTTTTGTAGATAGGAGTCTCACTATGTTGCCCAGACTGGTTGAGAACTCCTGGCAATCCTCAACCTCAACTCTAGTAATCCTCCTGCCTCAGCCTTCCAAAGTGCTGGAATTACAGACATGAGCCACTACGCCCAGCAACAAAACATTTAAATAGACATTTCACTAAAGAAATATGGGAATAATTAATAAGCACATAAACAGAACTCGGTCATTGGAGATGTGGAAATAAGTAATTTAAAATCTCAGCTGCTAGGCCGGGCGCGGTGGCTCAAGCCTGTAATCCCAGCACTTTGGGAGGCCAAGATGCGCAGATCACGAGGTCAGGAGATCGAGACCATCCTGGCTAACATGGTGAAACCCCGTCTCTACTAAAAATACAAAAAACTAGCCGGGCGAGGTGGTGGGCGCCTGTAGTCCCAGCTGCTCGGGAGTCTGAGGCAGGAGAATGGCGTAAACCCGGGAGGCGGAGCTTGCAGTGAGCTGAGATCCGGCCACTGCACTCCAGCCTGGGCGACAGAGCGAGACTCCGTCTCAAAAATAAAATAAAATAAAATAAAAATAAAATAAAATCTCAGCTGCTGGAACGCCAAATTATTTTGAGCCTTAAAGTCAATAGGGCTTAAGTCACATGACAAGTAGCTATAACCGAGGCAGCTGCAAACCTGTTTCTTTGATTATACTATCCTTTATCTTTACCTACAGTTTATAAAATGTTGCAAATGACTAAAAGATACCAAGGAAGACTCCTCTCTTCACTGTGGATCTTCATTATAGATTAACTTCCCTCTTAACCTTCTCACACAAAGAATTCATGACTATCACACTAAGAGAGAATGTTAAATACATTATTTTAAATTGGAAGGAAAATGAAAACCAGCTATAAAGAAAACAAAACAAGCCATGGGAGGGAAAAATGCAAAATGTAACTAATTAAACTGCTATAACTCATAAACCAGCCTTGTATAGAAAATGCTATACTCCTACCAAACTTCTTTGTTTTCTGCCTATATAAGCAAAAACTTACTTCAGAGCACTAACTCCATTTCTCTGGAGTCTCCCGGACAGCCATTCCCAGCTTTTCACTTGAATAAACTCTTTTTATTTTGAGACAGAGTCTCACTCTGTCGCCCAGAGTAGAGTACAGTGGCACAATATCGGCTCACTGCAACCGCTGTCTCCCAGGTTCAAGTGATTCTCCTGCCTCAGCCTCCGAGGTAGTTGGGATTACAGGTGCCTGCCACTATGCCCAGCTAATTTTTTGTATTTTTAGTAGAGACAGGGTTTCACCATGTTGGCCAGGCTGGTCTCGAACTCCTGACCTTGTTATTCACCCACCTTCGCCTCCCAAAGAGCTGGGATTACAGGTGTTAGCCACCGCACCTGGCCTAAATAAACTCTTTAAAGTGGATTTTGATTATTTCAGGTTGCTAGAGAAATGCAAATAAAAACTATAACAATACAGCTACTATGTAACCCATAAAAATTAAAAATAAAAAATTATTTTAAAACTATGAGGTACTACTGCACATCTATTAGAATTATTGAATGGTTTGTGTGTATAGATAGTATGTATATGTATTTTCCTACCTCCAAATGGTATTAACCAATTAATAAGAGCTCTATTCTAAATGGCTCAAAGAAAAATAAATGCAGCCGGGCACAGTGGCTCACACCTGTAATCCTAGCACTTTGGGAGGCTGAAGTGGGCGGATTGCCTGAGCTCAGGAGTTCGAGACCGAGCCTGGGGAACGTGGTGAAACTCCACCTCTACTAAAATACAAAAGAAATTATCCGGTGTAGCAGTGTATGCCTGCAGTCCCAGCTACTCGTGAGGCTGAGGCAGGAGTATTGCTTGAACCTGGGAGGTGGAGGTTGCAGTGAGCCGAGATTAGAGCAAGACTCAGTCTCTAAAAAAAAAAAAAAAAAGAAAAAGAAATGCTTACATAAATTAAATAATCCTAAAACGCTCTCAGAAACATAAAAACTAGGCTGGGTATGGTGGCTCACACCTGTAATCCCAGCACGTTGGGAGGCCAAGGCTGGTGGATCACCTGAGGTCAGGAGTTCGAGATCAGCCTAGTCCACATGGTGAAACCCTGTCTCCACCAAAAATACAAAAATTAGCCGGGCATGGTGGCACGACCCTGTAATCCCAGCTACTCAGGAGGCTGAGGCAGGAGAATTACTTAAACTCAGGAGGTTTCAGTGAGCTGAGATCATGCCACTGCACTCCAGCCTAGGCAACACAGTAAGACTCCATCTCAAAAAAAAGAAACTAACCCCAGTGTTTTGCAAGTGTTGGCAAGGATCTCAAATAACTGAAACTTTTATGAACTATTGCTAGGAACGCAAAATGGTGCAGTTATCACCATCACTCCTGCAGTTTATCAGTTTCTTTAAAAGTTGAACATACACTTTCCATATGTTCAACCATTTCACTCCTAGGTATTTACCTAAGAAAAATGAAAGCACACAGGGGAACTGAAGTTATCACTTAAATCAATCTCTCCAAAGGCTAGGTAGAGTTTTTATGGAAAATTTGGTGGGCAGGGGGCTAGAGAATGAGTGCTGCTGACTGGTTAGGGATGAAATCATAGATTTATGGAAAACGTTCCTTGTGGGCTGAGTCTGCCTCTGGGTGGGGCCACAAGACCAGCTGAGTCAAGAGTCATGGTTCTGGGTGGGGGGTCAGTTGGTAGCTGGAAAGTTTGAAAAAATCTCAAAAGACCAATCCATAGGTTCTACATTAGTGATGTTATCTACAGGAGCACTTGGGAAAGTCAAAAATCCTGTTGCCTCTGGCCACAGGACTCCTGAGCAGTAAAGGATTATAAAAACTGTGCCTATATTTTAGCAGAATTGAGACCCCTCCCATAATCCTAATCTTGTGGCCTTTCATTAGTCTGACAAAAATGGTTTTTGGTCCCTGAGCAAGGAAGGGGTTAAGTTTAGGAAAGGAATATTATCCTTGCTTTCAAGTTAAACTATAAACTAAATTCTTCCCATGGTAAGCTTGGCCTATACCTAGGAATGAGCAAAGACAGCTTTGAGGTTAGAACCAAGACACAGTCAGCCATGTCAAACTTCTTTTACTGTCACAATTTTGCCACGGCAGTTTCACAAATAGTCATATAAGCCTTATTAGATCATACAATGGACTAATGCTCAGCAAGAAAAAGGAATGAACTATTGATAGAAGAAACATGAATGAATATCAAGAATAATTATGCTGAGTGAAGGTAGCTAGACCAAAAAAGAATTTTGTACCATTGGCCGGGCGCGGTGGCTCAAGCCTGTAATCCCAGCACTTTGGGAGGCCGAGACGGGCGGATCACGAGGTCAGGAGTTCGAGACCATCCTGGCTAACACGGTGAAACCCCATCTCTACTAAAAAATACAAAAAACTAGCCGGGCGAGGTGGCGCGCACCTGTAGTCCTGGCTACTCAGGAGGCTGAGGCAGGAGAATGGCGTAAAAACCCGGGAGGCAGAGCTTGCAGTGAGCTGAGATCCGGCCACTGCACTCCAGCCTGGGCGACACAGCGAGACTCTGTCTCAAAAAAAAAAAAAAAAAAAAAAAAAAAAAAAAAGAATTTTGTACGATTTCATTTATAAAAAACTGTAGAATAAGTAAACAAATCTATAGTGACAAAAAGATCACTGGTTTCCTGACAGGGATGGTTTTGGGAGAAGCAGAAGGAGAAATTTTTAAAGGGACACTGGAGAAATTTCCAGTAGTGATAGACATGTTTGCTATCATGTTAATAGTTTTGTGGGTACATTCATATGTCCCTTTATCAAATTATATGCTTTAAATATGTACAGTTTAGGCCGGGCACGGTGGCTCAAGCCTGTAATCCCAGCACTTTGGGAGGCCGAGACGGGTGGATTACGAGGTCAGGAGATCGAGACCATCATGGCTAACACGGTGAAACCCCGTCTCTACTAAAAAATACAAAAAACTAGCCGGGCGAGGTGGCGGGTACCTGTAGTCCCAGCTATTCCGGAGGCTGAGGCAGGAGAACAGTGTGAACCCAGGAGGCGGAGCTTGCAGTGAGCTGAGATCCGGCCACTGCACTCCAGCCTGGGCGACAGGGCCAGACTCCATCTCAAAAAAAAAAAATGTACAGTTTACTGTATCCCCATTATACAGCAATAAAGCTGTTAAAATAATGAAAGTTCCAGGTAAGAGTTTTAATATATTTTAGAAAGATTTCAATATTAGGAGACCTACTTAGATCCACAGAGTTGGAATAAAGATTATTATTATTTTTTTTTTTTTTTTTTTTTTTTTGAGACGGAGTCTCTGCCGCCCGGGCTGGAGTGCAGTGGCCGGATCTCAGCTCACTGCAAGCTCCGCCTCCCGGGTTCACGCCATTCTCCTGCCTCAGCCTCCCGAGTAGCTGGGACTACAGGCGCCCGCCACCTTGCCCGGCTAGTTTTTTGTGTTTTTTAGTAGAGACGGGGTTTCACCGTGTTAGCCAGGATGGTCTCGATCTCCTGACCTCGTGATCCGCCCATCTCGGCCTCCCAAAGTGCTGGGATTACAGGCTTGAGCCACCGCGCCCGGCCTGGAATAAAGATTATTTTAAAATAAAAGTAATTTGAACTGAAGATGCAGAAAGTTTTTTTTTTTTTTTTTTTTTTGAGACAGAGTCTGTGGCGCAATGTCGGCTCACTGCAATCTCCATCTCCCAGGTTCAAGTGATTCTTGTACCTCAGCATCCCAAGTAGCTAGGACTACAGGCACGCGCCACCATGCCTAATTTTTGTATTTTTAGTAGAGACAAAGTTTTGCCACATTTGCTAGGCTGGTCTTGAACTCCTGGCCTCAACCTGTCTACCCGCCTCCACCTCCCGAAGTGCTGGGATTACAGGGGTAAGCCACTGTGCCCAGCCGCAGAAAGAAATACTACCTGAACTTCCCTTATCCAAATTCCCTCTGGAAAATCCAGCTGTCATTAACCCTCTCTCCATGGGAGTTTCCTGGAATTCAGCTGCCATAGAGACAGTCTGCCCATTGCCATTGGCAGCAAAAAGGCCAACAGAACCATCTACACCTTCCGATTGAAGCCCTAAATCCCTCTCCTCCATTTTAAGTTGGTAAACAGTAGTTCCTCCTTATCTGCAGTTTTGCTTTCCCTGATTTCAGTTTCCTATGGTCAGTGAAGAACTGAAAATATTAATTGGAAAATTCCAGAAAGAATTCATAAGTTTTAAATTGTGTGCCAATCTGAGTAGTGTGATGAAGTCTTGCACCCTCCCACTCCTTCCTGACCTGGACATGAATCCTCCCTTTGTTCTGGGTACCCACGCTGTATATGCTACCCAAGGTCACTTAGTAGTCTTCTCAGTTATCAGGTCAATTATTTCAGTGTCACAGTGCCTGTGTTAAAGTAACCTTTGTTTTACTTAGTAATGTTCCCAAAGCACAAGAATAGTGATGCTGGCAACTTGGATATGCCAAAGAGAAGCCATAAAGTGCTTCCTTTAAGTGAAAAAGTGACCTTAGCGTTCCTTGGCCAGGGTTCAGTACTATCAGTGGTTTTGGTCATCCACTGGGCTCTTGGAACATAGGGGAATCCCCTATTAATCCACAGGGGATTGGGGGAACTACTGTATAAACCTTTTATCTGATCATTGAGTGAATTACTCATCACTGAGCACTCCCATGAAACACATAAATAAACTTGTCTTTTCTCCTATAAACCTGCCTATTATCAGATAACGTGCAGGTCCCCAACAACTAAACCCAAATTGGAGGAGGGAAAGTTTTCCTCCCAACAGATTTGTCAATGAGGTTGGGATGGTTGGGATTCTCTGCTTGTTCTGAAAACTGCAACTGACATCCCAGGACCTATGACCCAGCCAGTGAAAATAAACATTTTACCTGTCAGACCCTAGATCTCTGGGTCCAGCTGAGCAAGGATGTTAAGAGGCTCTGCTTTCCTTTTCTAAAAGGGATTTTCCAAAATTTAGATTTACAGAAGAAAACACTTTAGGAACTAGTTCTTTAGGTACCGTCACACTTGGTTCAAGTACTCTTATAATAGATCCTTTCCTTCTCAGGGATAGCGACAGTGTCCTGTTTGTTTCATTTTGTGTCCTGAGACCTTGGCTTGGATCCAGTGACTGCATTCTGTTATTGGTTTTCTACCCGTCAGTGGGTCTATGTCTGCAGGCAAGCAGCCAGTGGCCTGGGGGCCTGAGATATTTTCCTATGGACCATGCCAGCTCTCAAGGGAGTCTGTCTAAATAAAAGATCTCAGTCCATAAGGGCCTGCGTCATCTCTTTCCTTGCTGCCTTGCTAGTACTAGGAAATCCCATTTCAGCATCACCTACCCAGTGTCAAAAGTATCTCACTTTTGTTGGAGGCCACAGACACAGGTTTTCACAAACACCATTCTTTTTTTTTCTTTTAACTGAATCTGCCTTGATCTGGAATTGACAAACACTATTCTTATTTCCTGCAGCGAAAAAGATTTTTACTTCTTCTCTCTTTGGATATCTTTGGGAATGACTTCGGATCAGGGGCTCCATCTTCTGCACACTTTTTGGGAACACCTATTGCATCCATGGGTAAGCCATAAAAAGGCTTATAATTTCAGTCACATTTTGAATGACTGTGCTCTCTGAAGCTAGGTTAGAATCTAAGGCTTCTTTGTTTGGAAGGAACTCATTGTGCTGGAACTCTTCTTCCCAGTTTTGGTTTTGAGCCTCTCTGTACTCGTCTCAGGCTAGTTCTCCCTGGGCTCTTTGTTTTAAGGCTTCTCTGTTCTCTTCACTTTATCCTGCTCTTCTCATGGGAACTTCTCAGTCAACTGAAACCCCCTTTCTTGTCAAAAGCCTGCTGGCTATATGCTCTGCCACTGCAGCCCTAGCTCTTTCCCTTCCTTTCTTGTTGGCATAACTTTACTAAGCATAATTTAGAACTTCAATGGCTTCATTTTTAAAATTCTGCTTTAAGAGACAGGGTCTCGCTATGCTGCCTAGGCTGGTCTCGAACTTCTGGGTTTGGACTCAAATGATCCTCCTGCCTCCACATCCTGAGTAACTTATTTTATTTATTTATTTATTTTAACTTATTTATAGTAACTTTATTTATAGGGCTTACTCATAAAATAAGTTAATGTATTTATTAGATGTTTAAGATCATAAATGTACAGATGTGATTTTAATCAAATTGAGTCTGTTCTGACAAACTATTTCAACAATAATTGTGTTTCATAAGTCTTTTTTTTTTTTTTTTTTTTTTTTTTTTGAGACGGAGTCTCACTCTGTCGCCCAGGCTGGAGTGAAGTGGTGCGATCTCGGCTCACTGCAAGCTCCGCCTCCCGGGTTCACGCCATTCTCCTGCCTCAGCCTCCCGAGTAGCTGGGACTACAGGCGCCCACAACCGCGCCCGGCTAATTTTTTGTATTTTTAGTAGAGACGGGGTTTCACCATGGTCTCGATCTCCTGACCTTGTGATCCGCCCGCCTCGACCTCCCAAAGTGCTGGGATTACAGGCGTGAGCCACCGCGCCCGGCGAACTTCAATGGCTTCATTTTTAAAATTCTGCTTTAAGAGACAGGGTCTCGCTATGCTGCCTAGGCTGGTCTTGAACTTCTGGGTTTGGACTCAAATGATCCTCCTGCCTCCACATCCTGAGTAACTTATTTTATTTATTTATTTATTTTAACTTATTTTATTTTATTTATTTATTTATAGTAACTTTATTTATTGGGCTTACTCATAAGTTAATATATTTATTAGATGTTTAAGATCATAAATGTACAGATGTGATTTTAATCAAATTGAGTCTGTTCTGACAAACTATTTCAACAATAATTGTGTTTCTTTTTTTTTTTTTTTTTTTTTTTTGAGACGGAGTCTCGCTCTGTCGCCCAGCCTGGAGTGCAGTGGCGCGATCTCGGCTCACTGCAAGCTCCGCCTCCCGGGTTCACGCCATTCTCCTGCCTCAGCCTCCCGAGTAGCTGGGACTACAGGCGCCCACAACCGCGCCCAGCTAATTTTTTGTATTTTTAGTAGAGACGGGGTTTCACCATGGTCTCGATCTCCTGACCTTGTGATCCGCCCGCCTCGGCCTCCCAAAGTGCTGGGATTACAGGCGTGAGCCACCGCGCCCGGCTAATAATTGTGTTTCATAAGTCTTAAAAGTAGAAATAAGATGAGCCCTGGTGCGTGCCTATAAGCCCAGCTACCTCAGGAGGCTGAGGCGGGAGGAATGCCTGAGCCCAGGAATTTTGAGAACAGCCTGGGCAACATACAGCACTCCATCTCCAAAAAAAAAAAAAAAGTACAAAAAAAAATTTTTTTTGTTTGTTTGCTGTTTTTTGAGACAAAGTCTCACTCTGTCGCCCATGCTAGAGTGCAGTGGCACCATCTTGGCTCATTGCGACCTCTGCCTCCTGCGTTCAAGCAATTCTACTGCCTCAGCCTCCTGAGTAGCTGGGATTACAAGCGCCCGCCACCACACCCGGCTAATTTTTGAATTTTTAGTAGAGACGGGGTTTCACCATGTTGGCCAGGCTGGTCTCAAACTCCTGACACTCAGGTGATCTGCCCACCTCGGCCTCCCAAAGTGCTGGGATTACAGGCGTGAGCCACCGCACCCGGCCTAAAAGTACAAAATTTTTAAAAGAAAAAATTATTTGCTCAAAGGTTGTTCAAAAAATAAAAATAAATGAAAGTCTTTCCAAAATCTGTTTGGTAATTTGAAACCTTAAGTTATACTAAGTGACAGGTATTCATTGAATATATAGATTGTTCTAAGTAAAATAAAATGCTGAAACAGTTGAGAGGCAGGACTAGCTGGATTTCCTAGGCTAAGAATCCCTAAGCCTAGCTGGGAAGGTGACCGCATCCACCTTTAAACACGGGGCTTACGACTTAGCTAACACCTGACCAATCAGGTAGGAAAGAGAGCTCACTAAAATGCTAATTAGGCAACAACAGGAGGTAAAGAAATAACCAATCATCTATTGCCTGAGAGCACAGCAGGAGGGACAATGATCGGGATATAAACCCAGGCATACCAAACCGCTACCTTCTTTGGGTCCCCTACCTTTGTATGGGAGCTCTGTTTTCACTCTTAAATCTTACAACTGCACGCTCTCCTGGTCGAGCTGAGCTCTCGCTCGCAGTTCACCACTGCTGTTTGCCGCTGGCACAGACCCGCGGCTGACTTCCAGCCCTCTGGATCCGGCAGGGTGTCCACTGTGCTCCTGGTCAAGCGAGGCGCCCACTGCCACTCCCCATCAGGCTAAAGGTTTGCCATTGTTCCTGCAGGGCTAAGTGCCTGGGTTCATGCTAATCGAGCTGAACACTAGTCACTAGGTTCCACGGTTCTCTTCTGTGACCCACGGCTTCTAATAGAGCTATAACACTCACCGCATGGCCCAAGATTCCATTCCCTGGTCAAGAGAACATGAGGCTTGCCACCATCTTGAAAGCGGCCTGCCGCCATTGTGGAAGTGGCCCCCCACCATCTTGGGAGCTCTGGGAGCAAGGACCCCCAGTAACACAGTTACTAAACATGTTTAAATTATACATGCTTTTAGCTACTTATTTTTATAGAGAAACTAAAGATATTTGGGTCTCTTAGTAAACATCTACTTTTGACCACATTGAGAAGTTTTATTATGAAAAAGTTTATATTTCTAGAACATGTGAAATGCTATATTCATAAAATTTACTAATCTGCTAAAAAAAAATGCTGGTATATTACAGACAATTCATGACTACTGCCTAGATTTCCCTGTAAAATAAAGATTGTTAAAAATAATGTATATATGTAAACAAAACTACTAGAAGCAATAACCGTGAAGGAAAACAACTCTATTAAAAGTATCCAAGGAATGCAAAATAAGTTTTTGTAGTTGTTTAAGAGGTGTTGAAAGGTTGTTCCAGAAGGTGAAAGAGGAAAGGACAAAAACCTGAAGGAATATATGAAGTCGTAAAGGAAATGTGGAACAAAAAAACCAAAGAAAAAAACCGTATTTTATATGGTCGAGCTGGCTAAGCCTGAATGGGTTTATTTATGAGGTTTTAAAATTAAAGCTTTAATATCAATAGTGTATTGATGTAAAACTAGAGTTCAATTTTCTCTCTCAAAGGACTAAATTTCTTGGACTACTAATCTGCTCTTTATGAGAGATTGTGTAAAAGATTTTTCTTTACTTTTTAAGTAATCTGCCTAGGAAACAGATTCTGTGTCTTATTGGAATAATTTCCAGTGCTTTATTATATCCCTATTTAAGAGAACCAAGACTTCTTTTAAAAATGTGACCTGGGACCCTATTTAATCAAACGTTCGAACCTTTTGACATTTGGCCTTCTCAAAATCAAATCCTAAATAAAATCTTGATCTCAAACTTGAGATTTTTCCAAAGGGCCCCTGGAAAATCTCAAACTTGAGATTTTTCCAAACGGCCCCTGGAAAATCTCAAAGGGTTTGTTTTTTCATCTTTTAAAAAGAGAGATGTTAAAAATAACTAGGTTTTCCTGAACTTATCTCTGATTAATTTTTTAAATTAGGTTTATTTGATACGTTAAATTGCATGGGAAACATTGTAGAAGTGATGCTTAACCTTCTCTAAGTTATATCTGTGTGAACCAAAAATAAAATTCAGAGGCTCCCACAACCATCTGACTGCACTCCTTCCTTGGTCAAGGCACTCTAAAATTTAACCAGAAAGACTGGTTCAGGCCATGAAGGGAAGTAGGGGTAGGACATGCCTCATCACACCCTTCCAGCAGCAACATTAATGCAGACCTTAAGTCTGATAAGAAACCTTTACAATCTATTTTCTCTAAAACCGGCTACCTGGAGGCTTCATTTGCAGGATAAAACCTTGGTCTCCACAACCCCTTATCTTAACCCAGACATTCCTTTCTACTGACAGTCAACCAACTGGCAATGAGAATGTGTTTAAATCTGCCTATGACCTGGAAGCCCCCACTTTGAGTTGTCTGACCCTTCCACATCAAACCAATGTAAATCTTATATATATTGATTGATGTATTATGTCTCTCTAAATTGTACGAAAGCAAGCTGTATCCTCACCACCCTGGGAACATATCATCAGGACCTCCTGAGGCTATGTCGTGGCTGCGTCCTTAACCCTGGCAAAATAAACTTTCTAAATTCACTGAAACCTGTCTCAGATATTTTGGGTTCACATTTGGCAACCTGAAAGGGCTTCTGAGTGGAAGTGCCCCTGACCTTTGACAAATCGCCTATTTATGCTTGGTACCAGCTTGAGCTATCTTTACTGCTCAAACCAAAAGGATAATTGGCTGAGGCCTGGGAGGCCCCACGCCAGAGAATCCCTGATCTCCCAAAATTTGGTCAAGATCTAAAGTTTATTTTGTTATACAACTCCTTTTTCTGAAATTTTACTTGCTCCAACAAGGAAGGCAAGTTCTCCTGCTTCCATAATGATGGAAGGCAGTTGTCAGGCCTCTGAGCCCAAGCCAAGCCATTGCATCCCCTGTGACTTGCACGTTTATGCCCAGATGGCCTGAAGTAACTGAAGAATCACAAAAGAAGTGCAAATGCTCTGCCTTGCCTTAACCGATGACATTCCACCACAAAAGAAGTGAAAATGGCCGGTCCTTGCCTTAAGCGATGATATTAACTTGTGAAATTCCTCTTCCTGGCTCAAAAAGCTCCCCCACTGAGCACCATGTAACCCCCACTCCTGCCCGCCAGAGAACAACGCCCCTTTTGACTGTAATTTTCCTTTACCTACCCAAATCCTATAAAACGGCCCCACACTTATCTCCCTTTGCTGATTCTCTTTTCGGACTCAGCCCACCTGCACCCAGGTGAAATAAACAGCCATGTTGCTCACACAAAGCCTATTTGGTGGTCTCTTCACATGGACGCTTATGACGTTTTGGTGCCGTGACTCGGATCAGGGGACCTCCCTTGGGAGATCAATCCCCTGTCCTCCTGCTCTTTGCTCTGTGAGAAAGATCCACCTATGACCTCTAGTCCTCAGACCAACCAGCCCAAGGAACATCTCACCAATTTTAAATCGGGTAAGCGGCCCCATTTTTACTCTCTTCTCCAACCTCTCTCACTATCTCTCAACCTCTTTCTCCTTTCAATCTTGGCACCACCCTTCAATCTCTCCCTTCTTTAATTTCAATTCCTTTCATTTTCTGGTAGAGACAAAGGAGACACATTTTATCCGTGGAACCCAAAATGCCGGCGCCAGTCACGGACTGGGGAAGGCAGCCTTCCCTTGGTGTTTAATCATTGCAGGGACGCCTCTCTGATTACTCACCTACGTTTCAGGGGTGTCTGACCACGCTGCGGGGATGCCTGCCTTGGTCCTTCACCCTAAGCAGCAAGGCCCGCTTTTCTGGGGGAGGGGCAAGCACCCCAACCCCAACCCTCCCTGTCTCTACCCCTTCTCTGCTTTTCTGGGGTAGGGGCAAGAAACCCGACCTCTTATTTTTGCGCCTTTACCTTATTTTTGTGCCCCCTCTTATTTTTGTGCCCCGATATCTTATTTTTGCACCCCAATACCTTAGTTCCGCACCCCGACCCCTTTCTCGCTTTTCTGGAGGGCAAGAACCCCCGAACTCCTTCTCCCTGTATCTCTACTCTCTGTTTTCTCTGGGCTTGCCTCCTTCACTACGGGCAACCTTCCACCCTCCATTCCTCCTCCTCCCTTAGCCTGTGTTCTCAAGAACCTAAAACCTCTTCAACTCACACCTGACCTAAAACCTAAATGCCTTATTTTCTTGTATAATACCGCTTAACCCCAATACAAACTCGACAGTAGTTCCAAATAGCCAGAAAACAGCACTTTCGATTTTTTCCATCCTACAAGAGCTAAATAATTCTTGTCGTAAAGTGGGCAAACGGTCTGAGTTGCCTGACGTCCAGACATTCTTTTACACATCGGTCCCTCCCTAGTCTCTGTTCCCAATGCAACTTGTCCGAAATCTTCCTTCTTTCCCTCCCGCCTGTCCCCTCAGCCCCAATCCCAAGTGACGCTGAGTCCTTCTAATCTTCCTTTCATCTGACCTCTCCCCTCCTCGCCAGGCCGAGCTAGGTCCCAATTTTTCCTCAGCCTCTGCTCCCCCACCATATAGTCCTTTTATCACCTCCCCTCCTCACACCCGGTCTGGCTTACAGTTTCGTTCCACGACTAGCCCTCCCCTACCTGCCCAGAAATTTCCTCTTAAAAAAGTGGCTAGAGCTAAAGGCATAGTCAAGGTTAATGTTCCTTTTTCTTTATCTGACCTCTTTCAAATCAGTTAGCGTTTAGGCTCTTTTTCATTAAATATAAAAAACTTAGCCCAGTTAATGGCCTATTTAGCAGCAACCCTGAGACGCTTTTCAGCCCCAGACCCTGAAAGGTCAGAAGGCCATCTTATTCTTAATATACATTTTATTTTATTACCCAATCTGCTCCCAACATTAAATAAAGCTCCAAAAATTAAATTCCGGCCCTCAAACCCCATAACAGGACTTAATGAACCTCGCCTTCAAGGTGTACAATAATAGAGTAGAGGCAGCCAAGTAGCAACTTATTTCTGAGTTGCAATTCCTTGCCTCCACTGTGAGACAAACCCCACCCACATCTGCAGCACACAACTCCAAACGCCTTAACCGCAGCTGCCAGGAGTTCCTCCAGAACCTCCTCCCCAAGGAGCTTGCTACAAGTGCTGGAAAGCTGGCCACTGGGCCAAGGAATGCCCGCAGCCTGGGATTCCTCCTAAGCCGTGTCCCATCTGAGAGGGACCCCACTGGAAATCGGGCTGTCCAACTCGCCCAGCAGCCGCTCCCAGAGCCCCTGGAACTCTGGCCCAAGGCTCTCTGACTCCTTCCCAGATCTTCTCAGCTTAGCAGCTGAAGACTGATGCTGCCCCATCACCTCAGAAGCCTCCTGGACCATCACAGACACTTTGGGTAACTCTTACGGTGAGGGGTAAGTCCGTCCCCTTCTTAATCAATACAGAGGCTACCCACGCCACATCACCTTCTTTTCAAGGGCCTGTTTCCCTTGCCTCCATAAATGTGGGTATTGACGGCCAGGCTTCTAAACCTCGTAAAACTCCCCAACTCTGGTGCCAACTTGGACAACATTCTTTTATGCATTCCTTTTTAGTTATCCCCACCTGCCCAGCTCCCTTATTAGGTCGAGACATTTTAAATTATCTGCTTCCCTGACTATTCCTAGGCTACAGCCACACCTCATTGCTGCCTTTTCCCCCAGTTCAAAGCCTCCTTCGCATCCTCCTCTTGTATCCCCCACCTTAACCCACGAGTATAGGATGCCTCTCCTTGGCGACTGATCAGTCACCCCTTACCATCTCATTAAACCCAATCACCCTTACCCCATTCAATGCCAATATCCCATCCCGCAGCACGCTTTAAAAGGATTAAAGCCTGTTATCATTCGCCTGCTACAGTATGGCCTTTTAAACCCTGTAAACTCCCCTTACAATGCCCCCATTTTACCTGTCCTAAAACCAGACAAGACTTGCAAGTTAGTTCAGGATCTGTACCTTGTCAACCAAATTGTCTTGCCTATCCACCCCGTAGCACCAAACCCATATACTCTCCTATTCTCAATACCTCCCTCCACAACCCAGTATTCTGTTCTGGATCTCAAACATACTTTCGTTACTATTCCTCTACACCCTTCACCCCAGCCTCTCTTCGCTTTCACTTAGACTGACCCTGACACCCATCAGGCTTAGCAAATTACCTAGGCTGTACTGCTGCTGCAAGGCTTCACAGACCGCTCCCATCACTTCAGTTAAGCCCAAATTTCTTCCTCATCTGTTACCTATCTCGGCATAATTCTCATAAATACACACTATCCCTGCTGATCGTGTCCAGCTAATCTCCCAAACCCCAATCCCTTCTAAAAAACAACAACTCCTTTCCTTGCTAGGCATGGTTAGTGCGATCGGACTTATTACACAAGAGCCAGGACCACATCCTGTAGCCTTTCTGTTCAAACAACTTGACCTTACTGTTTTAGCCTAGCCCTCATGTCTGTGCGCAGCAGCTGCCACCGCTTTAATACTGTTAGAGGCCCTAAAAATCACAAACTATGCTCAACTCTCTACAGTTCTCATAACTTCCAAAATCTATTTTTCTTCCCCCAACCTTTGCTCAAGATAACGCTTATGCTGATAAGGTAGCTAAAAAAGCAGCCATCAAAAGGCATCAGATCCCATCGCTCAGGACAATGCTTATGCTGATAAGTTAGCTAAAAAAGCAGCTAGCATTATCCCTCAGGGCAGTTTTCCTCCTCCACATCGGCCACTCCCACCTACTCCCCGCTGAAACTTCCACCTATCAATCTCTTCACACACAAGGCAAATAGTTCTTAGACCAATGAAATTATCTCCTTCCAGCCTCACAGGCCCATTCTGTTCTGTCGTCATTTCATAACCTCTTCCATGTAGGTTACAAGCCGCTAGCCTGCCTCTTAGAACCTCTCATTTCCTTTCCATCCTAGAAATCTATCCTCAAGGAGATCATTTCTCAGTGTTCCATCTGCTATTCTACTGCCCCTCAGGGATTGTTCAGGCCCCCTCCCTTTCCTACACATCAAGCTCGAGGATTTGCCCCTGCCCAGGACTGGCAAATTGACTTTACTCACATGCCCTGAGTCAGAAAACTAAAATATCTCTTAGTCTGGGTAGACACTTTGGATGGATAGAGGCCTTTCCCACAGGGTCTGAGAAGGCCACCGCGGTCATTTCAGACACAATTCCTCGGTTTGGCCTTCCCTACCTCTATACAGTCTGATAACAGACCAGCCTTTAATAGTCAAATGACCCAAGCAGTTTCTCAGGCTCTTGGTATTCAGTGAAACCTTTATATCCTTTACCGTCCTCAATCTTCAGGAAAGGTAGAATGGACTAATGGTCTTTTAAAAACACACCTCACCAAGCTCAGTCACCAACTTAAAAAGGACTAGACAATACTTTTACCACTTTCCTTTCTCAGAATTCAGGCCTGTCCTCGGAATGCTACAGGTTCCAGCCCATTTGAGCTCCTGTGTGGACACTCCTTTTCATTAGGTCCCAGTCTCATTCCAGACACCAGACCAACTTAGACTGCACCCCAAAAAACTTTCATTCCTACTGTATTCTGTCTACTCTTACTCCTCCTATTCACCGTTCTCAACTACTCATAAATGCCCTGCTCATGTTTACACTGCCGGTTTACACTGTTTCTCCAAGCCATCACAGTTGGTATCTCCTAGTGCTATCCCAAACCGCCACTCTAAATTTCCTCTTAAAGTAAATAAATGATCTTTGCTGGCAAGGCTATGCTGAACCTCCTTGGGCACTCTCTAATTAGATGTCCTAGGTCCTCCCAATTCTTAGTCCTTCAATACCTGTTCTTTCTCCTTCTCTTACCTTGTGTCTTCCATTTAGTTTTTCAATTCATACAAAACCGCATCCAGGCCATCACCAAGCATTCTATATGACAAATGTTTCTTCTAATGACCCCACAGTATCACCCCCTACCACAAAAATCTTCCTTCAGTTTAATCTCTTCCACTCTAGGTTCCCACGCCGCCCCTAATCCCGCTTGAAGAAGCCCTGAGAAACATCGCCCATTCTCTCTCCATAGCACCCCCAAAAAAATTTTCGCCGCCCCAACACTTCACACTATTTTGTTTTATTTTTCTTATTAATATAAGAAGGCAGGAATGTCAGGCCTCTGAGCCCAAGCCAAGCCTTCACATCCCCTGTGACTTGCACGTTTATGCCCAGATGGCCTGAAGTAACTGAAGAATCACAAAAGAAGTGCAAATGCTCTGCCTCGCCTTAACTGATGACATTCCACCACAAAAGAAGTGAAAATGGCCGGTCCTTGCCTTAAGTGATGATATTATCTTGTGAAATTCCTCTTCCTGGCTCATCCTGGCTCAAAAAGCTTCCCCACTGAGCACCCTGTAACCCCCACTCCTGCCCGCCAGAGAACAACGCCCCTTTTGACTGTAATTTTCCTTTACCTACCCAAATCCTATAAAACGGCCCCACACTTATCTCCCTTTGCTGATTCTCTTTTCGGACTCAGCCCACCTGCACCCAGGTGAAATAAACAGCCATGTTGCTCATACAAAGCCTGTTTGGTGGTCTCTTCACACGGACGCGCGTGACAGCAGCTAACTCCTTTCTGGAGTTTGAGTCTTTTCCTGCTTCTGGGATAGTAGAGAGCAGTCTTCCACCTGAGACCCATTCCTAGGTAAGTAGGTGAATTGGGCTTTCATTTGGCTAAAGTTACAATTAACAATCAGCTGGTCTTAATTTTGCCTTGCCATTAGAGCACTCAGTAATCATATTGATGGGTTTTTGTTGTTCTGGTCTTTCTCCCATCGGGTTTGACTAGCTCCAACTCTAACCAACTTGGCCAGATCTGAATGAGAATTCCAATTATGGGGAACAAGACATCTGAATTGGCTAAAACTCCTTGCAGCAGCAAAAAGGAAAAGCAAAACAAAACCATGCACGTGGTTTCTGTCTTTGCTTCCTGTCTTTTCTTCCACCTTACTCCTCCTTCCCCTTCCCCTTCCCCATCTTTGCTACCAAAAAAAAATCTAGAGAAGCCTTCTATTAACCCGAACCCCTTAAAGAAGTCAGAACAAAGGCACCACTTGCCGCTTTTTGGGATGTCGTGTTTTCTTTATGGAGTTTTCAAGAGTAATGGGCAGACGCTTTTAGGTCTATGGTTCTGCTTTCCTGTATTGCACTACCTGATTCTTTGACTTTTGAAGATACCAGAAATTACCTTGTACCATGAGAGGATTTGGCTTTGGCATGTGTAATGGCAGATGAGAGCTACAAAGTTAAGAGTGGCTGAAAATGGTTTACATGAAGTGGTCTTAGCTGGTTTAGCTCAGCTCCCAGGAAGTTGTTGTCTAGGATCCTAATTCTAGTTCAGAGGTGCATTCCTATTATTATTATCATTACTATTGTTATTGTTATTATTATTTTGAGACAGAGTCTTGCTCTGTTACCCAGGCTGGAGTCCTCTGGCACCATTATGGCTCACTGCAGCCTCAACTTCCCAGGCTCCAGAGATCCTCCTCTTCAGTCTCCAGAGTAGTTGGGACTACAGATGTGTGCCACCATACCCAGCTAATTTTTGTACTTTTTGTAGAGACAGGGGTCTTGCTATGTTGGCCAGGCTGGTCTTGAACTCCTGAGCTCAAGTGATCCACCTGCCTTGGCCTCCCAAAGTGCTAGGATTCCAGGCATAAGCCACCACACCTGGCCCAGGGGTGCATTCTAAAGAGTCTTCTCGTTGCCTTTCCTCCTGAAATTAATCTCGATTGGCTTGTGTGCACGTTTCTGTGAGGAACTGAACTGTCATTTTCATAGATGACAGGCTGAGTTTCCTCAACTCCAAAAAGAAAGGGCATTTTGCTCCTTCCAACCAAAAGGCAACCCTGGGTGACTGGGGACCAAGTGGAAGTGTCTGCAGGGTTGACCCCCTACAACGTGCAGCAGCCCTACAGGGAACTCCCAAGAAAATTAGTTTAAAAAAATTCTTATCCAGGACGTACATACAGGAGCTGGTCACTGCTTTTTTTTTTTTTTTTTGAAACGGAGTCTTGCTGAGATGCCCAGGCTGGAGCACAATGGCAGGATCTCCGCCCACTGCAAGCTCTGACTCCCGAGTTCAAGCAATTCCTGTGTCCCAGCCTCCTGAGTAGCTGGGATTACAGATGCGTGCCACCATACCTGGCTAATTTTTGTATTTTTAGTAGAGATGGGGTTTCACCATATTGGCCAGGTTGGTCTCGAACTGCTACCTCAAGTGATCCACCTGCCTCGGACTCCCAGTTTGGGATTACAGGTGTCGGCCACTGCACCCAGCCTCATTCCTCACTTTGAGCCCTCCTGGTGGTGCTGGATGTCTAGAAAGAGAAACTGAGACACATAAAAGGGCAGAAATGACTCATTGGTGACACACTATGGAGTCCCACCCACAACCAGCACACTTTGACCCACTCCATTAAACCTTAAGGCACAGCTCAGTTCCTCCTTTTCAGAAAAAATGTGGGAAACAAATATTCTAGGAATGAAAAAACACAAGGAGAGTGGCCTCTCTCAGGCACCCTGTTTGGTTTTATGACCCCTCTACTTGAAAGTGGTTGTGTAATGGAAGAGCATGCCACGTTTTCTAATACTGCAGCTGGTTACACATTAGAGGTCTGTTCTTGTGCACATTTTAAACTGATGAGCAAATTACATCAAGAAAAATGCAGAGCCCGAAGGTCAATCTGCAACTATAAAGTTCCTAAGTTCTCTATCTCTCTGCTTTTTTTTCAGCCTGGTTTAAGTCTGCTGTTACTTTTCCACTGAGATAAAATCCACTGTTTGCATCCAACCATCTCTTTTTGCTATTGTTTGCAAACTGGTAAGTCTCTATTAATATCTCATGGCTAGAGTTCTGAAGCATAAACTACAAGAACTTTGTATGAGTGTATATATATGTGTTTAGGTGTATGTACACATACTTTGTTATGTGTTTTTGGCCACAAGGTACCAGATTGGCTTAAAGATAAAGAGTACTCATAAATTAACAGCCGGACACAGTGACTCCTGCCTGTAATCCCAGCACTTTGGGAGGCCGAGGCGGGCAGATCACTTGAGGTCAGAAGTTCAAGACCAGTCTGGCCAACATGGTGAAACCCCACCTCTACTAAAAATACAAAAGTTAGCCGAGCGTGATGATGTATGCCTGTAATCCCAGCTACTTGGGAGGCTGAGGCACGAGAATCCACTGGGAGGTGGAGGTTGCAATGAGCCAAGATCACGCCACTGCCCTTCAGCCTGGGCAACAGAGTGAGACTTCATTAAAAAAAAAAAAGGCCAGGCACAGTGGCTCACCCCTGTCATCCCAGCAGTTTGGGAGGCCGAAGCAGGCAGATCACAAGTGTCACTGCACTCCAGCCTGGGTGACAGAAAGACTCTGTCTCAAAAATAAACAAACAAACAGCCAGGCATGGTGGCTCATGCCTGTAATCCCAGCACTTTGGGAGGCCGAGGTGGGTGGTTCCCCTGAGGTCAGGAGTTCGAGACCAGCCTGGACAACATGGTGAAACCCCATCTCTACTAAAAATGCAAAAATTAGCCGGGCATGGTGGCGCATGCCTGTAATCCCAGCTACTCAAGAGGCTGAGGCAGGAGTATCGCTTGAACCCGGGAGTCAGAGGTTGCAGTGAGCAGAGATCACGCCACCACACTCCAGCCTGGGTGAGACGCCATCTCAAAAAAAAAAAAAACAAAAAATGGGGGTCATTAACAAAAAAAAAAATGGGAAAGGAAAAAGGGAGTCAAAGAATTCACCCCAGAAAAGTGATAGAAATTTTTGGATGCTTATTCACTATTTGCCCTAGATTGGAAAATGTTTTTTAAAAAATCAGAAGGCAAAGATTATCATGAGAAAGCTGACATTGTCTGGGGCAATGCTGAGGCAAATTAAGATAAAAAGTTGACAAAAAGGCCTGAGTCCCTTGGCTCAACTCCCTGCTGGGAACCCAAACCCCCCCCCCCTTTTTTTTTTTTTATCAGAAAAGGTAAAATGGTCTGGGGGTAGAAAAGTTCCCGGGACCAGAACATAAAAACATACAGGTTTACAGAATTAAGAAATCTGAGATGTTTAAATAGACTTTATGTAAGGTAGTTGTGACTCCTTTTACCTAAAGTCTTATGAAAATGGGTACTGTATGTGACTGGGGGATGTTTTCCCTATCTAGTACTATAAAACTGAAGGCAGGTAAATCTGCTTATTGACAAATATTAACTGAACTTACTAAATGGGAACTAGAAAGATTGCCTTAGCCCACAAAATATAGGGGAGAAGCTGGAGTACTAGACAGGACAAATCCTCCACTTTGTAGCCTTTTGTGGAGCATTTATTGGGACTTATGACAAAAAACTGTGAGTACTTCCCAATAACAACTGCTGGACTAGAGAATTTCTACTTGAGGGACATTTACTGCCTTGTTATGGAATGTTGGCTGGAGCTACCCCTATGCTAATGGAAATAAAGGTGTTCAAAAGACTTCCATGATAAAATTAAAATGGTTTACACAGGCTCTTGCTACCTGGGAATACAAGAAGGAGATACTCACAAGCAAGGACCCTCTTTTTGTCCCTAGTACTGATTCTAGCTATCTGAGGAGCTGCTAGATTCTACAGTACCTGATAGCTCCCATGACCTGTTTGGCTTGTGAATGGCAGTTCCGAGTTGAACAAACATCTTGTTTGGAAGGCTGCTGCTCTGGTTAAAGAACGGTCCAAAAAAATTTTTTATAGTTATTTATAGTTTAGACCATTTGGGTGAAATATGTTTTTGTAAGCAAATTTACCTTTCTCTCTGAGTTATCCAAAATTCAAATTGTGATTTTATGAAAATATAGTTATTTGCATACGTTCAGTAAGAGTCTTTTAGAACAAAACAATTGGAGACACTGGTTATTTTACCAAGACTTTGACTGAAATAGTATATTTTTAGGTAAAGTTCAGCAAAGTCAACTTGAAAGGAGCCTATATAGCCAATCAATTCTTTTTTTTTTTTTGAGATGGAGTCTTGCTCTGTCACCCAGACTGGAACGCAGTGGCGCGATATCCGCTCACTGCAAGCTCCGCCTCCTGGGTTCACGCCATTCTCCTGCCTCAGCCTCCCGAGTAGCTGGGACCACAGGTGCCCACCACCACGCCCAGCTAATTTTTTTTTTTTTTTTTGTATTTTTAGTAGAGACGTGGTTTCACCGTGTTAGCCAGGGTGGTCTCGATCTCCTGACCTTGGGATCTGCCCTCTTCGACCTCCCAAAGTGCTGGGATTACAGGCTTGAGCCACCGCGCCCAGCCAAGCCAATCAATTCTTGCTGCACTTTATGTGAATAATCAGGCAAAGTATAATAAGCCTAAAACTTAATTTGCATACAAATTGATCTTACTATAATTTCTCTTTAATAGAAAAGGAAGTCTAGAGAGAGAAACTGTTTCAAAGGAAAAGTATAACACTTGACACTAACTTTTGTTTTTTTGAGTGTAGACTGAATTATGAATTATTTCTTGGACACAATAATCCTCTAGAGAGTACCAGATTATAATTTTCTTCATATCTTTAGTTGGTGCCCTAATGAAAGAGGTTCCCTTTTCTATTCTGACATACAAATACTCTTTTGATTGTCACAATATTAATGTTACTTATTTCTCATTACTTAAAAGGAAACCAAAATTATGGTATTCTCAAAACCAGAGATGCCAACCTCTCTCATTTGGCATCCTGTTAACCAGTGGAAGAGATCCAAGTTAACCGGCGGCAAATCTGTACAGGTCCACAGCAACTTGAGTCCTTGCTTCTTCATGAGAAAGAATCTGACTGAGGGGCATAAAGCAGAAAAAGAGACCAAGGCAAGTTCCAGAGCAGGAATGGAAGTTTATTTGAAAAGGTCTTAGAACAGGAAAGCAAGTGTGCTTGGAAGAGACCCAAGTGGGCACATGAAGGTTAAAGAGAAAAGGTCAAGTGCCCTGTTCAACCGTGATCCTAGGAATTTTATAAGCTCGCCTTTTTCCCATGTTTCTTCCTTTAGAGCGGGCTTTCCACTTGCCCAGTGCTTTCCTTATCCTTTGGAACTGAACACACGCAATGTATTTAGGGAGTTATAAGCACACCCATCTGAGGCTTCCTTCCCTTTTCCTGTGCCCCCCCGGAAGATCATACCTCACCAGTTTTTTTTTTTTTTTTTTGTCTCAACATGCATGCCCAGGAAGTTGCTCCTCCGTGGGGCCTGCATTCAATTAACAGTTTGATGATGTTAACAGGTGTGGACCATCAGGAAATGGCCTCTCCCTGGTGCTGCCGAATTATCATTTTTAGACAGGCAATGCGATAATTGCTGAACCATCTACCCGATATTCTAGTTGGTAGAGGAGAGCTCTCTCTGCTGCCCAGCTCATGCCTAACCACCTGCAACAATCCCACTGGGCCCAATCTGTTTTTCACCGCAAATGCCTTACTACTAAGACCATATAAGCACCCTCCCTCTAGGCCCAGGGACTGTTACATGAGAGTGTAAGGGCAAGTTTTGAGGGATACAATTAGGTCAAGGTCAGACCCTCCAAATCAAGGATGTGTACAAAGATGCCTGAACAGCTGGTAAAAGAAGAAAATAATTACTGACAGGATAACGATACCTTACGACAAAACCTCCTGGGTATGAGTTGTACAGATATACATATTTTTTTAAATTTTTTCAGAACAACGCTTGTTTTGTATAGCTAATTGCTATAAGTCTGTAACTAAAACCAAGATTACATACTAAAACTAAAAACAAGATTGAGCTATGGCTCAATGCATAGTATAGAAGTTAAAAATAAGTCGGTTTTGTAACCTCACCTTTGGCTTTTTGTTTGTTGACCTTCTACTTAAAAAACAAAATTAATAATAATTTTAAAGGGTAATGAATGCCTGTCCATGTCTATTCCTATCTGGCTTAGAATAATTAATTGGTCATAAGTCTTGTTCACTCTAAGTTTCTCGGTCATAGGGAAGGACAGGATAGACCAGGGGCAGGCAGCCATGCCATCCCAGCAACACTGTGCCCACTGTGGGACAAAATTAAAATCTGGTAGCCACTGATGTTGCCTCTGGCAAATCTTGGTCAAAAGGGGGAAAATTTAAAGGCTCTCACAACCATTTGAATGCACTCCCTCATTGGCCGGGCACTCTAAAATTTAACCAGAAAGACTGGTTCAGGCCATGAAGGGGAAGTGGGGGTAATTATCATACCCCTCCAGCACTAACATTAATGCAGACTATAAGTCTGACAAGGAACATTTAAAATCTATTTTCTATAAAGTCTGCTACCGGGAGGCTTCCTTCATCTGCAGGACGAAGCCTTGGTGTCTACAACCCCTTATGTTAACCCAGACATTCCTTTCTTTGACAATAAATCTTTCAACCAATTGCCAATCTGAGTATGTTTAAATCTACGTATGACCTGGAAGCCCCCACTTTGAGTTGTCCCACCCTTCCAGATGAAACCAACGTAAATCTTACATATATTGACTGATATGTCTCCCTAAATTGTATAAAAGCAAGCTACACTCAGACTACCCTGGGCATATGTCATCAGGACCTCCTGAGATTATGTCATAGGCGGGTCCTTAACCCTGGCAAAATAAACTTTCCAAATTGACTAAGACCCCATGTCATATTTTGGGTTCATATCTGTATGAGAAAATGTTATTAATATAAGTACTCCAAACACTGTATGGAAGGCCAGGTGTGGTGGCTCACACCTAAAACCCCAGCACTTTGGGAGCCAAGGCGGGAGGATCGCTTGAGCCCAGGAGTTCAAGACCATCCTGGACAATAAGGCAAGACCCTGTCTGCTTTTTAAAACAACTACATGAAGTTTCTAGAAATTTGTCAACGCACTCACTGTCCATAATATATTCTGATATAATGTTATCAATCATAATTCCAGTTTTTATCTTAAAATGTTGTATGGCACAGAAACAACCAAATTTCTTTGTCAACTCCATTATTTTGATAATGAACTCTAATAAAAGCTTTAACCATGGCCATTGTAGGTCTTTTGTCATTTACATATAATTACTCTTATATTCAAATGCTTCCCTGAAAGCTCACAATCAGCTACAAGCCGGAATGCTTCATAATCAACATAAGTGACTGCCTCAGAGACCCATGGAAAGAATTATATAGGTACTCTAGGGTAGAGATTTCTCATCACATTGCTTACATAACTTTGAAATCATACCACTGGACTGAGTAGGGATTTCCAGAACCCTACTAGAGAAGCTAATAGGTGCATCCAAACTGATAACCCTCATCTGTAAAATGGGAATGAAAATTTAAAAAAAAAAAAAAAACTGGGCTGGGCTGGGCATGGTGTCTCAGTACTTTGGGAGGCCAAGGTCGGCGAATCCCCCTAAGCTCAGGAGTTTGAGACCAGCCTGGGCAACATGGTGAAACCCCATCTCTACTAAAATACAAAAAATTAGCCACGCGTGGTGGTATGCACCTATAGGCTGAGGTGGGAGAATCGCTTGAACTCTGGAGGAGGAAGTTGCAGTAAGCTGAGATAGCTCCACTGCACTCTAGCCTGGGCAACAGAGTGAGACTCTGTCTCAAAAAAACAAACAAAAACAACGATAACCTAAGATCAAGCATATGTTCAATTATCATTCTTGCTGCACTTATATAATTAGACCAAATTTAATAAGATTACACTTGTTTTGTAAACAAGAGTAGTCTTACTTTTATCTTTGATCAAACTGAGGATGACTGTACAGAGAAATTTTACCTTTTTTTTTTTTTTGAAACAGAGTCTTGTTCTGTCACCCAGGCTGGAGTGCAGCAGTGTGATCTCGGTCGGCTCACTGCAACCTCCACCTCCCAGGTTCAAGCAATTCTCTTGCCTCAGCCTCCTGAGTAGCTAGGATTACGGGCACCTGCCATCATGCCCAGCTAATTTTTGTATTTTTGTAGAGAGGGGGTTTCGCCATGTTGGCCAGGCTGGTCTTTAACTCCTAACCTCAAGTGATCCACCCGCCTCAGCCTCCCAGAGTGCTGGGATTATAGGCACTAGCCACCACATCAGGCCAGAAATTTTACATTTCAATAGAAAACTATAACCAGTCTGGGTTATCAGACTGTAGTTCTGTTGTTTGTCTCTGAGTTATTTTTCACCACTGTAAACTGGATCCTGCTGTCTTGCGTATCTTGTCAGTAATTAATGTTTCCAATTTTTCTCCCACCCTCCTGACCTGAAGTCACTAGGAACTAAAACCTGACTGCCGGGATCTTTATTGAGACTCTAGCTTCTCTTGTCCCAAAGCCCTATAAGCTGAAGCTGTATGACTTGATATAAACTAAAAGAACTTATTTATACAACCATTTTGGCCACTCGGGAAGTTCACTGAACACCCACATCTTCCATGCTCTGCTCCAGGAAATAACCTTGTTCTTCTCCTGTTAATCTGTCCTTTGTTACAGGAATCTATTCCAATTAAGAATTTATCAGGCGACCAGGCACAGTAGCTCATGCCTGTAATCTCAGCAATTTGGGAGGCCAAGGCAGGAGGATTGCTTGAGCCTAGGGGTATGAGACCAGCCTGGACAACATAGCAAGACCCTGTCTCAATTTAAATAAAAAAGAAAAGAACCAATGAGGGTTGAGAGAAAAATAGTTTTCCCTCCCTATACAGATAAACCAGTGACTGCTGTACTAACTAGCCCCTTTTCCTTTTTGTTTGCCTCTCAATTTCACATCCCTTTCTTGCTTAATTGAAATGTTTTGTTTTCATGACAGCCTACCATTGAATTAATTGAAATTTTTTTCATTCCATAACTTAAACTTGTTAAGCCTTTATAAAAAAAAAAAAATTTTTTTTTTTGAGGCAGGGTCTCCCTGTGTTGCTCAGGCTGGTCTTGAATTCCTGGGATCAGGCAATATTCCTGACTCTGCCTCCCCAAGTGCTGGGATTACAGGTATGAGCCATCACACAGGGCCACTCATTAAGCCTTTCAAAAGACAAAAATAAGTTTTACTTACAAGTTTCTTCCTTCATTTTGATACTCTAGAGGAGCATTCAAGGCTTCAAATGAGTTTTCCCTCAAGCCTGACGCAAAATTCATTTCCTGTGGACATCCCATGGTTCATTCTTTATGAAAACCCATCCCCACGGCCCTTCCAGGACAGATGTCCCAACTGTCCCACTCAAGAGATACTAATAACTGGAATTTATTTTTCATTCTATACTACCTCTCACATTCCCCCACCACCCCCAGACACACACCCCTATTTCAAATTAATTTTGTATTTAAACATACATAGTTGTGGATGCTTAAACTGGATTTAGGTATTTTGGATTATACCAAAAAAGAAAGGCCAGGCGCGGTGGCTCACGCCTGTAATCCCAGCACTTTGAGAGGCCGAGGTGAGCAGATCACCTGAGGTTGGGAGTTTGAGACCAGCCTGACCAACATGGAGAAACCCCATCTCTACTAAAAATACAAAAAATTTGCCGGGCGTGGTGGCACATGCCTGTAATCCCAGCTACTTGGGAGGCTGAGGCAGGAGAATCGCTTGAACCCGGGAGATAGAAGTTGCAGTGAGCCAAGATCACACCATTGCACTTCAGCCTGGGCAACAAGAGCGAAACTCCATCTCAAAAAAAAAAAAAGAAAGAAAGAAAAAGAAAAAAGAAATACAAAAACAAAAGTTGCTTGTTGTCGTTGTCCTTATTTTTTTTTTTTTTGGAGACAGAGTCTCGCTGGCTCTGTCACCCAGGCTAGAGTGCAGTGGCACGATCTCGGCTCACTGCAAGCTCTGCCTCCTGGGTTCAAGCCATTCTCCTGCCTCAGCATCCCAAGTAGCTGGGACTAAACGCACCCACCACCATGCCCAGCTAATTTTTTTTTTTTTTTGTATTTTTAGTAGAGACGGGGTTTTACCATGTTAGCCAGGATGGTCTCGATCTCCTGATCTTGTGATCTGCCCGCCCTGGCCTCCCAAAGTGCTGGGATTACAGGCGTGAGCCACCGCGCCCAGCCTCATTTTCTTTTACTGTAACTGAATACCTGAGACTATTTAGCTCACAGTTTTGGAAGCTGCAAAGTCCAAGGTTGAGGGGCCGTACCTGCTGAGGGCCTTCTTACTACTATGGCAGAGGGTATCACACGTGGGAAGAGGTCAAAAGCATGGCAGCTCAGGTCTCTCTTTGTCTTCTTATAAAGCCACCAGTCCCATCATGGCTCACCCCTACATTGATACAGAAGGGCTGGGTTCTGGCTAAACCCCACCCTTAAGCCTGGAACCACAGCACTAAGTGAAAACAGCTGACCTGGTTTTCTGCCCAAATGTTGACTTTTTGTCCTGCCACATCCTTAGCCCCCATACCTCCACCGCCCTGAAAAAAAAAAACACTTCAGCTGGCAGAGCAACACAAGCAGCTGAGTGTTAGGGATACAAGCGGCTGAGCAATGGGGATACAAGAGCTGAGCATTGTGGATACAAGCAGCTGACTGGCAAGCAGAGAAGAAACTGAGCATCAGAGACTATGGATAGACGCAGCTAATTTCAGATGTGCAGCTTTGGAGAGGGGCCCAGCCAGAGACAGCTGGGCTTCAGGGAAACATCACCTTCTTCCCACACAATCCCCTTTCCAACTCCCCATCCTGCTGAGAGCCACTTTCATTGACCAATAAAATCCTCCACATATACTACCCTTCAATCTGTTCATGTGACCTGATTCTTCCCAGATGCCAGACAAGAACCCAGGTGCCGAGAGGGCAGGGGCTGCCATTCTGACCCTCGACTGAGCTGGCTGGCACTTGGTCATCCCTGGACAGGAGAGCTGAAAGACAGCACTGGCTGTAACATGCTTGGATGCTGCTGCGGGGTCCACACAGAACCTATTCCCGCCAGGGAGGAGCAACCAGCTGCTTCCAGCATTCATTTGCTCTCATTCCCGCACTTGCTCACATGCTCCCTCATGCAAGGGGTTTGGGCACACGGCAGCCAAGTAAACAAGCCACACCCCTGTCACAAGTACAGCAACGGGATCAAGGGAATTATCCCATCTCACCATGACCTTTTCTAATCCTAATTACCTCCCAAAGACCCCACCACCAATCAACATATAAATTTGGGAATTAAGTTTCCAACATACGAAATCTGGAGAACACACTCAAACCATAGCACTTATTCACTTGTTCTTTCTTCGCTTCTTATAGTGCCAACCTCTCCTACATCTATGGTGAACCAAGAAATGGAAAAAAAAAAAAAGAATATAAAGCCAATGGTTCTTTTATTTACACCTCTCATTTGAGCTCCAAGCACAGAATATAGCTGCCTGTTTTACTATTGAGGGGCCTGTAAAACATAAGTGGTATTCGAATCTCTTGGCAATTCAGACAACTGAAATAACCGCAAGGAAATGCCATGAATGGAAGTACTGACTTTATAAATCCACTTGTGCCTTTTGTATACATTTTATCCAAAGAACTTTGCAGATTTAGACATTACTGTTAGAGAATAATTAAGAATGTAAGCAGAGAGGGAAGAAAAGGCCAGACACGGTGGCTCACACCTGTAATCCCAGAACTTTGGGAGGCCAACACGGGCATGTCGATTGAGCACAGGAGATTGAGGCTGCAGTGAGCTGAGATCACGCCACTGTACTCCAGCCTTGGTGACAGAGCAAGACCCTGTCTCAGAAAAAACAACAACAAAGACCATGGAGTCTTTCAAAGTCTCAGAGGCATACAACTGGGATAGAAATCCTGCAACTACCATCCTCAAATGCAAAGTTCCTTTGGTACATATCTTCTCAAAATTCTAATTCCTCAAAGCTGTCTTTCCTAACTGAAACTAACATTTTTCACTAAGCCTTCTGGAATTTTACCCAAGTACTTATGTCAAGTAGCATTGAGCCCACAGTAAAGCTGTTCACCCCCTCAAAGCCTTTTAAACATATAGGTAATGGACTGAGGTAATAATATAGCACCTACTGTTGCCCATTACCATCCAACACCTGAAATGAACTCATAAAAAGTGAAACAAAGCTGAGATAATGAAGAATAGACCAATCTGAGGAGGATCATAAAAGCAGCAAGAATAAGGCTAGTCCAAGACACCTTTAGAGGCTCTGCCCATGAGAACTTCGAGGACTTCTTCCAATTTTGGCAGCTGCCACTGAAGGCTTTGCCAAAAAGAAGCAGCAACCCTCCTATGTGATCAGCATCCAAAGGACTCCCAAGACCCATTCAACTTGTCTGTCAGCATATTGTTTTCCCAAGCCATTTCTGTGGTCCATTACTCTCCCTTATTTTATTTTTATTTTTATTTATTTTTTTAAGACAGGGTCTCACTCTGTCACCCAGGTTGGAGTGCAGTGGCATGATCTTGGCTCACTGCAACCTCCACCTCCTGGATTCAAGCGACTCTCTCACCTCAGCCTCCTGAGTAGCTGGGACTACAGGCATGCACCACCACTCCTGGCTAATTTTTCTAATTTTTGTAGAGATGGAGTTTCACCATATTGGCCAGGCTGGTCTCGAACTCCTAACCTCAAGTGATCCTCCCACATCAGCCTCCCAAAATGCTGGGATTACAGGCACGAGCCCCCACACCCAGCCTATCCTCCTTTAATTACTGCCTGTGTGTACGCTGAATGTTAATTACATATTTGACAGTCACAATAAGCCACAAGTTTGAGCATATATAATTGGTTATGGAGCCACTGAGAAACCTCACAACTTCAGTATGAGTTAGCATACCTATGTAGTGTGAACCTAATTAATGTAACACTTATCGTATCTGAAACTTGTTTCGTCCCCCAAGAACCCCAAAGACACACACTGCCTCAGTTGCCTCTGCTTCAATGCTTCAATTCCATGCCTATCAAGCAATCTTCCAGCTATTATCTTAGTATTCCAGGTGACTTAACATTTAAAAAAGGTGTCTTAAACAATGGATACAAATAATTCTGATGGATAGGTGAGCTCAAACCACACACACACACACAAACAACCCTCTGGTTTATCCAACAGTCTCTTAGGAGTCTCTTGCTATTTTTTATTTATTATTTTTCTTCCGAGACAGAGTCTTGCTCTGTCGCCCAGGCTAGAGTGCAGTGGCATTATCTCGGTTCACTGCAACCTCCACCTCCTGGGTTCAAGAAATTCTCCTGCCTCAGTCACCCGAGTAGCTGAGATTACAGGCGTGTGCCACCACGACTGGCTAATTTTTGTATTTTTAGTAGAGATGGAGTATCACCATGTTGGCTAGGCTGGTCTCGAACTCCTGACCTCATGATCCGCCTGCCTCGGCCTCCCAAAGTGCTGGTATTACAGGCATGAGCCACCATGACCAGCCTTAGAAGTCTCTTTGGATCATTCTCTTAGAGACTAATCAGTTCTGGATGCCAGAGCAAAAGAGGTTTATAAAGTATCAATGCAGAATCCTGGTCACTTTACAAGTTCTGCCAACCAAAGACTGTCCTGGCAGTCAGCTGGCTTCCCCCTCTCAGAGAATTTCTCCTTTTCCTGAACCTCAATAGCAGTCACCTGGACTTTTCATAACATCTGGGCATAATTACACAGAAAAGGTTGTAGGGGAGGAAAAATATCTTTCCCTCCCCCTATCTTAGGTTTATGGCTGAGTCCCTTATGATAAAAAACAGGTGAACAAAAGAAAAGCACACAATTTTTTTTTTTTTTCTTGAGACAGGGTCTTGCTCTGTCACCCAGGCTGGAGTTCCGTGGTGCAATCACAGCTCACTAGCTCACTACAGCCTTGACCTCCCAGGCTCAGGTGATCCTCCTACCTTAGCCTCCAGAAAAGCTGGGACCACAGACATGCGGCACCACACCCAACTAATTTTTTGTAAAGACCAGGTCTCATTATGTGGCTTAGGCTGGTCTTGAACTCCTGGGCTCAAGTGATCCTCCCACCTTGGGCTCCCAAAGTGCTGGGATTACAGGTGTGAGCCAGTGCACCTGGCCTTACAAATTTAAGTTGTATATGACACAGGAGCTTTCATAAGTGTAGATTTGAAGAAACAGTTGAACCTGAATATTGTTATGCTAGGTTTGATGGAGAGAGGAGAGTCGTGGAGAAATATGATAGGGCAAAAAAAGTATGATCTAATGGTAATAAACTAGGGGAAATGTATTAAAGTCCATTTGCTGAGACTCTTCTTGATGTCTACGTGTCTTCAGAGTTAGAGATGTTCCTTTCTTCTAGGTATAAGAAGGACACCTCTCTGTGAAAGTTGCAGATAGCAAGATGAAATTAACTTTTGCTAGACCCAGACAAAATAGAGCTGGGAACGCCCAAAGAAGAGGAGGCCCATGCTTGTCAGATAAGAACAGTTTCCAAGGACTTTCTAAAAGTCGTTCTGTGTCCTTCACACATCTCCTGCTTTGATAAGGTTTATCACTAGACATTCTTTAGGACTGCAGTAATTCAAATAATTATTGAACTGGAAACAGTTATCTCGGACATGTAATTCAGATAAAATGTTTTCAGAAGAACACTTGCCCAGTAAGGGCATCTCCACCAATGAACTGATAACAACTCTGGCTTTGAACCTCTGGAACCAATGAACTCCGTTCCTAAGCAGCTTATGTAAATCTCTTTTGCTAATAAAAGCTTCCCTTACCCTTCCCTCATGGAATGCACTGGTGGATTGCCATTCCATGCATTCCAGGTTATAATCCTTATTTCTACTCCTCAGTAAACGCAACATGTATAGACATAGTTTTTTCTAGCATCCTTTTTTTAAGATTGACATCTCAGATGAGGATCTTGGGACCTGCTTCAGGGGACTAGGGCAGGAAAAGGTGTGAGAGACCTTCCTGTTTGGCTATTTTCTCAAATGCCTTCAGCCTAAAAAATATTCAAGGTGGGTTTATAGCTTATCACAACCAGTTACAAATTTATTTGTTCCTTCTCCATTCCCACTGCTTCACTTGACTGGTCTTAAAAATGAAAAAAATATGTCAAGGTACAACATTTTGGGGTAGCATGTCCTGGATCCTATAAAGGTTGTATTCCTGAAAATGTCAATACGTGACAAATTCCTTTTCCAAAACTGAAAAATGTATGCTTAGCTCTTCAGGATACTGAAAATAGATATTAAATAGCTCCCTAGGCTAGGCACAGTGGTTCACACCTGTAATCCCAGCACTTTAGGAGGCCAAGGTGGGCGGATCTCTTGAGTCCAGGAGTTTGAGACCAGCCTAGATGACGAAATGAAACCCTGTCTCTACCAAAAATACAAAAATTAGCCAGGCATGGTAGCACACACCTGTAACCCCAGCTACTCAGATGGCTGAGGCACAAGAATTGCAAACTCAGGAGGCGGAAGTTGTAATGAGCCGAGATCGCACCACTGCACTTCAGGCTGGGCAACAGAGGGAAACTCTGTCTCGAAATAAATGAATAAATAAATAGCTCCCTGCTTTATATTACTTCTTACAGAATTTGTTAATTAAAATTTACAAAAGGTTACTATCACACTGGTTTTTAAGAAAAAAAAAAAGCCGGGCGCGGTGGCTCAAGCCTGTAATCCCAGCACTTTGGGAGGCCGAGACGGGCGGATCACGAGGTCAGGAGATCGAGACCATCCTGGCTAACACGGTGAAACCCCGTCTCTACTAAAAATTACAAAAAACTAGCCGGGCGAGGTGGCGGGTGCCTGTAGTCCCAGCTACTCGGGAGGCTGAGCCAGGAGAATGGCGTGAACCCGGGAGGCGGAGCTTGCAGTGAGCCGAGATCTGGCCACTGCACTCCAGCCTGGGTGACAGAGCAAAACTCCATCTCAAAAAAAAAAAAAAAAAAAACTGGCCAGGCGGGGTGGCTAACACCTATAGTCCAAGCACTTTAGGAGGCTGAAGAGGGCAGATCACCTGAGGTCAGGAGTTTGAGACCAGCCTGATCAATATGATGAAACCCCGTCTCTAATAAAAATACAAAAATCTGCCGGGCGTGGTGGCGTGTGCCTGTAATCCCAGCTACTTGAGAGGCTGAGACAGGTAAATCACTTGAACCCAAGAGGCAGAAGTTGCAATGAGCCATTGCACTCCAGCCTGGGCAACAAGAGTGAAACTCGGTCTCAAACAAAACAAAACAAAACCTTCAGAAGGCCACTGTTTTGGACTAATCTACTCCACTAGGTCCCAATAGACAACACTAAAAATAAAAATGGAGTCACCCACGCTAAAATTCACATCACCACTACTAAAACTAAGTTGTTATCTGACCCAAGGAATGAGGACAGAGCCATAACAGCCAATTTCCCCAAAAGGCCAGTTTCAGTCTTCAATTAGCATGAGAATGAAGTTTCCTTTGCTTCAATCCTTACACAAAAAAGGTAGCCTGAAGTAACCTGATGTCAATTATTTTTCTATTGTTCTATCTCCCCATCACTGCCTTACAAGGAAAGTAACTTTTTGAAATGATCACTCTGCATTTTATTCTTTGTTTCTGCTTTATTCAGCCCTTTCTGCCTATAAAACCAACCCCCTCTGCTCAATTCATGGTAACATTTATTCTATTTTATTGAATGAAGTGTTGCCCAATTTTAGAGTTGCAAATATACAATTGAGATTGTTAAACCAAAAGTGATTGAGGCAAGTCTTAATAGATTAGAGGTTTATTTAGCCAAGGTTGAAGATGTGCCCAGGGGAAAAACAAAACACAGAGGCACCTGTGACCTATACTTTTTCCAAAGGAGGTTTTGTGAAGTTTGGCATTTAAAGAGTAAAGAGCAAGCAGGAGGGAGGAATAAAAGAAAGAACAGGTAGGCAGTGAGGCAGATGGTTACATTCTTGTGAAACTCCAATTAGCCTCAGAAAAATCTATATTTTACATGAGAAAAGAGGAAGTAAAGGAAAAAGCCAACTATGTATTGTCTCAAGCTCAGTACATCTACATTTTACATAAGATAAACGTGAAAAGAGAGTAGAAGAAATGAGGCTATGACATGGGGTTGTGATATTATAGCTATCGATTTGGCAACAAAAGGAAAATTGTATTGATGACTCAGATCCCAAGTTTAACTTTCCCTTTTGCACAGTGAGTTTTGGGTTCCAAGGTTCTATTTTTCTTTCTTAAGATCTTTAAACCAAATTAGTTGTAATTTTGTGTTTTGACAGATTATCATCGTGTCTGAAAGTATATTCCACTGTAGCTGGATATGGCTCTCAAAGACAAATAACTAAAATCTAACCTTATAAAGGGGACAGTCTTACTTGTATATTATTTACGCAAATTAATCCGTTTAATTTAAAAAACACTAACTCGCCAGGCGCAGTGGCTCATGCCTGTAATCCCAACACTTTGGGAGGGCGAGGCAGGTGGATCACGAGGTCAGGAGATCGAGACCATCCTGGCTAACACAGGGAAACCCCGTCTCTCCTAAAAAATACAAAAAAGCCCTTGTCTAGGCTCCGCAGTGAAGCCAGCAGACTTCACTTATAAGACCTTGCTGCGATAAGCAAACCCCAATTACAAACCATCCAGACCCCACGGGGGAGGTCATAGGAAGCATAAACAAACTTTACCTACACCCTCCTGTAATAAATGTCACAAGGTGATATATGGCAAAATTAACCAGCAAACAAACCCCAGATGCAGCCATACCAAAGAACTCCCTCAAACTCCCCTCCCCAAATAAACCCCTCATTCTGTAAGCTTGGTGCTGCCTCCTCTGTGATGGAGCAGCCGGCAGGTTAAGGGGACACCCTCTCCTGTCGTCCTTGTCAACGACAGTCTCTTCTTCCTCTACCCCCCTCTCCTCCATTCCGTGACCTCAATGCTCTCGGCCTCCATTCAGAGATCTGTTCTAAGAGGCTTATCTTTCACTGCAATACCGCATGGCCTCAGTATCAATTGGACATTGGCTCCCAATGGCCCGAAAACGGCACTTTACCACTTTCGCCATCGCAATAGGAAATGGTCTGAGATTCCTTATATTCGGGCTTTCTTAACTCACTGTAACTGCCATTCCCTCTGTCAGTCCGGTTCTACTTTCCAAATTCTTTTCACCCGCTCCAAACCTGACTCGCCTCCTGCTCCCCTCACCCCAATAGCCCTAGCCGACGACCTCTCCTTTGATCCTGCCGATTTCTCCCCTCCTCAACATCCTAATCCTCCACTGAACAGCATGACCCCCTACCGCATGCCTCCGCTCCAGCTCTACCTCTCTTTCCCCCTCTCTCCCATCATCCCGCCTCCGACTCTGAGTCCTCCCCATCTCCACCACTTACTCGTTCTCAAGCCCAACACGCGCAGCAGCCCACTCCCTTGCTTCCTCCCATTTTTCTCCTGTCCACTTTCCCCTCAGAGAGAGATGCTGTATAGCTAGCTAAGGAAATCAGAAATTTAATCAAACCTTACAAGAGGTAAGAGTGGGTGGCTCCATACAGTCTCCTCACCAGTAAGTAAACCCACCTGAAACACTGCAGAGTGACATGGTTTGGCAGCTACACTGAAACAGTTCACGCTTCACACTATTCAAGAAATTCTCTTTCTAGACTCCACCTGTAACCCCAGCACTTTGGAAAGCCAGGGCAGGTGGATGGCTTGAGCACGAGTTCAAGACCAGCCTGGGCAACATGGCAAAACCCCATCTCTACAAAAAATACAAAAATTCACTGGGTGTGCTGGTGCACATCTGCAGTCTCAACCACTCAGGAGGCTGAAGCAGGAGGATGGCTTGAGCCTGGGAGGAGGAAGTTGCAATGAGCCGAGATCATGCCACACTGCACTCCAGCCTGGGCAATGCCAGACCTTGTCTCAAAAAAATAAAAAAAAATTCTCTTTCTAAATATAAATCTGAGTTTATGTCACTTGCCCAATTAAAACTTTTTTACTGGCTCCCTGCTCCCCACAAAATAAAGTCCAAATGTGTCAGCTTTCTTGACTATCAGGTCCCCTTTATCATCTTATCTCACATAGTTCACAGTGATCTTGGTATCCCTGAACTCAACACACATTTCTGTAGTTACATGTCTTAATGTTATTCTTCCTATACAGAACCCCTTATTTTGTTTGTTGAAATATTTCCTAATACTAACTTAAAAGCTGTTACAGTCTAGTAACTGTTATATCCTAGTAGCTGCTATAGCCTATTACAACTCATTCATTAGGCTTTTATTTTGCTTTCAATTCTAATCATTTAGCTAGATGTGCATCTCTCCTAGTATTCCTTGAGAAATTCAGTGTTTTCCTCATCTGTATATGCCCCTCAATACCTAGCACTATATTTTACACATAGTTTAATGTATACAGGAATGAATTAAGCACTATTTACCACCTGACTAAAAGGAATACAATTCTGCATCATCCATCATTTAGTTTACCCACCCAGACAGAAGAAAATTAATGACTACACCGAATCTAATGAAATATTAAAGGTTTATAATTTAATAATTTAAAAATCTTGATAGATATCCCATAAAAAGTGGCAGTTTCTGTTTTAGAGTCCACTAATCAAGTAAGCTTCCAAATCTTCACACTCCAAATGCCTAAAAGAACAGCTTAGTATCTGCTTCAGCAAAATCTCTTGAGGCTAGATATCTTGAAAGCAATTTGCTGCCTTCCACATTACCCAAGTCTGATTACAGAACATTACATTAGGATTATATTAAATTACACTGTTATTCAACAAAAAGATCTACAATTTTAGTCACTCCAGAACAGATTTACATGCTAACCCAGAAACCATGCAAAGCAAAGTCAATGGTGGTTCTATGAATAATCGACTTAATTATTTTCCTCCAAACAGATGTATATCCCCCTTTGTTATCTTTCTCCTAAATACTGGATATATAATCTTTGGCCAGAAGCCTGTATGGGGTCTTTAAAAGTAATTACAACTAATAGTATCTGTGGAATTACTTCACATTTGTCTATTTTAATCAATTTCAAGTTGCATAAAGTTACATAAGGGGAAAGAACTAAACATCACAAATTTTTATAATAAAACTGCCACAATCCTAGGCCGGGCATGGTGGGTCACACCTGTAATCCCAGCACTTTAAGAGGCCGAGGAGAGTGGATCACCTGAGGTCAGGAGTTTGAGACCAGCCTGGCCAACATGGTGAAACCCCATCTCTACTAAAAATACAAAATTAGCCGGGCGTAGTGGCTCATGCCTATAATCCCAGCTACTCAGGAGGCTGAGGCAGGAGAATTGCTTGAACCCAAGAGGCAGAGGTTGCAGTGAGCCAAGATCATGCCATTGCAGTCCAGCCTGCGTAACAAAAGTGAAACTCCATCTCAAAACAAACAAACAAACAAAAAACTGCCACAATCCTATAAAAATAGGATGGAAGCACAATCTTCAAAACCAGATTAACAAGGTAAAAGTCCGCTTTTAGGGTAAAACTTAAGAATTTTCCCTGCGTTGGCCCAGATTTCTCCAAAACATAATTCCACATCACAGTTAAATGCCAAAAATCACCAAGTTTTCTAATATCATAACACAAAGCATTATAAAACCAAGACCTAGTCATTTTCTGTATTAAAAGGGCTATAAAACTAATTATTTTCTACAATTTTTCTTGTATAATCTGTTACTATAATAAAATGGTAACAAATATGTTCAAATCCAAAATACTCTACAGAACACATCGACGGAAAAACAGTCTTCTTATCGGTGGTCCTGGAAAAAAAAATTTAAATAAAGAACAAGAATAACTGTAAAGTTAAATAATGGTTTAAAAAACCGATCTTCTGGTTTGCACCTCTAAGAAACACAATGGCTGTTTCTTAGAGATCAAGGTTGTTTTTTTTTAATAATGCAAACAGGCAGTTAAAGAAAGGTGAAAGCAAATTGTCAATCACCATTCCCCTAAAATAATACTGGGTTAGTCTAGTTCTCAGAAACAATGACCAACAGTATATATTCAGATTCAATATTTAATATTTCTGTAAACGACTAAACCCAAGAATTTAACACATTTTAAATGGTTACAAATGTTTACTTCTATAGTACTATAATTGAAGATCAAAAATATATTTTTTAGGCCTGGCATGTTGGCTCACACCTGCAATCCCAGCATTTTGGGAGGCCGAGGTGGATGGATCTCTTGAGGTCAGGAGTTTGAGACCAGCCTGGCCAACACGGTAAAACCCTATCTCTACTAAAAATACAAAAATTAGCCAGGCATGGTGGCACGCACCTGCAGTCTCAGCTACTCGGGAGGCTGAGGCGGGAGAATCATTTGAACCCGGGAGGTGAAGGCTGCAGTGAGCCAAGATCACACCTCTGTACTCCAGCCTGAGTGACAGAGTAAGGCTCCATCTCAAAAAAAAAAAAAAAAAAAAAAAAATTATATATATATACACACACACATACACATATACACACATACACATATATGTATACATACACACATTTATATATATATATAAAAACATATCTCTCTCCAGGATTTTCTCTAGGAAAAATCTTTAAGGGTTAGGATTCCTTCTACACTCACTGGAAAATCAAAACAAATTTGGATCCGCTGTCAAGTGGCTATTTATGACACAAGCAGAGCACCAAATGTTCAAGATGCTTCTAAATTACACCCTTCAGTACTAGAAGCTCATTGTTACTGGCTTTTATTCTGCCAGGTTACTTTTACCCGTAACTTACTTACCATCTCAGTTCTCATAATTTTAAATAGGACTCCTTTCTTCATCAGCAAGAAGAAAAAATAACCCATAATGAAGCACCATATATATTTCCTATTAAAATCTATGCAACACCTTAGCCTTTAACTTCATAGGGAAAGAATTTAGCCTTTTCTAGAGGAACACTTTTGGCCAGCTCAGAAATGTAAGTATGGGAGAGTCTCCAGAAGTAATTACAAAGTTTAAAAAAAAAGTATGTTCTTTCTTTCCCTCTTTATTTTTAGAACCTTCTCTGCAGTACTGCTGATGGTCCATGGAGCCTTCTCTTGGGAAAGAGTACTTGATTAGCATAGTATCCAACTTCATTGCACAAATTAACATTTTTGTGTAAAAAAAAATTATTGCTCAAGAATCAGAATTGCTTAGAGGTCATCTCTGATAACCATAGCCCTACTACCAGCTGAAATTCATAGGTCTACAACAGGAGAATAATTCCTGAGCCTGTGGAAATTTAAATGACATAATAATAAAGAAAAAAAGAAAAGACAGAAAAATATTGCACTAGCTGTATTAGATCTTTTTCCAGTGACCCTCCTGCACATCCTCGACCTCTGGGGCTCAAGTGATCCTTGGCCTCCTGCCTCTTCAGTAGCTGGGACCACAGATGTGGGCTAGTATGCCTGGCTAATTTTTTATTTTTTGTAGAGACAGGGTCTCCCTATGTTGCCCAGGCTGGTCTTGAACTCCTGGGCTCAAGCAATCCTCCCACATCAGCCTCCCAAAGTGCTGGGATTATAGGCATGAGTCATTGCACCCAGTCTGTACTAGACCTTTAAAGAACTATTGGAGAAGCTGTAAAAGATGAGACAAATGATAGTAGAGGTATACAACTTAGGGAGGAAAATATTCCAATTTATTTAATTATGTGCTATGCAGCTTTAAAACAAAACAATTCTCCGTTATAAAGGCATTTAAAAGAAGCAAAACTCAGGGCACCAGTTCCTACATCACAATCTATTTGTATGGACAAAGCAGAGCCAAATTAAACAATATAAAACTTGTAAAATTAATCTGTCTGTGAATAGATAAAAATTGGTTCTCTACTCAATGGAAAAAAAAAAAAAAGCAATGAAGCCTGGTCGACATGGCAAAACCCCACCTCTACCAAAAAAAAAAAAAAAAAAAAAAAATACAAAAATTAGCTAGGTGTGGTAGTGCATGTCTGGAGTCTCAGCTATTTGAGAGGCTGAGGTGGGAGGATCACTTGAGCCCAGGCAGCAGAGGCTGTAGTGATCTGCGATGGCACCACCACACTCCAGGCCAGGAGACTGAACAAGACCCTGCCTCAAAAAAAAAAAAAGTGAAACAAGAAAAAGAAGCCCAGGCCAGGCACAGTGGCTACCGCCTATAATCCCAGCACTTTGGAAGGCCAAGGCAGGCAGATCACCTGAGGCTGGGAGTTCAAGACCAGCCTGACCAACATGGAGAAACCCTGTCTCTACTAAAAATCCAAAATTAGCTGGGCATGGTGGCGCATGCCTGTAATCCCAGCGACACTGGAGGCTGAGGCAGGAGAATCGCTTGAACCCGAGAGGCAGAGGTTGCAGTGAGCCGAGATCGAGCCATTGCACTCCAGCCTGGGTAACAAGAGCAAACTCCATCTCAAAAAAAAAAGATTAATCTTACAAATAAAGCACAGGTAACAGAAACCATCTCCAAATTTCTAAAATTATTGTTTTAAACATTTACTTGAAACATAAATGTTTGTCAAAGATGAAGCATAATAGAAGTCCAAATTTATAAAAACTATATTCTAAATTAAGATAGAGCTAAAAATGTGGGTGTTTTATTAAGACGAAAAAAAAATCCTGATTTTTTTTTCATGTTTCTGCAGTTTAAGGATCCACTCCACCAGACTGCATCATTTATACCTTTCTCTTGGCATTTATCATATATAAGATAGGGACAGTGACATTTACCTTGTGTATAGAGCAAGGTTCAGCATATTAGGGGTTTAGTATGCATTTAATAGGTAAATCAAAGACAAACATTTCCTTTAAAATCTCCTTACTCAGCCACTCCTTTAACCCAACCAAGTCAAGGTTCCAGGCCCAGAATAGTTACTTTGAGAAAAGGAAAACCAAAAATAGATTAATTAAATGGGTTTTGCCCTAAACTAAGAAAAGAGAAAAAAGATTTACAGGACATTTGGCCTCATTACAGGTCACCTGCGTCTATTAAAATACTCTACAAATCCCAGCTGGGTAATCTGCAATTGCTGCTTTATCATGTGATGTCCAGTGATATAAAAAAGTAACATCAGTCATTTGTCTATTCTTCAGAGAATGAAGAATATGTCTCATGTACTGCCATCTAAAGTCTCAAAAATGTTCAGTGAAATTAGCAAAACTTAGTTGCTTAAAAACTAGAAAATTAAAAGGAATATATTTATAGAACTTTAAATTTTCCAGAAAATGGTATTTCTAAATTTAAAAAATCAAGTCAAATATTTAGACATCTTTTTGGATAAGAAATTTTTATTGTTGAGTAGCCAACTTTTGAGCATTTTCTGAACTAGAAACATTCCAGAGAAAGAACATTTCAACATGATGTTGCTTCTAGCATATTTTATCAGTACATTGGCAAGCTGATATTCCACTGCCACCTACAGTAGAAAAACAGAATTACTGCTTATAGGTAAGGATGTAGACAGAATACAAAAGAAACCTAAAAGTATGACCTAAGAAGTCAAAAGTTACCAGTCTCTTCTGTTTCCTAATATAAACATTTTATGACTATATATTTTACATCCATTATTTTATACTCAAGTTAACTTTGTATTAACATATGCTATCCAAAATGTATAAGCGAAGTTTCTCCTTAAATTCACTCTATCGAAAAGGTTATACATGATAATATTAATACCATTCATTAATAATGCCATTCTTTGATTTTAAAAAACTCATCACTAACGCATAGTGAACTTCAGTCATTTTGTAAACTTGATACCAAATGCACTCTTTTTTTTTTTTTTTTTTTGAGCTGGAGTCTGGCTCTGTCTCCCAGACTGGAGTACAGTGGCACAATCTCAACTCTGCCTTCCGGGTTCAAGCGATTCTCCTGCCTTAGCCTCCCCAGTAACTGGGATTACAGGCGCATGCTACCGTGCCCAGCTAATTTTTTTGTATTTTTAGTAGATACGCGGTTTCATCATGTTGGCCAGGCTGGTCTCAAACTCCTGACCTCAAGTGATCCACCCACCTCAGTCTCCCAGAGTGCCAGGATTACAGGAGTGAGCCTTTGTGCCCGGCCCCAAATGCACTTCTAAGCTTCTGTTTTACTGCAAATGCTTTCCATAAAAATTTTCCAGGTATTTAGCAAGTAGGATCAAATTTTGCTTTCAAAATAATACACACTACATATGCAAAACATCAAACTACTGGAATATTTAAAATATAAAGAGGCATATTCCTCTGTAGGCATTTAACTTCTTCACAATTTACATCACACCCCAAAATGTCTTAGCAATACAATGTTTCTCAAAAGCCTCTAAAAAGAGCTTCGAGTGCTGGGTACAAATGGACTAAATTCCTAATACTACATTCCTAATAGTGCATTTAAAAATCACAGTTGAGACGATTAAATTTTTAAAAAGCTAAATACAGGCCAGACATGTTGGCTTATGCCTGTAATCCCAGCACTTTGGGAGGTCAAGGTGGATAGATCACTTGAGCCCAGGAGTTCAAAACCAGCCTGGACAACACAGGGAGACCCTGTTGCTAAAATAAAAATTTTTTTAATTAGCCAGGCATGGTGGCACACACCTGTAGTCCTAGCTACTCAGGGGGCTGAGGTAGGAAGATCGCTTGGGCCCCAGAAGTCAAGGCTACAGTGAGCTATGATCACACCACTGCACTCCAGCCTGGTCCACAGAGCTTAACCTTATCTTTAATCAATAAATAAAATTTAAAAAGCAAAATGCAGAAAGTTATATACAGTATACTCCATCTTGTGTTTGAAATAAAGAAGAGATTGCTGGCTAAACATAGTAGTATATTGTTCTTGTGAGAAGATAACTCTTGGAAATTTAAATCATCAAATGAAAAACTCAATTAAAAGGCCAAAAGAGGCCAGGTGTGCTGGCTCAGGCTTGTAATCCCAGCACTTTGGGATGCCAAGGCAGGAAGATCACTTAGGTCCAGAAGTTTGAGACCGTCCTGGGCAATATGATGAAACCCCGTCTCTACAAAGAAATACAAAAAAATTAGCCAGGTGTGGTGCCACACACCTGTAGACCCAGCTACTCAGGAGGTTCAGGTGGAAGGATCACTGGAGCCCGAGAGGTCAAGGCTGCAGTAAGCCATGTGCACATCACTGCACTCCAGCCTGGGCAACAGAGTGAGACCTTGTCTCAAATAAATAAAAAAATAGGCTGGGCACAGTGGCTCATGCCCGTAATCCCAGCACTTTAGGAGGCTGAGGCAGGAGGATCACTTGAGCCCAGGAGTTGAAAAGCAGCCTGAACAACATAAGACCCCATCTCTATTTTATTTGTAATAATCAAAAAACTAAATAAAATAAATAAGTTAAACAAAGGCTACAAAAGGCCAAGTGTGGTGGCTCATACCTGTAATCCCAGCATTTGGGAGGCTAAAGAGGGAAGGTTCCTTGAGCCCAGGAATTTGAGACCACCCTGGACAATACAGGGAGATCCTGTCTCTAAAAAAAGATAAAAATAAAAAAATTAGCCAGGCATGGTGGTGAGCTACTCAAAAGGCTACTCAAAAGGCTGAGGTGGGAGGATTGCTTGAGCCCAAGAGGTCAAGGCTACAAGTGAGGCATGATCATGCCACTGCACTCCAGCCTGGGTGGCAGACTGAGACTATGTCTCTCAAGAACCTTTAACCAATTTTTAAATTTGTTTGAAGGCTAGAAGATAAAGTTAAGGAAGTCAATCAAAAAGTGGGAAAAAACACACATGAAAAATGAGGTAGAAAGAGAAAATTAGAATATCTGTCTAGGAGGTCTAACATTTGAAAAATCAGAGTGCAAGAAAGAGAATAGAAAAAAAAGAGATAAAATAATCCGGGCTGGGCGTAGTGGCTCACACATGTAAACCTAGCACTTAGAGGGGCCAAGGCAGGCAGTTCACTTGAGCTCAGGAGGTGGAGACCAACCTGACCAACATGATGAAACCCCTTCTCTACTAAAAATACAAAAATTAGCCAGGCATGGTGGCACACACCTGGAATCCCAACTACTTGGGAGGGTGAAGTAGGAGACTTGCTCAAACCTGGGGGACAGAGGTTGCAGTGAGCCTAGATCATACCACTGCACTCCAGCCTGGGCAACAAGAGCGAAACTCCATCTCAAAAAAAAAAAAAAAAAGAAAGAAAGAAAGAAAAGAAAAGAAAAGAATTCGGCCAGGTACAGTGAGTGGCTCACGCCTGTAATCCCAAACATGAGGCCCAGTCGGGTGGATCACTTGAGGCCAGGAGTTTGAGACCAGCCTAACCAACATGGTAAAATCCCGTCTCAACAAAAAACACAAAAATTAGCCAGGCGTGGTGGTGCACACCTGTAATCCCAGCCACTTGGGTGGCTGAGACACGAAAATCGCTTGAACCCAGGATGCAGAGGCTGCAGTGAGCCAGTTTGCCCCACCACACTCTAGCCTGGGCAACAGAGCAAGACTCTGTCTCAAAAAACAAAAACAAAAAAACCCCCAGAAAACAAAAACAAAGTGCTGTGATACAGGCATGAGCCACCTCGCCCAACCACAATTATTTCTTATAATCTTTTCTTATTATCATTAATATCTTATTACTATTTTTTGTTTGTGTTGAGACGGAGCCTCGCTCTGTTGCCCAGGCTGGGGTGCAGTGGCGCGATCTTGGCTCACCCCAACCTTCGCCTCCGGGGTTCAAGCGATTCTCCTGCCTCAGCCTCCCGAGTAGCTGGGACTACAGGCACACGCTGCCATGCCTGGTTAATTTTTGTATTTTTAGTAGAGACAAGGTTTCACATGTTGGCCAGGCTGGAGGTCATTTTTAATTTACTACAGATCTCACAAGTCTAAAGAACAACCTAGTGAAATTCCTCAAAGGGACCAAACAGCAAACAGTGCCCATTTCCAGTTTTTAGATATTTATCAAGTAACCAATTTCAAAACATAATTTATATATATTGTTTCCAAATATTAATAAACATTATGAGTTTGAGAACAGATGTTTGGAGCAGAGGTTAGCACACCATACTTTTTTTTTTTTTTTTTGGAGATGGAGTCTCACTCTGTTGCCCAGGCTGGAGTGCAGTGGCGTGACCTCAGCTCACTGCAAGTTCCGCCTCCCGGGTTCACGCCATTCTCCTGCCTCAGCCTCCCGAGTAGCTGGGACTACAGGCACCTGCCACCATGCCCGGCTGATTTTTTTGTATTTTTAGTAGAGACGGGGTTTCACCACGTTAGCCAGGATGGTCTCGATCTCCTGACCTCATGATCCGCCCACCTCGGCCTCCCAAAGTGCTGGGATTACAGGCATGAGTCACCACACCTGGCCACTTTTCTCTTTTTTTTTGAGATGGAGTCTCACTCTGTTGCCCAGGCTGGAGTGCACTAGCGCGACCTTGGCTCACCACAACCTCCGCCTCTCAGGTTCAAGCGATTCTCCTGCCTCAGCCTCCCAAGTAGCTGGGACTACTGGCGGGTGCCACTATGCTCAGCTAATTTTTGTATTTTTCTTTTTTTTTTTTTTTTTTTTTTTTGAGACAGAGTCTCGCTCTGCCGCCCAGGCTGGAGTGCAGTGGCGTGATCTTGGCTCACTGCAAGCTCCGCCTACCGGGTTCACGCCATTCTCCTGCCTCAGCCTCCCGAGTAGCTGGGACTACAGGCGCCCGCCACCTCGCCCGGCTAGTTTTTTTGTATTTTTTAGTAGAGACGGGGTTTCACTGTGTCAGCCAGGATGGTCTTGATCTCCTGACCTCGTGATCCGCCCGTCTCGGCCTCCCAAAGTGCTGGGATTACAGGCTTGAGCCACCGCGCCCGGCCTAATTTTTGTATTTTTAGTAGAGATGGGGTTTTATTATCTTGGCCAGGCTGGTCTCGAACTCCTGGCCTCACGATCCTCCCGCCTTGGTCTCCCAAAGTGCTGGGATTACAGGCATGAGCCACTGAGCATGGCCACTTTTTTGCTTTAAAATTTTTAGAGATGGAGTCTCCCTCTGTCGTCTAGACTAGAGTGCAGTGGCTATGCACAAGCGTGACCATGCATGCCCTATAGCCTTGAGTTCCTGGGCTCAAGCAATCTTGTTACCCCAGCCTCTGGAGTAGCTGCTACTACAGGCCTGTGCCACCTCGCGGGTCAGCAAACTTTTTCTGTAAACATTCAGATGGTAAATATTTTTGGCTTTGAAGGTCACATGACCTCTATCACAGCCATTCAACTCTGTTATTAGAGTGGCTAAAGCTACTACAGACAAGATGTAACTAAATCAGCATGTAATCATGTTACAATAAAACTTTTTTTTTTTTTTTTTTAAGATGGAGTCTCGCTCTGTCGCCAGGCTGGAGTGCAGTGGCGTGATCTCGGCTCACTGCAACCTCCGCCTCTCAGGTTCAGGCGATTCTCCTGCCTCAGCCTCCTGAGTAGCTGGGACTACAAGCGCATGCCACCACACTCGGCTAATTTTTGTATCTTTAGTACAGATGGAATTTCACCATGTTGGCCAGGATGGTCTCCATCTCTTGATCTCATGATCTGCCCACCTTGGTCTCCCCAAAGTGCTGGGATTACAGGCGTGAGCCACCACACCTAGCCTACAATAAAACTGTATTTCTAAAGACAGGCAACATGCCAGATTAGTCCCACAGGACACAGTTTGCTGACCCCTGGTTTAAAGTACTACATTTCCTAGCTTTCCTCTTATACTAAGTGGTATATGTTTTCTCTCTATGCCAATCTTCTTAATAGCAATCTCCACATTTAAACACTCTCAATTCATTCTCTTATTCTACAAACTTTTACTAAGTGCCTACCACATGCCAGACACAGTATTAGGTATAAGGAATAAAGAAGAAACAATAATAATAATAAAGTCCTGCCCTCTTAATACTTACATTCTAGTAGAATAGTTAACAAATAAATAAGCTGATAAATACATAATATAATTTCATGTAATACTAAGTATGAAGAAAAAGTAAAGCCAGGTAAAAAGAAAGAGGAAGGAAGGATGAGGGTCTTTATAATATAAGTCAGGGAAGAACTCATAAGAAATGACGTTCAGGTAAGGAATGAATTAAACAAATGAACAAGCCATACAAATATCTACAGGAAAAACATTTCACATGTTTAAATAAGGACAAGATTAGAGTGCTGGAAATGAGAAAATGACATCAGAGAAGTGAGCAAGGGTAAGATCATGTAAGGACTCACGGCCTAGGGCAAAAGGATTGAATTTTATTCTAAGTTTGATGTGAAGCCAGGAACATGAAATGGTTGAAAGCAGGAGAGTAAGGAGGTATAACGCATTTTTTTAAAGGATCACTGGTATCTATGCAGAGGACAAATTGTAGAGGGCAGGAGTGGAACAGGAAGGCCACTATACGCTGTTGCAAGTATTTCTAGACTTCTAAAATAGGATCTAGGCAGGCTGGTTCATGCCTGTAATCTCAGCACTTTGGGAGACTGAGGCAGGAGGATCACTTGTGGTCAGGAGTTCAAAGCTACAGTGAGTTATGATTGCACCACTGCGCTCCAGCCTGGGCGACAGAGTGAGACCCTGTCTCTAAATAAATAAATAACAGAGTTTTGCTCATTGCCCAGGCTGAAGTGCAATGGTGCCATCTCGGCTCACTGTAACCTCTACCTCCCAAGTTCAAGCCATTCTCCTGCCTCAGCCTCATAAGTAGCTGGGATTATAGGCACCTGCCGCTACACCCAGACAATCTTTTGTATTTTTAATAGAGATGGGTTTCTGCCATGTTGGCCAGGATGGTCTCAAACTCCTGACCTTAGGTGATCCGCCCACCTCGGCCTCCCAAAGTGCTGGGATTACAGGCATGAGCCACTGAGCCCGACCTGGATAAATTAACATTTGATTGATATAACTGAGTACTAGAGTATACAAATTAGTAACAGACAACACGAAATGAGAATTTTCATTAAAGTTTTTTTTTCTGAGATGGAGTTTCACTCTTGTTGCCCAGGCTGGAGTACAATGGTGTGATCTTGGCTCACCGCAACCTCCACCTCCCAGGTTCAAGAGATTCTCCTGCTTCAGCCTCCCAAGTAGCTGGGATGGCAGGCATGCGCCACCACGTCTGGCTAATCTTGTATTTTTAGTAGAGACGGGGTTTATCCATGTTGGTCAGGCTGGTCTTGAACTCCCGACCTCAGGTGATCCGCCCGCCCCGGCCTCCCAAAGTGCTGGGATGACAGGCATGAGCCACAGCGCCCAGCCTAAAAGTTTTTGTTTAAAGTTCCAATGAAGAAATACAAAATCATCACCAGAGGGCAGTAGTGAATACAGACCAAGGTATACAAAAGGTGATGGATCTTCATAGTTAGATTATGCTCTTTCAGTAAACTGGGATTTACTGGAATTGAGCATATCCACAAGCTTAACAGCAATAACAATAAACATCATGCAAACTCATATCTATAAGAAGTTGAATTATAATGTGAGTAAAAAAAGCAGATTAAAATAGCAGTGTTGGGCTGGACACAGTAGCTCACGCTTGTAATCCTAACACTATGGGAGGTCGAGGAGGGTGGATTGCTTCAAGTCAGGAGTTCGGGACCAGCCTGGCCAATGTGGTGAAACCCCGTCTCTACTAAAATATAAAAATTAGCTGGGTGTGGTGGCAGGTGTCTGTAATCCCAGCTACTCAGGAGGTTGAGGCAGAATTGCTTCAACCCAGGAGGTGGAGGTTGCAGTGAGCTGAGATCGTGCCACTGCACTCCAGCCTGGGAGACAGAGCGAGACTCCATCTCAAAAAAAAAAAAAAAAAAAAAAGGCAGTGTTTAGCAAAACAAGAGTATTTATATATAGGATGTCATCTCCCTAAATAAACACACCATTCCCAATTAATTGACTTCATTGCTCCTTAGGGTCTACCAAAAATAAAAATTACAGCAAGTGAATGGCCAGCTTCACGTATCTACAAGCAGATGAAAGGTCTGTCCTTTTGTGATTAACAGGTAAGGCTAGAGAGAGTCAATGTCCCAGTCAAGTAGGATAGGAGGGTTCCATTCTAAACAGAAAACAGAACCAGTACAAATGCCAGGAATCACTACATAACACCTTGGCACACAACATGAAAGTCAGAGAGAAGCGCTACAGCTCAGGGAGCACCTGAACCTGAAACATGGCCTGTGAAATATATTGCCAGGCAGTTGGCAATAAGGAGGCTGTTAACACGTGTGTCCACTGTATCCACTGCTGAGAGTTATTTCTCCCGTCCTTCCTTCCTTTGCTTCTACCCTGTTGTTACCCTTCATTTTCACTTTCTTCACAGACCATGATATTACATAGATAATTGAAAGTATGAACTCTGTTGTCATTTAAAAATGTACATCCTGCTTAAGAGCAGGAATAAAAGTTAGAAAGATTATAAGAATAGAAGGTTGTTTCATTTTTTTCTTGCCTCCTCCACCAAGACTCCACATTGGTTACCTTCATATTGTGATCAAACTGGACTATTCACCATTTCCTGAACCCGCTCTTTTCCTGCCCCACCCATGCTGTTCTTAACTCAGAATGCTGTATATGCTACCCTTCATCTCAGTCTAAAATATGCTATACTCTCTTCAGAAGAAGCAAAAATGGCATCTCCAAGAAGCCTGCCAGAAAGAACTGAGATCTCTTAATCTATCTTCAGGTGCTTACTCACAATTTTATTTACAAATACAATCACATCCTTGCATCATGCTTATTTGTGTATGTTCCCTCTTACTGCAGATAGAGGTTCTATCTGCAAAACCTTTCAGTGTAAAAATTATGTTTGTGCCAGGCACGGTGGCTCATGCCTGTGATCCCAGCACTTTGGGAGGCCGAGGTGGGCAGAGCATCTGAGGTCCGGAGTTCAGGACCAGCCTGACCAACATGGAGAAACCCCATCTCTACTAAAAACACAAAATTAGCCAGGCGTGGTGGTGCATGCTTGTAATCCCAGCTACTCAGGAGGCTGAGGCAAGAGAATCGCTTGAAACTGGGAGGTGGAGGTTGCGGAGAGCCGAGATCACGCCATTACTTACGCTCCAGCCTGGGCAACAAGAGCGAAACTCCATATCAAAAATTAATAATAGGCCGGGCGCGGTGGCTCAAGCCTGTAATCCCAGCACTTTGGGAGGCCAAGACGGGTGGATCACGAGGTCAGGAGATCGAGACCATCCTGGCTAACACAGTGAAACCCCATCTCTACTAAAAAATACAAAAAAACTAGCCGGGCGAGGTGGCGGGCGCCTGTAGTCCCAGCTACTCGGGAGGCTGAGCCAGGAGAATGGCCTGAACCCAGGAGGCGGAGCTTGCAGTGAGCTGAGATCCGGCCACTGCACTCCAGCAAGGGGGACAGAGTGAGACTCCGTCTCAAAAAAAAAAAAAAAACAAACAAACAAACAAAAAAAAACAAAACAAAAATTAATAATAAAATAAAAATAAAAATAAATAAAAATCATGTTTGTTTTTTATGTTTCCATAACAATTAGAGAAATTTGGCTGGGCTCAGTGGCTCATGCCTGTAATCCCAGCACTTTGGGAGGTGGAGGCGGGTGGATCACGAGGTCAGGAGTTCAAGACCAGCCTGGCCAAGATGGTGAAACCCCATCTCTACTTAAAAACAAAAAAATTAGCCATGCATGGTGGCAGGCGCCTGTAATCCCAGCCACCTGGGAGGCTGAGGTACAGAACTGCTTGAACCCAGGGGGCGGAGGTTGCAGTGAGCCAAGATCATGCCACTGCACTCCGGCCTGGGCAACAGAGCGAGACTCATCTCAAAAAAAATAATAATAATTAGAGAAATTTAACCCTCAGTGTTGCTTTTAAAGTTAAATAAAGGCTAGACACAGTGGCTCACGCCTGTAATCCCAGTACTTTGGGAGGCCGAGGCAGGCAGCTCACGAGGTCAAGAGATCAAAACCATCCTGGCCAACGTGTTGAAACCCCATCTCTACAAATATTACAAAAATTAGCTGGACGCGGTGGTGCATCCCTGTAGTCCCAGCTACTCGGGAGGCTGAGGCAGGAGAATCACTTAAACCCACGAGGTGGAGGATGTAGTGAGCCGAGATTGCGCCACTGCACTCCAGCCTGGCAACAGAGCAAGACTCCGTCTCAAAAAAAAAAAAAAAAAAAAAAGAGTTAAATAAAGATTGGAACTGAATGTCATCCTGAGCCCAGGGTTTCAGCCCTAAGTAAAACAATCAAAGGCATATCCCTTCATTCCTCAGACTAATCGGCTGTGCAGAGGTTGTGCTGTGAGGCACCTGCAAATCTTCTGTTGCATACTCCCAACACCAAGAGAACCATGCCAGCTCCACAACACGGAACCACTAGAAAACTTCAAGTATCCTGGATATTATTCAGCAATGTATTTAAAATAAAGTAAAGTCGGATGCAGTGGCTCACTCCTGTAATCCCAACACTTTGGGAGGCCGAGGCAGGCGGATCACCTGAGGTCAGGAGTTCAAGACTAGCCTGGCCAACGTGGTGAAACCCTGTCTCTACTAAAAATAAAAAAATTAGCCAGGCATGGTGGTGGACACCTGTAATCCCAGCTACACAGAAGGCTGAGGCAGGAGAATCACCTGAACTTGGGAGGCGGAGTTTGTAGTGAGCGGAGATCACACAACTGCACTCCAGCCTGGGCAACAAAAGCAAAACTCCATCTCAAAATAAAAATAAATAAGAGAAAGAGTTTTCAGGCAAATTCTTCTCTGGGTATCCTGCTGTTTTATCTCCTAACAAAACAAATGAATCAAAATGTGGTCCACCTAGAGAGGAGAAGTACCCCCCAATGTTTGGAGATTCTAAGGCATTACCTACACATGTGCTGTTCTCTCTTAGCCTGCAGAAGAAGAGATATAGGCCTCATCCCCATAAATCAAACACCTCAAAAACCCAGATGTCAAATTTTCTAGGAAACTCTCTCGGACTGCTCAAAGAGTAAAATTTGATAGAAATAGGAAGCATTCAGCCGGGCGGGGTGTCTCACACCTGTAATCCTAGCACTCTGGGAGGCCAAGGTCAGATCAAACCCATCCTGGCCAACATGGTGAAACCCAGTCTCTACTGAAAATACAAAAATTAGCTGGGCGTAGTGGCGGATGCCTGTAACCCCAGCTACTCAGGAGGCTGAGGCAGGAGAATGGCTTGAACCCGGGAGGCAGAGATTTCAGTGAGCCAAGATCGGGCCACTGCACTCCAGCCTGGCGACAAAGCAAGACTCTCTAAAAAAAGAAAGGAAATAGGAAGCATTCACTAGTGATTTATGATTGATATCAACTAAGATTACTTAGAAAGTCTAGAATCACACCTGAGATATTACTCCTTACGTTTCATTTGCTTTTTTTTTCTGGATTCAAATCCTGTAGGCAAAATCAGTTTTAAAAAATACAGAAGCGCCTTTTTAAAGAATAAACAGTTTCAAAAAAACAGCAAATTCAAAAGGATAGTGGATTAAATTTCAACATTGACTTTAATCAAAATGTAATTTTAGGCTGTTTAGATTCCCTGGACCTGTTTCTTAAACCTTTACAATGGGTGTCCACTATATAAGGTTTTTTCCAAGAAACAAATGAAACAACATGTAAAACATCTCAGCACAGTTCCTAACACATAGGAGACCTACAAAAGTCAGTAATTCTTTTTATAGTCTGTCTCTAGAATACATTGACACTAGATTCATTCCTATAACTAGTTCTCGGTCTACATAGAGTTGTCCAAGGCTGGGTGCCATGGCTCACGCCTATAATCCCAGCACTTTGGGAGGCTGAGGCAGGCGGATCACAAGGTCAGGAGTTCAAGACCAGCCTGGCCAGTATGGTGAAACCTCGTCTCTACTAAACATACAAAAATTAGCTGGGCATGGTGGCGGGAGCCTGTAGTCCCAGCTACTCCGGAGGCTGAGGCAGGAGAATCGCTTGAAACCGGGAAGCAGAGGTTGCAGTGAGCCGAGATTGCACCAATCTCGAGATTGCACCACTGCACTCTAGCCTGTCTCAAAAAAATAAATAAATAATAAATAGTAAAAAAATAAAAAAAAACTAGAGTTGTCCAATATGATGGTTATTAGCCATATGTGACTACTGAGCACTTGAAATGTGGCTAGTCCGAGATATGAGCTTTAAGTGTAAAATACTGGATTTCGAAGACTTAGTGAAAAAAGTAACAGAAAATCTTGTCAATATTCTGTATATTGATTACATGTAAAGTGATAATACTTTGGATATTCTGGATTAAATAAGATATATTATTAAAGTTAATTTCACCTTTTTGGCTCACATATTTCTATTGGACGGTCTAGTCTATACTTTGACTTCAAGCTGGTAATTATGCTCTCTTAACCATGCAGTGGACCGCTTGACAGATGCCACTCGGGCTAAGCCACCCCTTATCCAGCAGACACTCATTTTAACGCTCCCAACTTCCACAACCGGGGAAAGCTAGCGACCTAAAACTCTTAATTTTAAAAAATCCAGATCCCACAGATCTGCTGAGGAAACGCGACTGTTACCAAGACACACAGAAGAGATGTCTTGAAGGAAAAGCCCCCGTGGGTGTCAGTCAGTCCTACCGGGGGACTGGGAACTTCAGCATAAAAAGGTCACCCTTAGGAAAGTGAGAAGGGGCGAAGGAACGAGCAAATCAGAAGGAGCCCAATGTGGAGCCCATGGAGTAGAGATCTGAGAAGGAAAAGCCTTTCAGCTTGTGGGGACGGGGGGAAGAGAGGGGGCGAGGCTGAAGCCAGCGGCCAAGGGGCTCCGCTCCAAGCCGGAGACTATAGAAAAGAGCAGTACCTTAAGAATCCCCCTCATCTTTGCCAAAAAGGGGCGGAACTCCTCGGGTGGCACCTCTGGATACAGCTGGCTCCGTAGCAGCTCCTCTGTAATGCCGGGGTGCCCGTGGAAAGTGTCCTGGGCTAGCGCATTCAGCAGCCCGTTCAGGGGCTTGCCGCCCTCAAGCTCGCCCGCCGCCATGCTCTACGAAAGCCCCGCCCCGCAACAGCTGAGCCGTGCCCCGCCACGGCGGCCGAGATGTGCCTAAATAGCCTGTGCAAAAGCACCACGGGGAAGCTGGAGGCAAGGCTTCCCCAGGGGTCAGAGTTGGCAGCTTACAGCTTTGCTCTGCAAAACCCATCCCCTTAGGATACCTCCACGGAAATATCCGTTTGGTTCTAGGAGAGTCACTTTGCTTCCCCTGATCCCCTTCATCACTGCAGAGCCTACTGGAAAGAAAGATTGCTCGCAGAGATTATTGGAGATGGGGTAGCAGCCTACAAGGTTGGCAGTTTTAATTTTTAGATGGCTGTATCTCATTCCAGGCCTTGCCAACCCATTAGCTGAATAGGATCGATCACTCAGATTTAATCTCTGCCTAATCCTTACCTGTCATCCTTTGTTCCAGAAAATTTAACTATCTCCTGATTACATAATGTTTTGTTTGGGTTGTTAACTGCCTTTTTATATACACTTGTCTTGTCTTTCCAACTAGATCAGTGGTTCTGATCCAATGTTCTTTTATATAACAAGTATTTTGTTAACACCTCATTTACTATCCTGATATTAAATGCATAGCTAATACAACCTCCCACCCATATAATTTCAAAAAATCAATATATTATTCAGCCATAAAATTGAATAAAGTACTGATACATGCTACAATATGAATGAGACTTAAAAACAGGGTAAGTAGAAGTCAGACATAAAAGGCCAAATATTGGACATCTCATTCATATGAAATGTTCAGAATAGACAAATCCACGGAGACTGAAAGTACTGTAATAGCTGCCAGAATCTGGAAGAGGGAGCAAATGGGTAGTGACTGTTTATAGGTACAGAGTTTCTTTGGGGCATGATGAAAACATTCTGGAAGTGGAAGCACAACCTTGTGAATATACTAAAACCCACTGAATTGTACACTTTAAGAGATTAGTTTCACAGTATGTGAATATCTCAATTTAAAAATCAATTTAATGACCTAATTGTAATTTATCATAAAACTAAAAGGAAAGTAATCTATAATGTAATATGTGTAAATGTTTGGGTACACCTATACTAGTTGACTAAAAGACATATAAAGTAGCCAGATGTCTGCATCTTTACATCTTTATGTAGAATCACCTGTGACTTCTACAAATACAAATCGATACAGGTGTGCGGTATTGGTGACTCCAGAGGGAGGGCAGTTGCTTCTGGTAACATGATGTTCTGAAATGTGAACAACAGTTGGTAAAGTTTACAACAAAAAACACTCTCACTCTACAGTCATTGCAAAGCTGGAATATTCTGTATATATTAATGCTAAACTAAAAATGCATTGTGTTGCCGGGCTCGGTGGCTCAAGCCTGTAATCCCAGCACTTTGGAAGGCCGAGGCGGGCAGATCACGAGGTCAGGAGATCGAGACCATCCTGGCTAACACCGTGAAACCCCGTCTCTACTAAAAATACAAAAAAATTAGCCAGGCCTAGTGGCGGTCGCCTGTAGTCCCAGCTACTCTGGAGACTGAGGCAGGAGAATGGCATGAATCCCGGAGGCGGAGCTTGCAGTGAGCCGAGATCATGCCACTGCACTCCAGCCTGGGTGACAGGCTCAAAAAAATAAAAATAAAATAATAACAATAATAATAATACATTGTGTTTATATATAAAATGGAGTTTGATTTTAGGCTTAGATAATAACAAACAGGTTTTTCACCTTTATGAATATACCCTGCATGGGAAGATGTCATATTTCTGACCTCTCTCCCACCTATTCCATTCCTACCCTTCCTTCAAAGTGACAACTGAGGTTGGGCACAGTGGCTCACGCTTGTAACCCCAACATTTTGGGAGGCTGAGGCAGGTGGATCACCTGAGGTCAGGTGATCAATACCAGCCTGGCCAACATGGTGAAGCTCCATCTCTACTGAAAATACAAAAATTAGCCGGGCATGGTAGCATATGCCTGTAGTCCCAGCTACTTGGGAGGCTGAGGCAGGAGAATTGCTTGAACCCAGGAAGCGGAGGTTGCAGTGAGCTGAGATGGTGCCACTGCCCTCCAGCCTGGGGGACAAGAGCAAAACTTCGTCTCAAAAAAAAAAAAAGTGTCAACTGAAATGCCCTTTTCAAGGCAGTGCCACACTGTTGAGAATTTACTCATCTAGACTGTTTTAATTAATGTTTATCCAGTAAAGAGCCATCTCTTTTTTTTTTTTTTTTTTTTTTTTTTTGAGACAAAGTCTTACTCTGTTGCCCAGGCTGGAGTGCAGTGATGCAATCTCAGCTCACTGCAACCTCCACCTCCCAAGTTCAAGTGATTCTCCTGCCTCAGCCTCTCGAGTAGCTGGGATTACAGGCATGCGCCACCACGCCCAGCTAATTTTTGTATCTTTTGTAGAGAAGGGGTTTCACCATGTTGGCCAGGCTGGTCTCAAACTCCTGACCTCAGGTGATCTGCCCACCTCAGCCTCCCAAAGTGCTGGGATTACAGGTGTGAGCCACTGTGCCCGGCCAGAGGCATTTTTTATAATAGAAAAAAATATATTTCTTTTCCTAAAATAATTTTATAAAAGGCAAATTCAGAGTTGCTTCCATGGCTCCAAGTAAACCAAACTTAGAGACAAACTATAGGTTGTTTTACATGTACTTACAGAAGTTGCAGAGAATGGCTGGTAGAAAAGAAAAAGCATTAAATGAAAGAGTGGCAAGCAGAAACAGCACTATTAAAAACATAATTTACAAATTACCCACCAGAAAGGCTGCACCTATTTATTTCTATGAAACCTTACTAACACTGACTGATATTATATTTTTAAATTTAATCTAATTTAATTTTTGAGACAGGGTCTCACTCTGTTGCCCAGGCTGAAGTGCAGTGGCACAATCTTGGCTCACTGTAGTCTTGACCTCCCAGGCCCAAGTTATCCTCCGATCTTAGGCTAAGTAGCTGGGACTATGAGCACACAGCACTGCACCCAGCTATATTATTCTTTATAACCTTTGCCATATGATACATGAAAAATATTATCTCACTTTTAATTTGCATTTCTTAAATTTTGAGAGTAAATACTTTTTTACTATATTTATTGGCTGCTTGTATTTCTTCCTATTTCCTTGTCCATTTTCTATAGGGGTTTCTCTCACTTCAGTGATTTTTTTTTTTTTTTTTTTTTTTTTTTTTGAAGGTGGAGTTTCACTCTTGTTGTCCAGGCTAGAGTGCAATGGCACGATCTCGGCTCACCACAACCTCCACCTCCCAGGTTCAAGTGATTCTCCTGCCTCGGCCTCCCAAGTAGCTGGGACTACAGGCATGCGCCACCATGCCCGGCTAATTTTTGTATTTTTAGTAGAGACGGGGTTTCACCATCTTGGCCAGGCTGGTCTCAAACTCCCGACCTCGTGATCCACCCGCCTCGGCCTCCCAAAGTGCTGGGATTACAGGTGTGAGCCACCACGCCTAGCCACTTCAGTGATTTCTTTTTTTTTTTTTTTTTTTTTTGAGACAGAGTCTGGCTCTGTCGCCCAAGCTGGAGTGCAGTGGCCGGATCTCGGCTCACTGCAAGCTCCGCCTCTCGGGTTTAAGCCATTCTCCTGCCTCAGCCTCCCGAGTAGCTGGGACTACAGGCGCCCGCCACCTCGCCCGGCTAGTTTTTTCATATTTTTTAGTAGAGACAGGGTTTCACCGTGTTAGCCAGGATGGTCTCGATCTCCTGACCTCGTGATCCGCCCGTCTCGGCCTCCCAAAGTGCTGGGATTACAAGCTTGAGCCACCGTGCCCAGCCCACTTCAGTGATTTCTAAGAGCTCTTTGTGCATAGAAATATTAATGCTTGTTACCTACATGCAAATATTTTCCCCAAGTTTATATAGCCAAATCTAGGCCGGGTACAGTGGCTCACAAGGTCAAGAGATCAAGACCATCCTGGCCAACATGATGAAACTTCATCTCTACTAAAAATAAAAAAATTAGCTGGGCGTGGTGGTGTGCACCTGTAGTTCCAGCTACTCAGGAGACTGAGGCAGGAGAATTGCTTGAACCCAGGAGGCAGAGGTTGCAGTGAGCCAAGATCGTGCCACTGCACTCCAGCCTGGTGACAGAGTGAGATTCCGTCTCAATAAAATAAAATAAAATATAGTAAAATCTATCAACCTATGTAGAAAAAGTCTGGAAGTTTATTCACCAACATATAGTGTATATCTCTTAGTAACTGAAGATGGCTTTCTGCTTACCTGATTTTTCTAAATATCTACAGTGGACATGTAATACTGTTGTAATAAAAAGTTATTTAATGAAAAAATTAAATAAGTAGTAGGTTCTAAAACAAAATTCTTTTTTGTGGGGAGACAGGGTGTCACTCTGTTGCCCAGACTGGAGTAAAATGGCGAGATCTCTGCTCACTGCAACTTCCACTTCCTGGGTTCAAGCAATGCTCATGTGTCAGCCTCCTGAGTAACTGGGATTACATGTGCGCACCACATTGCCCAGCTAATTTTTGTATTTTTAGTAGAGATAAGGTTTCATCATCTTGTCTAGGCTGGTCTTGAACTCCTGGCCTCAGGTGATCCACCCACCTCGGCCTCCCAAAGTGCTGGGATTACAGGCATGAACCACCGTCCCCAGCAATAAAAATCTTTCAATGAAAGCTTTAAAGGACGTGTATTCTACATTACAGATAAAAGCCATTGCTTTAAAAAAAAAAATGTGTTTTGGTCAGGCGCAGTGGCTCACACCTGTAATCCCAGCATTTTGAGAGGCCGAGGCAGGCGGATCACCTGAGGTCAGGAGTTCAAGACCAGCCTGGCCAACATGGTGAAACCCTGTCTCTACTAAAGATACAAAAATTAGCTGGGTGTGGTGGTGTGTGCCTGTAAACCCAGCTACTCAGGAGACTGAGACAGGAGAATCGCTTGAATCCAGGAGGTGGAGGTTGCAGTGAGCCGAGATCACGCCACTGCACTCCAACCTGGGTGACAGAGTGAGACTCTGTCTCAAAAATAAATATAAAAATAAAAGTGTTTTAAAATTTTTATTTTCATGTCCACTGAATATGAATCTTAAACTTTTTGATATCACTAGATGCTTTCAGAATCTGATAAAAGCCTCAGACACTTTCTCCCCAAAATATAATCACACACCAAATGTAGCCTACAGTATCTATGGGTTACTTTATCCCTCAGAAGTCTTTCTATAAGCCCCCTAGTTTTCCATGGGTCCTGACTGTACACTAAAAATAAAATCCTAAGCCTCCCACTGAGTGAACAGACCTCCTCTTGGCCAAGGGGACCCCAGAGAAACCTGAAAAATTGTATTTCTACCCATAACAGGAAGAGATCGGACATTCATCCTTCTACCTCCTCCCTTTCAGAGTTTAGACACAACAACTGACTGGCATTAATGTTAAAATAGGGATCATAAGACTCTGTGGCAATAAGATACCAAATTATAGAAAGACCTAAGGCCATGCAAGGCAAGGGTTAAATCATGCCTACAGGCCATCAGTCTTGCTGAATAGGTCATTTTGACACAAAATATTGTCGCTAACTCTGACGTAGCATCCTTATCTTCAACATTTCTTTCTTCTGACTCCAAGTTTTAGACAGAGCCTTACAACTTTAACCAATTGCAAATTAAAGAATCTCTGAATCCACCTGTAACCTGTAAGTCCCACTTCAGCATATCCTGGCTTCTTGGACTGGACACCTTCCATGTGTTGACTTACATCTTTGCCTGTAACTCCTGCCTCCCTGAAATGCATAAAATTGTCATCTGACCACCTCAGGACCACTTACTCAAAGTTTCTTGGGTTTGTGTTTTTCCCAGGCTGTGGTCAGTCACATTGGCCCTGAATAAATGTCTAAAATATTTTACAGAGTTTGGTTTTTCTTTTAACATGGCTTAGAACTCCTGAGTACCCCCAGCTCTACTTAACCTTCACGAGAAATACATTACTCTTTTAGAAGCAAGTAAAAATACAGGCTGGGCGCAGTGGCTCACACCTGTGATCCCAGCACATTGGGAAACCAAGGTGGGCGGATCACTTGAGGTCAGAAGTTCAAGACCAGCCTAGCCAACATGGTAAAACCCTATCTCTACTAAAAATACAAAAATTAGCTGGGTGGGGTAGGACACGGCTGTAGTCCCATCTATGCAGGAGGCTGAGGCAGGATAGCTTGAGCCAGGGAGGTTGAGGTTGCAGTGAGCTGGGATCATGCCACTACACTCCAGCCTGGGCGACAGAGCAAGACTCTGTCTCAAAAAAACAAACAAACAAAACAACAACAACAACAAAAAACATTGCTATCATTATTTAACTCCTACTCAAATGTATGTGTAGAAGAGGCAAAATTTTACCTCTGCCCTCTTAGGGTTTTTTGGCTGAACTCGAGAATTAAACTTACATTAAGACAGGTTAACAAGAGAAATACATACAGATTTATTTAATATTAAGTTTACATTATTTAATATAATGTATGACATAGGAGCCCTCATAAGTAAATGAAGACCCACAAAAGTGGGAAAACTTAAATGCTTTTATATTAGGATGAATAAAGACAGGCAATGGCAGAAAAGTAACCAAACTATGTGGGGAGGCTAAAGAAGATAAAAAGTATTTTAACAAGGTCTGTTTGTACAGAATTTTCTCAGTCTCAACTTCCCATTCTTGACAATAAGAATGTTGCCTTCCTTCTGGTAACGAGAGGACATCTTCTATATGGGGCTTTTATCTCCTCCTTTAAGGAAGAAAACGGGAAGAATCAGAGTCCCTTCTTGCACCCATTTTTTTTTTTAATGTGCCTTTAGCTCAAAATAATCCTTATGCCAAAGTGATATATTTTGGGATAGCATATTCTGCCACATATTACTGCCTGCCTGAGCCTACAGCATGTTCCAAAATATCAGTGAGCAATAAAATAAATTAATTCCTGTGCCACCAGGGGCTGCTATTGCCGATGTAACTGTTGAAACTTGGTAGCAGCTGCATTTTTAGAATGCCTTTCAAGCAAAAGGATCCAAGTACAAAGCTTTATTTTATTAACTCTCAAAACAACCTATTTTGTAGATAACAAAGCTGGGCATAGGCCTATTAAAAGAATTGTCTAAGGCAAGGAAACGGTAAGAAAAAGACCCTCAAGCCTTGATGCAAAGGGAAATTATAAATACCTAACTAAGCCTTCCTTGTAAACAGGTTTCCTTTCCATTGTGGCCAAATAGGTTTCCATTCTAAGTTCCATTAAGCAACTGGTCCCAGGCAAGTAATAGGTGTTTTTAATGAGGTTTTCCACCTCTGAAAACATTAAAATATTATATAAAATGTGAACTGAAATGTGTGCAAACGCAAGGGCACCAAAGTTTTACAATGAGCTCTACCTGCACTCTGTCTCCATTCTACTTTCTCCAATTATGCTGTTATTAACATTCACTCTTCACTCAACTGGTCACTCAACAGATTTTATCTTTTTGAGACAGGGTCTCACTCTGTCATCCAGGCTGCAGTACAGTGGCGTGATCCCAGCTTAGTGCAAACTCAACCTCCCTGGCTCAAGCTATCCTTCTGCCTCAGCCTCCTACATAGATGGGACTACAGATGTGTGCCAGCCCGTCTAGCTGATTTTTAAAATTTTTTTAGAGACAGGGTCCCACCATGTTGCCCGGTCTGTTCTACACCTCCTGAGTTCAAGTGATCCTTCCACCTTGGCCTCCCAAACTGCTGTGATTACAGGTGTAAGTCACCATGCCCTGGCCAACAAGTATTAGTTGAGAGCTTTTGCAATCCATTCTGCTTGGCTCCAGGAGATACAGAAATATTTGACTGTCTCTGCCTTAAAGTCTTACATTCTGGTAAGGGAAAATTACATGTAAATAAATTATTAAAATACAATGGACTAAGAATTGTTATTACTTAGTACCTAAAAATAGCTATCAGGTTTGGTGGAAGAAGATTCCATTAATTCAGCTGCAGTAGGTCAGGAGAGGCTTAATGGAGAATATCAGAATATGCTGCAGGTGAAATAACTCATCCCTATATACGGAGGCATGAAACAGAGTGAGGTGTTGAGTCCTCTGTAAATAATACAGCAAGAATGGAACCAGGACCCTAGGGTAATAAATCTGAAAAAATAGACAGGGCCTAGGTCACAGAGATGAAGAGTTTACATGTAATGGACAATTTTTTTTTTTTTTTTTTTTTAGACAGAGTTTTGCTCTTGTTGCCCAGGCTGGAGTGCAGTGGCACAATCTCGGCTCACTGCAACCTCTGCCTCCCAGGTTCAAGTGATTCTCCTGCCTCAGCCTCCCGAGTAGCTGGGATTATAGGCATGCACCACCACGCCCAGCTAATTTTTGTATTTTTAGTAGACGGGGTTTTATCATGTTGGCCAGGCTGGTGTCGAACTCCTGACCTCGGGTGATTCACCCACCTCAGCCTCCCAAGTAATTTTTATACTTAATCATTGGGAAGTGTAGAGAAGGAAAAATCTTTCCCCTTCCCATCTCAGGGTTCTTGGCTGGGGCTCTGTAACAAAACACAACTTAACAAGAGAAAAGCATACAAATTTATTTAATATAAGTTTTACATGACACAGGAGCCTTCATAAGGAAATGACCCAAAGAAGCACATTGAGCCATATGATTATACGCTAAGTGGGACAAAGAGTAGTAAACTGTGAAAATATGGACTTGGTCTAGGGTGGTTAATCATGGAGAAGTGACTAGGAAGATAAGAATTAGTTTAACAAGGTTTTTTAATACAGATTTTTTATGGCCTTGATTCCCCATTTCTGGTGTTAAGAATACCTTCTAGCTGGGCACAATGGCTCATGCCTGTAATCCCAGCACTTTGGGAGGCTGAGGAGGCTGGATTGCTTGAGGTCAGGAGTTCGAGACCAGCCTAGCCAGTATGGTTGAAACCCCACCTCTACTAAAAACACAAACATTAGCCAGGTGTGGTGGGGGGCACCTGTAATCCCTGCTACTTGGGAGGCTGAAGCAGGAGAATCACTTGAACCTGGGAGGCAGAGGTTGCAGTGAGCCGAGATCAAGATGGGGCCACTGCACTCCAACCTGGGCGACAGAGCGAGACTGTCTAAAAAAAAAAAGAAGAAAAGAAAAAAGAGCACCTTTCACATGTGAGTTTTATCTTCTGCTTCTGCTTTCAGGAAGAAAAAGGTAAGTCAGAGTGCCCTTCATGCATCTGCTGTTTTTTAGGTGCTTTTAACTCAAAATAATCAATAAGAGCCAGAGTAGCTTAATTGGAGTGGTGTGTTCTCAACTACTTCAGGAGTCCCTGAAGAGTTGTAAGCAGAGGAGTAATAACAAGATCAGATTTGGGGTTTTGTTTTTTTCTGAGATAGGGTCTCACTCTGCCACCCGGTGCGGTGGTATGAGCCTATCTCACTGCAACCTCGAACTTCTAGGCTCAAAAGGATCCTCCTGCCTCAGCCTGTCGAGTAGCTAGGACTACAGGTGCACATCACTGTGCCCAGATTTTTTTTTTTTTTTTTTGAGATAAGATCTCACCGTGTTGCCCAGGCTGATCTCAAATTCCTGGGCTCAAGCTATTCTCCTGCCTCAGCCTCCCAAAGTGCTGGGATTACAGGCATGAACCACCCCAACCAGCCAGATTTGAGTTCTTAAAAGATCCTTCTGTGGTGGTAGTGTGGCAAAGGAACTGGAAGAGGCCCCACTTCCCAACACTGTTGCATTGGATATTAAGTTTCCAATACATGAATTTTGGAGTGGACAAGGATATTCAATCCATAGCAGTTTCTTTTGATGATGTCATGTTTACCTGAGTCTTTGTTATCCATGTAATTTTGCACTGGTGTTTATGTATTTAAAGGAACAAACACGCCGGGCGCGGTGGCTCACACCTGTAATCCCAGCACTTTGGGAGGTCAAGGTGGGCAGATCACAAGGTCAGGAGATCAAGACCATCCTGGCTAACAGGGTGAAACCCTGTCTCTACTAAAAATACAAAAAATTAGCCAGGTGTGGTGGCGGGCACCTGTAGTCCCAGCTACTCTGGAGGCTGAGGCAGGAGAATGGTGTGAACCCGGGAGGCAGAGCTTGCAGTGAGCCGAGATCGCGCCACTGCACTCCAGCCTGGGCGACAAGCGAGACGCCATCTCAAAAAAAAAAAAAGGCACAAACACCTCTTCCAGTCTTTATAGACTAGTTTTACAAGGAAAAGGCCTTCTCCTATTGGGTCCCTGAATTGATGGGATTGCACTCAAATGGAGTTGGAGCTGGGTCCACAGTGGGGTCCACAGTTGGGTCCACAGTTGGCAAGCTTGTTACCAGGGGCTCTAATGGGTGTGGATCCTGTCTGGTCCATGGGTGGACTGGACTGCCCCCAGGACCTTGGTCAGTAGGGCTGGTGTTGGGATGGTGGTCTGCAGACAATGGGCCTATTACCAGATGCATAGACTGGCGTGGCTTCCTCCAGTTTCCTGGTAAGCTTCCGGCTAGGTCACTGGGTGGGCCCTTGGGCAGGCAGTACTGGCCCTAACAGTAGTTAAGAGGGGCTGGAACCAAGTCACTAGGCTGCTTCAGGGTCCACAGGCAAGAGTGAAATCTGCAGGCCTGCTTCCTGGGGCATGGATAGTCATGTCACCCGCGGGTCTCTTCATGGGCAGGATTGCTCTCAGACCACAGTGAGGAGGGCTGGAGCTGTGACTTACAGTTGTTTCAGGGTCTGCTATGAAACTGATGTTGGTGGGCCTGTCACCTGAGACACAAGTAGTTATGATTCCTCCAGGTCCCTAAGTAGATGGTCTAGTAGCAGGACCAAGGCCAAAGAGGGTTGTAGCCAAGTCCACAGGGAGGTAGCACCATTTTCAAGACTGGAGCTGCAACCTCGATCGATGAGTCTGCTACCTGGGTGCAGTTCTGCTGTCTCAAAACAGCCTTCCTGGATCTTGGGCTCCACAAGGGTTTCACAGTCTCCTATCTAGTTCCCAAAGTTCCCAACAGAGGTACTTTTATCTGCGGACAGGTGAAAAGCTAAAAACTATTGTTGCTGTGGGGAGATACAAGTGAGGTAGCTCCTGGTCTCCCATTTTGCTGATGTCACTCTCCTGGCTGTCTTAAATCTCTCACTTTCTTAAATCTCTCTTATTCCACAGGTTACCCTTTCATCTTCATTGCTGCTATTGTTAATTTTCTTGCAATTTATTTATAGGTCATTTGTCCTAAAGAGTTTTTCACGTTCTACATCTTATTGATTGCATCCTCATGGTACTATTTTAAAAATATATTCTTCTAGATCAAGTGTAGATTACACCTGTAATCCCAACACTTTGGGAGGCAGGTGGATCACCTGAGGTCAGGAGTTTGAGACCAGCCTGGCCAACGTGGGGAAACCCTGCCTCTACTAAAAATGCAAAATTAGCTGGGCATGGTGGTACATGCCTGTAATCCCAGTTACTTGGGAGGCTGAGGCAGAGAACTGCTTGAACCTGGGAGGTGGAGGTTGCGATGAGTCAAGATCACGCCATTGCACTCCCACGTGGGCTATAGAGTGAGACTCCATCTCAAAAAAAAATTTTTTTAATTAAAAAAAAAAATTATATATATATATATATATATATATATATAGCATCATTCTATTTTTTTTTTAAGTTTAGCTTGCAATAGTAACATGAAGCAGAGGCCTAGTTTCATTAAGTATATTTTGATTTTCTTAGTTTTCCTTGAAAGGTTTCTAGTTCACATTTACATCACATTTTACATTCATGAATACAAGAAATCCTTGTATTTTTTGTAAACCCATTCATTGGTAGTTGGATCTAGGAACTTGATTAAGATTTAATTTTTTCTTTTCCAGGCTTAATTCACTTTATTTTTCTTGTATAAAAACCCTATGTTGTAGCCACAGCTGGAGCCTGGGTCCGCTGCACGGAGACTCTGGTGTGGGTCTTGACAAGGTGGTCAGTGAATTCCTGATAGGGAGTCTTGGTAAATACAGTCTCCTTCCAGAGGTCAGGGGTCAGGTAGCTGTAGGTCTTAGAGACGGCATCAAAGGTGGCCTTGGCGAAGTTGCCCAGGGTGGCAATGCAGCCCCGGGCTGAGGTGTAGCAGTCATCGATACAAACCATCATGAGCAGCTTCTTGGGCACAGGCTCTGAGACGATGCCAGTGCCCCTGGGTGCAGGGATGAGGTGCACCAGCACAGAGCCACAGCAGCCTGTCACCTTGCAAGGGACGGTGTGGGCCTTGCCGATCTTGTTCCCCCAGTAGCCTCTGCGCACGGGGACAATGGAGAGTTTGACCAGGATGATGGCCCCACGGATGGCGGTGGCCACCTCCTTGGAGCACTTAACACCCAGGCTGACGTGGCCATTGTAGTCCCCGATAGCAACGAACGCCTTGAACCTGGTGCGCTGGCCAGCACGGGTCTGCTTCTGCACCGGCATAATCTTCAAAACTTTGTCTTTGAGAGAGGCCCCCAAGAAAAAGTCAATGATCTCAGATTCCTTAATGGGCAGGGAGAACAGGTAGATCTCCTCCAGGGCCTTGATCTTCATGTCCTTGACCAAGCGGCCCAGGTTGGTGACGGGCATCCACTCCTTATCCTCGGCCTTGCCTCCGCGAGCTCTGCAGCCTTGGCCCCGGCCCCGTCCACAGCCGCAACCCCGGCCCCGGATGCCACTGCCAAAACCTCTGAGGAAGCCACCGCGGTTCCCCATCCCAGGGCCACCAGGGCCTCCGGGCCCCCCCGCTGCACCAGCGTCATCCGCCATTTGGTGTTTTCTCAGAGAAGAAGAAGATTTAATTTTTTTTTCATTCTTCCAGCAGGATGTATATAAAGTCAGCTTGCCTCACTTTTTTAGGCTGGGCACAGTGGCTCACGCCTGTAATCCCAACACTTCAGGAGGCCAAGGCAGGTGAATCACGAGGCCAGGAGTTCAAGACCAGCCTGGCCAACATGGCAAAACCCCATCTCTACTAAAAAATACAATAGCCAGGTGTAGTTGCACGAGGCTGTAGTCCCAGCTACTCGGGAGGCTGAGTGAGGCAGGAGAATCGCTTGAACCTGGAAGGCAGAGGTTGCAGTGAGCCGAGATCATGCTCCTGCACTCCAGCCTGCATGACAGAGCAAGACTCCAACTCAAAAAAATAAATAAATAAAGTTGGCTTGCCTCACTGTTTAAAGAAATAATGGGGTTTTGCTATGTTGCCTAGGCTAGAGTTCAATGGCTAGTCACAGGCACAATCATAAGAGTGCATCCTTTAACTCCTGGGCTCAAGCCGTTCTCTTGCCTGAACTTCCCAAGTAGTGGGACTACAGGCACACATCACTGTGCCCAGCTTGCCTTGCTTTTTGTATTGTGTCCCACCACATCCTGGACCCCCAAAACAACAGTCATTTATTTTGCCCACAAATTTGCAATTTTTGTCATTTTTTTTTTTTGAGATGGAGATTCTTGTTGCTTAAGCTGGAGTGCAATGGTGTGACCTTGGCTCACTGCAACCTCTGCCTCCCAGGTTCAAGCAATTCTCCTTCCTCACCCTCCTAAGTAGCTGAGATTACAGGCATGTGCCACCATGCCCGGCTAATTTTTGTATTTTTAGTAGTGACGGGGTTTCACCATGTTAGCCAGGCTGGTCTCGAACTCCTGACCACAAGCGATCTGCCTGCCTCAGCCTCCCAAAGTGCTGGGATTACAGGTGTGAGTCAAGGCATCTGGCCTGTAACTCTTGTTAGTACTATAATAATGAAAGATTAGTTCATTCCTGTTTTTAGATAGAAAACCTGGCTATTTACTCACAAATCACAAAACTTTTCAGTTGGCCAGCACCCTCCTTTGGCTTTTCCCCTCTTCCCATTTTCATTTTTATTTATCTTCCTTAAACCTTCAAATTTTTATTTTTTACTATTGCCAACAATCAACCTCTTCCCATTTTTAGACAAATATTTTAACTGGGAAGGTTAGAAAGTGACAAAAATGTTAACTAGAAACCTTTCAAGGAAAATTAGGAAAATCAAAATATACTTAATGAAACAAGGCCTCTGCTTCATGTTACTATTGCAAGCTAAACTTAAAAAATAGAATGAGGCCAGGCATGGTGGCTCATGCCTATAATTCCAGTACTTTGAAAGGCTGAGGTGGGCAGATCACCTGAGGTTGGGAGTTCGAGACCAGCCTGGCCAACATGGTAAAACTCCATCTCTACTAAAAATACAAAATTAGCCGGCCATGGTGGCACATGCCTGTAGTCCCAGCTACTCAGGAGGCTGAGGCAGGAGAATCACTTGAACCCGTGGAGCAGAGGTTGCGGTGAGCCAAGATTGTGCCACTGCACTCCAGGCTGGGCGACAGAGCGAGGCTCCGTCTTGGGGGAAAAAAAAAAAAAGACGCAAACAGTATGGCTTAGGAAAATGGGGCTTAATGGTGGTCTCAATAATAAACTAATACAGAGAAAAATACAAAATAACAACAAACACTGTCTTTGAATTGGAGTAAAACCTAAAAGAAATAAGATACATAAAACCCCCCCCCTTTTTTTTTTTTTTTTTGAGACAGAGTTTCACTCTTGTTGCCCAGGTTGGAGTGAAATGGCATGATCTTGGCTCACTGCAACCGCCACCTCCCAGGTTCCCGCGATTCTCCTGCCTCAGCCTCCCCACTAGCTGGGAATACAGGTGCGTGCCACCACGCCTGGCTAATTTTTTGTATTTTTAGTACAGATAGGGTTTCACATGTTAGCCAGGATGGTCTCGATCTCCTGACCTCAGGTGATCTACCCGACTCAGCCTCCCAAAGTACTGGGATTACGGCGTGAGCCACAGCACCTGGCCCCTCCTCTCTTCTTTTCTAACCTTAGCCAGTGCCTGGCTCAGTCCTATTATTGAGGGTCTAGGACATTGTGGGCTATTCATTCTAAAGAGAACCTTCATTTGGATGGCTGACAAAGTATTATTGTTTTATAAAACCTATTTCACAAATTATTAAGGAAACTGTATAAGGCTATTGTTATTGCCAACATTCCCACATATGCCTTATGTCTGCTTGGATCTGATAGGAAAGTATTTTTGTTTGGTTTTGTTTTGGAAAGTATTTTTTCAAATATAGGGAAGTTTTTAAAACATTTTTACCCTTCATTAGCAACAGTGCTTTGTTTATATAAAGTACTCTACACAAGTGTTTATGTTTTTGTTTTGTTTTGAGACGGAGTCTCACTCTGTCGCCCAGGCTGGAGTGCAGTGGCATGATCTTGGCTCACTGCAACCTCTGCCTCCCGGGTTCACGTGATTCTCCTGCCTCAGCCTCCCAAGCAGCTGGGATTACAGGCATCTGATACCGCACCTGGCTAATTTTTGTATTTTTAGTAGAGGCAGGGTTTCACCATCTTGGCCAGACTGGTCTCGAACTCCTGTGATCCACCCACCTTGGCCTCCCAAAGTGCTGGGATTACAGGCCTGAGCCACCGTACCTGGCCATGTTTATGTTTTAATATTTGTTGAAATCCCATTTTAATGGAGAAATAATGTACATTAACACTCTGATGAAAGCCGATGTTTAACATTTATTTATTGCCTAATCCCAGGAACAAAAACAATTTCAATTTCACAAAAAAAGAAAAATCTTTATAACTTGAAACATTTCAGATACTTAAAGTATGTCTCAAAACTTTAAGACTGTCCCAAGAAGCCAATAATGGCATCTTCTAAATTCTGCTCTGTTCTTTATGGCTGACAGGTTGACTCCTTACACTGACAGAACTAGTAGAGTTTAGTAAGCCCCAGAGATCATGTAGTTCAACCCTCCTATTTTATAGATGAAGAAAATGAGACCCAAAGGATTTAAGTGGTCTTCCTTAGGTCACATAGCTAATAAAGAGCAGAGCTATTAATGCTCAAATCCAGTATTTTACACCACAAAATTAATGCATCATCACCCACTTGTTTCCAATATATTACATCAGTTGTCTAAACAAATAACCATAGAATCTATGTGCTACTTGGGAGTATTCTGGTCCTCTGAAGAGAAGTCGGCTTCAGAGGTTTATGGATCTTCATTCCCTAGTGCTAATATCCCTTTTTTAAAATTATTATTTTTTGAGACAGTCCTGCTCTGTCGCCCAGGCTGGAGTGCAGTGGCCCGATCTCGGCTCACTGCAACCTCCACTTCCTGGCTTCAAGGGATTCTCCTGCCTCAGCCTCCCGAGTAGCTGGGATTACACCCCCGGTTAATGTTTTGATTTTTAGTAGAGATGGAGTTTCGCCACGTTGGCCAGGCTGGTATTAAACTCCTGACCTATAGTGATCCACCCACCTCCACCTCCCAAAGTGCTGGGATTACAGGCGTGAGCTACCAAGCCAGGCCCCTAGTGCTAATATGCTAAATGTGTGTTAAAAAAACAACACGGAGAGGCAAGGTGGCTCACGCCTGCAATCCCAGCACTTTGGGAGGCCGAGGTGGGCCTATCATCTGAGTTCAGGAGTTCGAGACTAGCCTGACCAACATGGAGAAACCCCATTCCCTACTAAAAAATACAAAATTAGCCGGGCGTGGCGTCGCATGCCCATAATCCCAGCTACTCGGGAGGCTGAGGCAGGAGAATCGCTTAAACCCGGGAGGTGGAGGTTGCGGTGAGCCGAGATGGCACCACTGCACTCCAGCCTGGGCAATAAGGGCTAAAACTCCGTCTCAAAAAACAAACAAAAACAAACAAAACAACACCACCTCATGATTACAAGATTAAGTACCTTTGAACATTTGTTTCTGAACCTACCACATGCATCTGTCACTTTGCAGGCGCTTAATAATTGTGAGCGAACATTCAACGAACCTCATCTCATAACTTCCTTACTGAAATATAGTGGTCATAGGAGACCAGCAGTTTAGCTCATGGCTTCTGGTCCTTGCTTTGTATTGGAATACTGCTTCTATCTACTGACTGGTTTACCTTGGGCTTCAGTTCCTTCTTTGGGCTCCAGTTCCCTAACCTTTTAAGTAAAGGATTATCGTGAGGACTAAACGAGATAAAACTTGTAAAGGTTCAGCACTGTGCTTAGCAGATAACGGAATTAAATGATCTTTATTATAGTGCTTACACTCCCTAAGAGTCAGTGGCTATATTATGCAGGAGACACTAGTGTAGAACAAGCGGGTGGTGATAACTAGACAGACCTGATTTGGCAGTCTGTCAAACCTCTACCACCCAGTACCAACCAATACGAGATAACCAACCTCGACACTTAAAGCAAAGAAAAACCTCCACTCATTCCAAATCTCCCTTTTCTGACTCCCTTTCAAAATAAGCAAAACTGCATAAAAAGAAGGTCTATGTGGCCGGGCAAAAACAGACTCAGCTACATCCCTTAGGGAGTTATTCCGGTGCCCACCGCACTGCGCAGATAGGTCCAGCCGGAGTTAAAGGAGGAGACCTCCCACTGGGCGCGGTGGCTCACACCTGTAATCCCAGTACTTTGGAAGGCTGAGAAGGGTGGACCGCTTTGAGCCCAGGAGGTCGAGACCAGCCTGGGCAACATAGCGAAACCCAGTCTCTACAACAAATACAAAAATTCGCTGGGCATGGTGGCGGGCACCTGTCGTCCCGGCTACTTGGGAGGCTGTGGCGGGAGGATCGCTTGAGTCCCGGAGCTCGAAGTTGCAGTGAGCCGAGATCGCCCCACTGCACTCCAGCCTGCGCGACAGACCGAGACTCTGTCCCCCCAAAAAAAAAAAAAAAAAAAGGCCGGGCTTCTCGGCTCACGCCTGTAATCCCAGCACTTTGGAAGACCAAGGCGGGCGGATCACCTGAGGTCAGGAGTTCGAGACCGGCCTGGCCAACATGGTGAAACCCCGTCCCCCAAAAATTTTTGTATTTTGTAAAAACACAAAAATTAGCTGGGCGTGGTGGCGGGCGCCTGTAATCCCAGCTACTCGGGAGGCTGAGGGAGGAGAATCGCTTGAACCTGGGAGGCGGAGGCTGCAGTGAGCTGAGATTTTGCGCCACTGCCCTCCATCCAGCCTGGGTAACAGAGTGAGACTCTTTATCCAAAAAAAAAAAAAAAAAAAAAGGAGGGAACCTCACAGTCGTGCGAGGTGGAGTGAGGAAATGCGGAAGTCCTCAGCACTCGCCTTTTAAATCGCGCGTTGTCATTGCTGCCTCGCGTAAAGGACCCCCGGCGCTCTTCACCTACAGCGCCCCATGCGTACAACCTCGCCGGTCCGGAGCTCCCCGCACACATCGACGTCAACCGGCGCGCACCGGACAGCCTTCTACGTCACGTCAGCGCCGCGCCGCAAGGAAGGCCCCCTTCTCTGCCTCCGCCTCCTCCCGACGCAGGCGCCGCTTTCTGGAAGGTTCGTGAAGGCAGTGAGGGCTTACCGTTATTACTCTGCGGCCGGCCAGAATCCGGGTCCATCCGTCCTTTCCGAGCCCACCCAGACCCAGCCGACTTTGCCATGCCTGAGAATGTGGCACCCCGGAGCGGGGCGCCTGCCGGGGCTGCCGGCGGCCGCGGAAAAGGCGCCTATCAGGACCGCGACAAGCCAGCCCAGATCCGCTTCAGCAACATTTCCGCCGCCAAAGGTATCACTCTCAGGGCCTGACCCGCGGGGCCGCGGGGCCGAGCTCTGCGCTCTCACCGTGGGCTTGAGCTGGTTTGGCTCTTTTCACGTTCTTTCGGGTGTTCCCCTCTTGTCCTCCCTGTGGAAGCAGCCCAGTGAAGGGATCCTTACTCCTGTTTTTCTGCCGATGATTGCCAACCCGGAGTATGGAGGCCTTTGAACTTGCCCCATTTTGCGTCTTAGTCTCCCATAGTTTTTCATCCTGCATTGTGCATCATTCATATTGGAGTCGAAAGCAGTTCAAAATGCCGAGGATTGCGTGCAGTCTTCCCGAGGGGTCTGACGCTTAAGGGCTGTCGCTTATCTGCTTATTGGAACTGGTAGAATGCACAGTATGTTTCAGCTTTCTTATTCTTATTTAAAGAGGTATTAAATAAACTTCACTTGGCACAGCTGTTGAGACGAATTGGGTGAACTCCGCGTCTAAATTGGGGCGAGGCTCATTGTACTGGGATGGATGTAGGAACCGACTTACGTGTCTTGTTTGAAATAGTTGCGGAAAGTTACGTTGATGTCGTCTCTGCATGTGCAGTGAAACACAGCCAAATCAAGAAACAATTATTTGGGTTTTTTTGTAGAAGAGTGTGGCACGCATTGGAAATCAGACCAGAGTTTCATTCTCTGCTTCCGTTACTTCATGTTTTAGTGACCTGTAACCTCTGTGCCAAAGATTTCTTACCTATAAAATTGAGGAGGAAATGTTTGCTTTTTAGAGTTAAGATTAAGAGAAATCGAGTTGAGATAGAAAACTCTGGAAGGAAAAGTCAGGACAGAGGTTTAGAGATCTTGCCCGAGTGTATATTGAGTATAGTATTTCTTTTGGGTTGAAGAATAGTATGTTTGCGGAAGAGGTGAGATTAGAAAGCTAGGTTGGGGCCAGATGTTAAACGCCTGGTGTCCTGGAAAGTATTTGACTTAATCTCCCCCAGCTATCGGATCATTTCTTTTTAACCAACGTGTAGGCTTGCTGTGAGGATTCAGTGAGAAAGCATGTAAAGACGCATGTACACCTTAAAAGTATTTGCAGTCATCAGCCCAAGTAACTGGGAATGTGATGGTGATTAGATAGGTAACCCTGAATGTAAGAAAAAGTAATCATTTCTAACTTGGGCCTAATGAGTTGAAAAGGTCAGAATGGCCAGATTTAGAATTCATTTGGAAGTTCAGGAGATAATGTACCTGGAAACGAAGGTTTGTAGGTTAATTGGGGACCATAGTTGAAGCTTACATTTATTAGATTAGGAACAGAATGTTGAAAGATAAATTTTGGTCCAGGCGGGGTGGCTCACATCTGTAATCCCAGCACTTTGGGAGGCTGAGGTGGGCGGATCACATGAGGTCAGGAGTTCAAGACCAACCTCACCAACATGGAGAAACCCTGTCTCTACTAAAAATACAAAATTAGCCGAGTGTGGTGGCATACGCCTGTAGTCTCAGCAACTGGGGAGGCTGAGGCGGGGGGAATCGCTTGAACCTGGAAGGCGGAGGTTGCCGTGAACCGACATCGCGCCGTTGCACTCCAGCCAGGGCGACGAGCGAAACTCTGTCTCAAAAAAGAAAAATTTGGGGGCCAAGAGAGTTTATAATATGGTTGATATTCAACAAACAAGATAAGTGGGAAATTGAGTAACCTTTGAAACAAAAGTGAACAGAACTGAAACAACAGAGGAGGGTGTGCATGTGGGAAGGAAAGGCCACCTAAATTATCTGTGAAGATGACCCGTTATATCTTGAACTCCTGGCCTCAAGTGATGGCCCACCTTGGCCTCACAAAGTGCTGGGATTTCAGGTGTGAGCCACCGTGCCCGGCCCCAGGGATGTTTTATAACATACTGATGATGACCAAAAGCCACCATGCCCGGCCCCAGGGATGTTTTTTAACATACTGATGATGACCAAAAGCTACGATTTGAGAGTTTTGGTTTTTGTTTGGTTTGTTGGATTGGTTTGTTGAGATGGAGTCTTGCTCTGTCCCCCAGGCTGGAGTGCAGTGGCGTGATCTCCGCTCACTGCAACCTCCGCCTCCTGGGTTCAAGCCATGCTCCTGCCTCAGCCTCCTGAGTAGCTGGGACTACAGATGTGCGCCGCCACACCCAGCTCATTTTTGTATTGTTAGTAGAGGCGGGGTTTCGCCATGTGGTCCAGGCTGGTCTTGAGCTCCTGACCACCTCAGCCTCCCGAAGCGCTGGGATTACAGGTGTGAGCCATGGCGCCTGGCCTTGTTGGATTTTTTTAAGAGTATCTTGCTCTATAGCATTTCCATTGTGGTTTGTTTTGCCCTTTTGGTGGTGTTAGTGTTAATTTTTGCTGTAGGCCACTTATATACCATGTTCACATTAGTGAACAAATGTCTTTACTCTCAGAGATTACACAGTAGACAGAGTAAACAAATAAGTGAATTATATATAAATTGAGCATTCCTAATTTGAAATACTCTAAAATTCAAAACGCTTCTGGTCCTAATCATTTTGGAAAAAGGATACTCATCCATCAGTATGTTAGATCTAGACAGTTCTGTTGCTGCTTGCCCTGTTTTAAGGAATGGAGGAAATAGCAATTCTCAGAGCTCCTAACTAGATTGTACCATTTTGACATCTGAAGGAAGATGAGATGAATCCTCAAAATGTATTCTGCCATAAGCTGATTACAAATATTAGGCCAGGCGCGGTAGCTCACACCTGTAATCCCAGCATTTTGGGAGGCCGAGGCAGGCAGATGGAGGTCAAAAGATCGAGACCATCCTGGCCAACATAGTGAAACCCCGTCTCTACTAAAAATACAAAAAAATAGCTGGGCGTGGTGGCAGCTACTCGAGAGGCTGAGGCAGGAGAATCACTTGAACTCAAGAGGCGGAGGTTGCAGTGAGCTGAGATCGCACCACTGCACTCTAGCCTTGTGACAGACAGAGTGAGACCCTGTCTCAAAATAATAATACTGTGTACGTTGACTAACAAAAAAGTGAAGCATCATACATTTAAAATAATTATTTTAATTACTCTGTTTCCAATAGATTATTTTTAGACAATGAATTTTCTTCTGTGGACACCGTGATTTGTTATGCACCATATCCTAATAAGAACACAATGATCATTTGCAAGGAAAAACCTCTCTTTAAGGAGTCTTGATTTCCCGTACCTCCAGCTATTCTGGGAGGCTGAGGTGGGAGGGTTGCTTGAGCCAAGGAGTTTGAGGCCACCCTGGGCAATATAGTAAGACCCTGTCTCTTAAAAAAAAAGTTCTAATTTCTTTTCTTTTCTTTTTTTTTTCCATCTGCAGCGGTTGCTGATGCTATTAGAACAAGCCTTGGACCAAAAGGAATGGATAAAATGGTAAAGAGTTGAGTCATTGAGTACTAATTGAGCACTGCTGTTCACACTGCAAGACCTTGATGGAGGGTTAGATGTGCTGTTTAAAAAGTAAAAGATGGGGCTGGGTGTGGTGGCTCACACCTGTAATCCCAGTACTTAGGGAGGCTGAGGGGTGAATCACCTGAGGTCAGGAGTTCAAGACCATCCTGACCAACATGGAGAAACCCTGTCTCTACTAAAAATGCAAAATTAGCCAGGCATGTTGGCTCATGCCCGTAATCCCAGCTCCTCGGGAGGCTGAGGCAGGAGAATTGCTTGAACCTGGGAGGCAGAGGTTGTGGTGAGCCGAGATTACGCCATTGCGCTGTAGCCTGGGCAATAAGAGCAAAACTCCGTCTCAAAAAATAAATAAATAAATAAAAATAGTAGAAAGTGAGTGAGGCACAGTGTATCATACCTGTAATCCTAGCACTTTGGGAGGCCGAGGTGGGTGGATCACAGGGTCAAGAGTTTGAGACCAGCCTGGCCAATATGGTGAAACCCAGTCTCTACTAAAAATACAAAAATTAGCCAGGCATGGTGGTGAGCACCTGTAGTCCCAGTTACTCAGGAGGTGGGAGGCTGAGGCAGGAGAATCACTTGAACCCAGGAGGCAGAGGTTGCAGTGAGCCGAGATTGCACAGCTGCACTCCAGCCTGGGTGACTGAGCAAGACTCCATCTCAAACCAAAACCAAAAAAATAGTAAAAAGTGTAGGGTACCTGGAGTTTAGAGGAAGGAGAGATTACTTTGGAGTCAACAGGACTAAACTATAATTCATACTTTGTTTAATGCTTTTTAAACGATGATACCCAATAGATACCCAAACATAGGTATCTATTATTTAGTTAAGTGGAAAGTATTATAAATCCAAGTGTTGGGACTTCAGTTTAGTATTCCTTATGGATGTAACTTTGTATTCTAATGTGGGTCTCTGGGGGTAAAACAATAATGGAGGATCATCTGGATGATACTACAGGTTATTCTCCTCTCTGGATGTTTGAAAATCTTTCCTTCCCAAAAATGCTGTTGTCCTTTTTGTAGGACAAAAAAAGAAAAAAGTTACTGTGTTGATTATAAGAATTGTGTTCACCGCATTGCATGGTACTCCTTTAGGGCATCCATGGTGGAAATCATGCTTCTGATTAATAAGAAATTATTAAAGATAGCAAGTGCTTCTTTATAATATTTTTCCTTTTTTTCTTTTTTGTGTGTCTGCGTTTCTTCACTTTTAGATTACCCTGCAACAAAGGCACTTTTTTCTTTTGTAAAGTTGGACTGTTGTGCGTATTCTTTTTTTTTTTTTTTTTTTTTGAGACGAAGTTTCGCCCTTGTTGTCCAGGCAATGGCATGATCTTGGCTCACCGCAACCCCCGCCTCCCAGGTTCAAGCGATTCTCCTGCCTCAGCCTCCCTAGTAGCTGGAATTATAGGCATGTGCCACTACGCCCGGCTAATTCTGTATTTTCAGTAGAGATGGGGTTTCTCCATGGGTCAGACTGGTCTTGAACTCTCCACTTCAGGTGATCAGCTTGCCTCGGCCTCCCAAAGTTCTGGGATTACAGGCATGAGCCATCGTGCCCAGCCTGTTATTGCACATTCTTAAATTATTATGCTAATGTAAGGGAAGATAATTTAAAATTCAGTACTTTGCAAACGGAAATTAACTTCTCTATTTTGAAATATAAAAGTTTAATGAAACTGTTAAGGTGTCATACTGAAATACAACTTTAAAATTTTCTAGATTCAAGATGGAAAAGGTGATGTAACCATTACAAATGATGGTGCTACCATTCTGAAACAAATGCAAGTGTTACATCCAGCAGCCAGAATGGTAAGTATAATTTTAGGTGAGTCTTTTTTTTTTTTTTGAGACGGAGTCTTGCTCTGTCACCCAGGCTGGAATGCCATGGTGCAGTCTCGACCCACTGCGGCCTCCACCTCCTGAATTCAAGCAGTTCTCCTGCCTTAGCCTGCTGAGTAGCTGGGATTACAGGTATGCACCACCACGCCTGGCTAGTTTTTATATTTTTAGTAGAGACGGGTTTCGCCATGTTGGTCAGGCTGGTCTCAAATTCCTGACCTTATGATCCACCTGCTTCGGCCTCCCACGTGCTGGGATTATAGGCATGAGCCACTGTGCCTGGCTAGGTGAGTCTTTTTTAAGTGTATTTGATATTTGGTAAACAGTTAAATTTATTTATTTGATCACGTATTTAAGCACAATGAACACTTTTTGTGCTAAACAGGCATATTTTTAGGATACTTTTTTTTTTTTTTTTTGAGACGGAGTCTTGCTCTGTCGCCCAGGCTGGGGTGCAGTGGCCGGATCTCAGCTCACTGCAAGCTCCGCCTCCCAGGTTTACGCCTTGTGCCTAACATTGTGCTTTTTGATGTGAGGTGATGATAAAACACAAATCAAGCCAGGCATGGTGGTGCATACCTTTAGTCCCAGCCACTCCTTAGGCTGACATGGGAGGATTGTTGGAGCTCAAGAGTTTGTGGCTGCAGTGAGCTATAATCACACCACCACACTCCATTCTGGGTGACAGAGTGAAACCCCAGGAAAAAAAAAAAACAGCTGGGCACAGTGGCTCACACCTGTAATCCTGGCACTTTGGGAAGCCAAGGTGGGAGGATTGCTTGAGCTCAGGAGTTTGAGACCAGCTTGGCCAACATGGTGAGACCTTGTCTCTACTGAAAACACAAAAAATAATACCTGGGTGTGGTGGTGTGCACCTGTGGTCTCAGCTACTTGGGAGGCTGAGGTGGGAGAATCACTTGAGTCCAGGGGCAGAGGTTGTAGTGAGCTGTGATTGGGCCACTGCACTCCAGCCTGGATGACAAAGTGAGACCCTGTCTCAAAAAAAAAAAAAAACACAAGTCACCTTATACTTGTCCATGGAAATGAGTATTTTTCCTCTCAAATGATTATTGTGTTCTTATTAGAATATGGTGCATAACAGTTCACATGTCCACAGAAGAAAATGCATTGTCTAAAAATAATCTGCTGGAAACAGTAATTATTTTACTACTTTTTTTTTTTTTTTTTTTGAGACAGAGTCTCGCTCTGTCGCCCAGGCTGGAGTGCAGTGGCCGGATCTCAGCTCACCGCAAGCTCCGCCTCCCGGGTTTACGCCATTCTCCTGCCTCAGCCTCCTGAGCAGCTGGGACTACAGGCGCCTGCCACCTCGCCCGGCTAGTTTTTTTTTTTGTATTTTTTAGTAGAGACGGGGTTTCACCGTGTTAGCCAGGATGGTCTCGATCTCCTGACCTCGTGATCCGCCCGTCTCGGCCTCCCAAAGTGCTGGGATTACAGGCTTGAGCCACCGCGCCCGGCCCTATTTTACTTGTTTTACCTTATACTTGTCCATGGAAACTTGGCATACACTTGAGGAATGAGGAGATTAAAAACATAAACCTGTTGTCAAGTCATATGAGCAAAAACAAATGCATTAGAAATAAACTTCTATCAGGCTGGGCGTAGTGGCTCATGCCTGGGATCCCAGCACTTTGGGAGGCTGAGGCAGGTGGATCACCTGAGGTCAGGAGTTCGACACCAACCTGGCCAACATCATGAAACCCCATCTCTACTAAAAATAAAAAAATTAGCTGGGCATGCTGGTGCATGCCTTTAATTTCAGCTACTTGGGAGGCAGAGAGAGGAGAATTGCTTGAACTCGGGAGTTAGAGGTTACAGTGAGCCGAGATCGTGCCACTTGACTCCAGCTTGGGTGACAGTAAAATTCCATCTCAAAAAAAAAAAGAAACTTCTATCAAAAAAATCCCTTTGAGTTATGTAAAGATGGCTTTTAAAAAACTTTTTTTTTTTTAACAAAGATACTGATCGAATTTATGTATAATAGAAACAACCTGGAATAGGCAAAATATCCAATGATAGGAAAATGTTTAAACAAATAGTATACCCCAGCATGTTAATCGAACAGCCATTAAAAATTGTTCATGAAGATTTTTGTAATGAGGAAAAACACTAATGAAACATTACATGAAAAACAAAAGATAAAATTATATACTGTGAGCTTACTTAAAAAATAGGAAATGATTGGAAATAAACCAACATACTACATACAAATACTAATGGTCTTTGCTTCAAAAATATTCAGTTGACATATTTTAATTTCTTCTTTCTGTATTTTCCAAATTTTGTATAATTACCACATACTATTTTACAACAAAAAAATTTTGTTATCCAGAAGTGACAAGTCTATATGTAATACTGCTATTAAAATGTTGAAAAAAAATGATAATTTATTATAGGAAAATAAGCATCTTATTTGGAACATAAAATAAAGCATTGTTAAATAAAACAAAACTTCACTGCTACGTGAAGTTTTGCTGTTTTCTTGGATGGTCCTGAGGCTTCATACGTTGTGCCATCCACCAATTACGAAAAGATGGCTTTTTAATGAATCAGATTATACTTATAAGGGGTCTATTCAAATAAACTTGGCAGAAGACTCTTAAGTTGATACTCTGAGGCTGGGAATGGTGATTCATGCTTCTAATCTCAGCACTTTGGGAGACTGAAGCAGGAGGATTGTTTGAGCCCAGGAGTTCGAGAGCATTCTAGGCAACATAATGGGACCCCACCTCTGTAGAAAACAAAACAAAAAACAAAACTTTTTTTAAAAAGTAGCCACATGTATTAGTATGCACCTATAGCCCCAGCTACTTGGGAGACTGAAACAGAAGGCTCTCTTGAGCCCAGGAGGTGGAGGCTGTAGTAGGCCATGATCACACTGCTGTACTCCAGCCTGGATGACAGAGTGAGACCCTGTCTCAAAAAAAAAAAAAAAAAACAAAAACAAAAAAACATACTCTAGTCTCTCTCATCTGGAATGCCCCATTTCTTAGCTTCCGAGTCTATAGAGTACCTATGATACATTTTTGCTTTCTGATTAGAACCTTTGAGTAGCAGGGCAGGGGGAGATGACAACCCACAATCTGAACTGGAGATCATCTATTAGTCTTTAATTTTAAATGAAACCCAAGGTAGACAACAAATCAGAAATCAGGAATCATGTTGAATCCACAAATTCTGTTTGTGACACTGGTGTGATTACTTGAATTAGGTGTTACTGGGTTCTCTCATTTCTCATTGAGCAACTTGGCATTTTCTGTTCACTTAGCTGGTGGAGCTGTCTAAGGCTCAAGATATAGAAGCAGGGGATGGCACCACATCAGTAGTCATCATTGCTGGCTCCCTCTTAGATTCGTGTACCAAGCTTCTTCAGAAAGGTGGGTAGGATGTACTTTATTACTGAATAAAGAAAAGTTTAAAAGAACAAACTTTAGGAAAAGCCAAGTTATTCATAAGTAATACAGGATTTAAGATTTAATTTGGGATAACTAATCTTTTTACCAAGAATTTTTTAGGCCGGGCGCGGTGGCTCAAGCCTGTAATCCCAGCACTTTGGGAGGCCGAGACAGGCGGATCACGAGGTCAGGAGATCGAGACCATCCTGGTTAACACGGTGAAACCCCGTCTCTACTAAAAAATACAAAAAATTAGCCGGGCGTGGTGGTGGGCGCCTGTAGTCCCAGCTACTCAGGAGGCTGAGGCAGGAGAATGGCGTAAACCCAGGGGGCGGAGCTTGCAGTGAGCTGAGATCCGGCCACTGCACTCCAGCCCGGGCGACAGAGCAAGACTCTGTCTCAAAAAAAAAAAAAAAAAAAAAAAACCAAGAATTTTTTAAAGTTTTAGATTTTGCTATATTTATAATAGAAATTAGAAGAAATTTTCCTTTGGCTGCTGCTATTTGCTGGGCTCCTTTTTGAATGGAACTCAATTGTTCAAAAATGAGTGGTAGAGGCCGGACATGGTGGCTCATGCCTGTAATCCCAGCACTTTAGGAGACCGAGGTGGGTGGATCCCCTGAGGTCAGGAGTTCAAGACCAGCCTGACCAACATAGTGAAACCCTGTCTCTACTAAATACAAAAAATTAGCCAGGCATGGTGGCACATGCCTGTAATCCCAGCTAAGGCAAGAGAATCGCTTGAACCCAGGAGGCGGAGGTTGCAGTGAGCCAGGATCATGCCATCGCACTCCAGCCTGGGCAACAAGAGTGAACTCCGTCTCAAAAAAAAAAAAAAAATGAGTGGTAGAAATATTACTAATCTTAGACTCTTATACAAGTAAGAAGATTTGGGAGAGAAAGTCAGGATTGTCCTTGCTTTAGTAAATGGTATTTAATTATAGTAGTGACTCTCCAATCACTTACTCTACTTATTATGTAGATTTGTGATATTTTTAAAAGTATCGGCCAGGTATGGTGACCTTGTAATCCCCGGCACTTTGGGAGGTTGAGGCTGGCAGATCAATTGAGCCCAAAGAGTTGAGACCAGACTGGGCAACATGGCAAAACCCTGTCTCCACTGAAAAAAAAAAAAGCCAGGTGTGGTGGCATGTGTCAGTAGTCCCAGCTACTCAGGAGGCTAAGGTGGGAGGATCACTTGAGCCTGGGAGGTTGAGGCTATAGTGAGCTAAGATCAGGCCGCTGCACTCCAGCCTGGGTGACCGAGTGAGACCCTGTCTCACAAAAAAAAAAAAGTGTAAAATTTGGCTTTAGTCTTAAGTATTAATAAGTATGTAATCTATTTTAAATTGGATGGAAGTAAATTATTAGTCATTGTTAGCAGGTTACTGAAGCCACTATTAAGAATAGTTAAATTTGTGCTTGCTTTGACATTAATGAATAGAAAATTTTTAAGTCATGTCAAATGTGTAGTTTGCCTGTTACAATTAAATAACTAGACTTTCACAAATGACAGGAATTCATCCAACCATCATTTCTGAGTCATTCCAGAAGGCCCTGGAAAAGGGCATTGAAATCTTGACTGACATGTCGCGACCTGTGGAACTGAGTGACAGAGAAACTTTGTTAAATAGTGCAACCACTTCACTGAACTCAAAGGTGAGGCAAGCACTAACAGATAGTTGTCAAATTAATGTGTGTTACTCTGTGATTCTTGATGCTATACAGTACATAAATAGTAAGTTTCAAGAGTGATTAGGTAACTGTTATAATCTGTGTAATTGAATTGATTTAAGATTAAGAGAGGAAACGAGCCATAAGGCTAACAAAGGAGTTGGAATATTTAATATATACTATATCCATATCCACTTTTCTATTTAATGCATTGTAACAGTGTTTTGGTAAAGCTAGATATTTTAATTTGCCTATAAGAAACCTTTTCCTCTGCCAAATCAAAGACTGCCATAGGTCTCTGGCAGTATAGCTAATTTTTATTGAATACTTTATATGGTGGGCATTGTGATAAGCTTTTTACATTTATTATCCTCTTCAAGGCCCTCAGTCATATCCCGATTTTATAGATGAAGAGAGTAGATCTAGAGAAGTAACTTATCCAAGGACCGCTAACAGAAAGAGCTGAGATTTGAACCCAGGACAGGCTACTTATCGTGGTCCACCCCTTAACTAATACATATGCTGCTTTTCTTATTTACCAAGCTTAAAGCAGTGTTGTACTTCTAAGTTTCTGTGGAATTCATGTCACTTGTTTTCTGTAATGTCCTGTGTTTGTCCCGTCCATCCCCTAATCCTTTTTCCTTTTAAAAATCAGTATTAAGTCCATACATTGATTTTGTTTGAGTGTTAGATGGTGTTAGGGACACTAAGTGATACTGTTGGATGTCCCCAGAACTGATATAGATAGTATAGCTAAATGGTTACAAGCACTAGTCATTGAGTCTAGACTGCTTGTGTTTGTTCAATGCTGACTTCACCACTTAACTACGCTGTTAGTTTGGCCAAAATGACTTGACCTCTTGGCTTCAGTTTCTCCATCTGAAGATTGAATGAGTTAATATGTAAAGTTCTGAGACCACTACCTGGCATGTGTTAAGTGATTGATAAATGTTAGCAATTTTTATCAACCCCTCATCAGGAATGTACATACATAACATTGATGCCTCATCACACATTGATTTTAGAAGGAAATATTCACGTAAAATTAAATTTATGCTTTTTGGATTTCCTGTAAAACTTTGATATTGTACAGTCCTAGCTATTATATTAATAAAAGAAAAAAGCAAGCATACATGTTTTTATTTTGTGCCCCTGGTGACAACCTGAATGGAAAAGACAGTTTATGGACTGTCTTCTTGAGGGTGTTTCGCACACACACCCTACTGCAAAAATTATTAGAGCCCTTCTTAAGTATATTTGTCATTGAAAAATTAGGACTTTTTCTACTATGAAGGTAACTTTTTTTTTTTTTTTAATAATTCTAGGTTGTTTCTCAGTATTCAAGTCTGCTTTCTCCAATGAGTGTAAATGCAGTGATGAAAGTGATTGACCCAGCCACAGCCACCAGTGTAGATCTTAGAGATATTAAAATAGTTAAGAAGCTTGGGTAAGCATCTCTAATTGCAACTTGAAAAAAAATTTGAAAATGAGCATAAGATTGCCAAAAATAAATAAGTTACAAACACCTAGATGAACGTCACAAAGCTCTCTTTTTTCTTTTTGGTTTTGTTTTCATGAGAACTTGTATTAGTAAGTGGATCTCAAGATTTTGTTTATATTACTTTATGATAATAAGACAGCAGTGGATCAAAGAGATCCAGTAATGGGGCAATAGTAAGTGTGAGGCTGAATCACATTTTATTGGACTGATGACTTTTAATCTGTTAACAGTCTATTAAATGTACAGATGTCCACTCCCTCTTAACTACACCTCTTTGTTTTTTTCTTAGTGGGACAATTGATGACTGTGAGTTGGTGGAAGGGCTGGTTCTCACCCAAAAAGTATCAAATTCTGGCATAACCAGAGTTGAAAAGGCCAAGATTGGGCTTATTCAGTTTTGCTTATCTGCTCCCAAAACAGATGTAAGTAGAATCCAAATGAAATTGGTTCTGTGTTTAACTTTTTAATAACTCAGGCATTTCTTTATTAAAAATAGAAAATACTTCTAGTGATTTAAAGCATAGATCTCAAAAGAATTACTAGAATTGAGACAAAAATAGAAATTGTTGGTGCTACAAGTGACAAGTCTACATCCTCAATTTGGATATTGAAATTGAGAACTAGCTGATTGCAGCGATGCCTGTAGTCCCAGCTCCTCGGGAAATTTAAGCAGAAAAATTGCTTGAACCTAGGAGTTTGAGGCTGCAGTGTGCTATTCCATCACCTGTGAATAGTCCCTGCACTCCACTCCAGCCTGGGCAACATAGTGGGACCCCATCTTTTCATCATTGTTAATTTGCAAATTCACACAGATTAGAGAGGGACTCCATCTTTGAGAAACAACTAGGATACCCATTTTATATTTTTTGGTTATAAAAAATGTACCTGCAAAAAAGTAAGATGCCATTGTATTTAGTTTAAAGTAAGACTGAAATTTGGGGTATGTATCTTATCCAGACTCTTTTCTATGCATGTCTGTATAATTTATTGCTTGGTATAGTTTTGGTTGAATTTATACAGTACATAGTATTTTCACTTAAAATTCTACTTTTAAAGTTAAAATATCTTACAATGCAAATTATGATGTTTTTTCTAAACAGATGGATAATCAAATAGTGGTTTCTGACTATGCCCAGATGGACCGAGTGCTGCGAGAAGAGAGAGCCTATATTTTAAATTTAGTGAAGCAAATTAAAAAAACAGGATGTAATGTCCTTCTCATACAGAAGTCTATTCTAAGGTGTGGGACTATTTATTTTGTTCATCCCTTAATAATTTTGAATCTCCACTAGCAGTTTATTTTTTCTGATAAAATATTTGGTTTAATCACTTACTCTAAATTCGTATTTTTTAAGGGACAACTCTTAGGTGAAACGAAATAGAGAATTTTTGTTTTAAAAGCACAGAGATAAAATGTTAGGCCTCAATATTGTACCATCATTTGCTCAGACCAAGGGAAACAAATGGTATAAGTTCGGTTAAGATGTCTAGGAAAAGCACTTTAAAGAAATATATGATTTGTAAATTTAAAACAATAAAGGTATAATTTTGTTTTTTTGTGTTTTGTTTGTTTGAGACAGAGTCTGGCCTGTGGCCCAGGCTGGAGTGCAGTGGCGCGGTGTCGGCTCACTGCAAGCTCCGCCTCCCAAGTTCATGCCATTCTCCTGCCTCAGCCTCCAGAGTAGCTGGGACTACAGGTGCCCGCCACCACACCCGGCTATTTTTTTTGTATTTTTTTAGTAGAGACAGGGTTTCACCATGTTAGCCAGGGTGATGTCGATCTCCTGACCTCATGATCTGCCCACCTCGGCCTCCCAAAGTGCTGGAATTACAGGCGTGAGCCACCATGCCCAGCCTCTAATAGCAATTTTTATAGAAACATTTGAGTTGGGTAAACCACCAGAAATCTGTATTTTAACTGGAGTTTTGCTCTTGTTGCCCAGGCTGGAATGCAATGGTGCAGTCTTGGCTCACTGCAACCTCCGCCTCCTGGGTTCAAGCAAGTCTCCTGCCTCAGCCTCCCGAGTATTTGGGATTACAGGCATGCGCCACCACACCCGACTAATTTTCTTTTTTTTTTTTTTTTTTTTTTTTTTTTGAGACAGAGTCTCGCTCTGTCGCCCGGGCTGGAGTGCAGTGGCTGGATCTCAGCTCACTGCAAGCTCCGCCTCCCGGGTTTACGCCATTCTCCTGCCTCAGCCTCCCGAAGAATTTTGTATTTTTAGTAGAGACGGGGTTTCTCTGTTAGTCAGGCTGGTCTCAAACTCCCAACTTCAGGTGATCCACCAGCCTCGGCCTCCCAAAGTGCTGGGATTACAGGCATGAGCCACCACGCCCGGCTCTATCCTCCCTTTTAAATGTGGGATATATAATGTTTCCTAGACCAAGGTCCTAAACATCAAGCCTTGTTCTTTTAAAAACCAAGTTTGTTGCAGAATTAATTACCTGGTTAAAAGTGGAATTTATTTAAAGGTCTGTGCAATTGCTTGCCTTGTCACGGGCATGTGCCACCATGCCTGGCTAATTTTTGTCTTTTTAGTGGAGACGAGGTTTTACCATGTTGGTCAGGCTGGTCTTGAACTCCAGACCTCGTGATCCACCTGCGTTGGCTTCCCAAAGTGCTGGCATTACAGACGTGAGCCACTGTGCCTGGCCAGTATTTTTTCCTAATAGACACATTCCTATTTATTAATATGCCAGAATGTACTGTGGGTGTTCATTTTATATAGTCTTTGATTGAAGACTCAGAAGACTTGGTTCTAATCCCAATCATATAATAGCTACTGACCTTGAGTAAATTGCCCCCCAATATACAAATTATACAGATGAGCAAATTGCCTATACAGTTTGCTCATCTGTATAATAGGGATAGTAGTAATATCTACCTTTCTAGTATCACAGAGTTGTTAGATTATTCACAGTTCATGGGGAAGTGTAAATTTGTGGAGTCTGATTAATACTTCCAAATTCATGAAGTATTAATAAGCTTTAATTTACCAGGATGTGCTCATTTTTTAAGAAAAATGAGGTCAGGCACTGTGGCTCACACCTGTAATCCCAGCACTTTGTGGGGCTGAGGTGGGAGGATCTCTTGAGCCCTGAGTTCGAGACCGGCCTGGGCAACATAGGGAGACCATGTCTCTATTAAATAAATGGGCCAGGTGTGGTGGCTTATGCCTGTAATCCCAGCACTTTAGGAGACCAAGGCACGTGAATCATCTGAAGTCAGGAGTTTGAGACCAGCCTGGCCAACACGGTAAAACCCCATCTCTACTAAAAATACAAAAATTAGCCAGGTGTGGTGGCAGGAGCCTGTACACTCGGGAGACTGAGGCAGGAGAATCGCTTGAACCCAGGAGGTCGGGGCTGCAATGAGCTGAGATCGTGCCATTGCACGCCAGCCTGGGCAACAAGAGTGAAATTCCATCTCAAAAAAATATATATAAAAATAAATGGGCCGGGCGCGGTGGCTCAAGCCTGTAATCCCAGCACTTTGGGAGGCTGAGACGGGCGGATCACGAGTTCAGGAGATTGAGACCATCCTGGCTAACACGGTGAAACCCCGTCTCTACTAAAATACAAAAAAAATTAGCCGGGCGAGGTGGCGGGCGCCTGTACTCCCAGCTACTCGGGAGGCTGAGGCAGGAGAATGGCATGAACCCGGGAGGCGGGGCTTGCAGTGAGCTGAGATCCGGCCACTGCACTCCAGCCTGGGCAACACAGCCAGACTCCGTCTAAAAAAAAATAAATAAATAAATGGGGAAAAAATAGTGACCTAGTTATTTTGTGTATGTTATTAGTGTCACTGGAATTGTACTAAAATGTCCTTAGAACTGGAAATCTTAATTTTGACCTTATGAACTTAGTAAACTAAAGCATTTTTCTTCAGGAATAATGATTGGTCATTTAAGAAACAGTAATTAAAACCTTAAAGGCATTTGAAGAGCAAAATTTTTCTTTTAACCTAGCATTGACATAATCACTGATTTTGTATTTTAGAGATGCTCTTAGTGATCTTGCATTACACTTTTTGAACAAAATGAAGATTATGGTGATTAAGGATATTGAAAGAGAAGACATTGAATTTATTTGTAAGGTAAAACATCAACATCTGTATTTGTGGAAAATGTCTAATAATCAGATAAATGTTGCCTTAATTTGTGGATTTGACTTTTTTTTCCAGACAATTGGAACCAAGCCAGTTGCTCATATTGACCAATTTACTGCTGACATGCTGGGTTCTGCCGAGTTAGCTGAGGAGGTCAGTTTAAATGGTTCTGGCAAACTGCTCAAGGTAACAATATTACATTTAAATTTTTATTTGCTTAGTTTTCGGTGTGGGTTTTTTTTAACCCTTCAGATACTTAATTTGGAATTTGTTTACTGAAGATTACAGGTTGTGCCAGCCCTGGAAAAACAGTTACAATTGTTGTTCGTGGTTCTAACAAACTGGTGATTGAAGAAGCAGAGCGCTCCATTCATGATGCCCTATGTGTTATTCGTTGTTTAGTGAAGAAGAGGTAATGTCAGTGTTACATTATTAAGTAACGTTTTGAACATTAAAACTACTGTATTCTGTTTTTTAAGATATAAATAGTAAATTATTAAAAATTTCTGTTGGATAAAATAAGCTGAAAATATATTTGTGAATTTCAGGGCTCTTATTGCAGGAGGTGGTGCTCCAGAAATAGAGTTGGCCCTACGATTAACTGAATATTCACGAACACTGAGTGGTATGGAATCCTACTGCGTTCGTGCTTTTGCAGATGCTATGGAGGTCATTCCATCTACACTAGCTGAAAATGCCGGCCTGAATCCCATTTCTACAGTAACAGAACTAAGAAACCGGCATGCCCAGGGAGAAAAAACTTCAGGCATTAATGTCCGAAAGGTAATCATTTACTCTCTAATGTAGAAAATGTTGATTAGTATAAAATATTAAAAGCTTTGTAGTCATCTGTTGAATGGAAAGCTCTATAATGAAAAGCATAATCTTGGATTTAAATATGAGGCCTGCTGCAGGTTAATTAATCTATGCCATTGAGTGAAAAGGAAGGTGGTGACATCTTAGGGGGAAGTATTATTTGTTCACTAAATCTGCCACTTACTAACTTTTAGCAAGTTACTTAGTCTGGTCCTCAGTTTCCTCAGGTGTAAAAACAGAGATGATTAATAGTTCCCTCATAGGCCTGTTGTGAGAATTAAATGCATTTCTAGTTAACAAGCTCTTAGATAAATGCTTGGCATATACTAAGACTATAAAAAATCATTGCTCTAGTTAGCATGAGCTAGTGTAGTTGTGTAAGGTAATCACATAGTAATAATACCGCTTTTTTTATTGATGTTTTGTTGAGACAAATAATAAACACATGATGGGAAAGAACTGACAATCCAACATTATACTTTCTGTATGGTACAGAACTCCAAAGGATGGAACTGTCTGTTTAGGGAAGGCTTTATGAAGATTCATTTTTGGTTGGTAGGGGATGAGGAAAAACAGATGGGTAAGCAGTGGTTGTACAGGTGAGAAGGACCAAGTAGTTCTTCACCTGTGTAGAGCTGGGATTATATATTAAAGATAATAGTGGGCTTTAAGGTTGGAAAGATCAGATAAAAGCTATTAATAGGCTGGACGTGGTGGCTCACGCCTGTAATCCCAGCTCTTTGGGAGGCTGAGGTGGGCACATCACCTGAGGGCAGGAGTTTGAGACCAGCCTGGCCAACATGGCGAAACCCCGTCTCTGCTAAAAATACAAAAATAAATTAGCCAGACAAAGTGGCAGGCTCCTTTATTCCCAGCTACACGGGAGGCTGAGTCAGGAGAATTGCTTGAACCAGGGAGGCAGAGGTTGCAGTGAGCCAACATCACACCATTACACTCCAGCCTGCACGACAGGACGAGACTCTGTCTCAAAAAAAAAAAAAAAAAAAAAAATTAATAGAATGAGGAGGCCCTTGATTATTGAGCCAGCCATTTTTTTTTTTCCTTCCCATAGTTGGGATCCACTAAAGTGTTTTTTGTTTGTTTTTTCTTTGGAGATGGAATCTTGGTCTGTTACCCAGGCTGGAGTGCAGTAGCACTGTCTCAGCTCACTGCAGCCTTCTCCCAGGGTCAAGCAATTCTCCTGCCTCAGCCTCCCGCATAGCTGGGACTACAGGCGTCTGCCACCACGCCGGGCTAATTTTTTTGTATTTTTTAGTAGAGATGGGGTTTCACTGTGTTGCCCAGGCTGGTTTTGAACTTCTGAGCCCAGGCAATTCTCCTGCCTCAGCCTTCCAAAGTGCTAGGATTATAGGCGTGAGCCATCGCGCGCGGCCTAAAGATTATGAGGCTAAGGACATGAATATTTTAAGAAGAGAAGACTGGAAGCAAGGATGCCTATTAGAGGCCATCAGGAGTAATCCTGGGATAAAGGGAAGTAGGATGGTTCAATGAAGAATTTAAGGTGGGAAATACGAGACTCTAGACCAGTGTTGGTCTACTTAAGAATTAAAATTCAGAGATGATTTCAACATTAAACAGACAATGTTTTGTTTGTTTTGTTTTTTTGAGACAGAGTCTCACTGTCACCCAGGCTGGAGTGCAGTGGCGCGCTCTTGGCTCACTGCACGCTCCGCCTCCTGGGTTCAAGCCATTCTCTTGCCTCAGCCTCCTGAGTAGCTGGGACTACAGGCGCTTGCCCCCACGCCTGGCTAATTTTTTGTATTTTTAGTAGAGACAGTGTTTCATTATGTTGGCCAGGATGGTCTCAATCTCCTGACCTCGTGATCTGCCTGCCTTGGTTTCCCAAAGTGCTGGAATTATAGGCGTGAGCCACTGCGCCTAACCAAGATACCGTAATTTTTAACTATGATCATAATTTTTAACTGTGATCATTTTGCTAATTTTGCCAACATTTAAAAATAAGTGGCAGGGTGCAGCGGGTCACACCTGTAATCCCAGCACTTTGGGAGGCCAAGGCAGGCTGATCATGAGATCAGGAGATCGAGACCGTCCTGGCTAACATGGTGAAACGCTCTCTCTACTAAAAATACAGAAAATTAGCCGGGCGTGGTGGTGGGCACCTATAGTCCCAGCTAGGCCGAGGCAGAATGGCGTGAACCCGGGAGGTGGAGCTTCCAGTGAGCCGAGATTGCGCTACTGCATTCCAGCCTGGGCAACAGAGCGAGACTCCAACTTAAAAAAAAAAAAAAAAAAAGTGATACTTAGAAGTTGTTTGTGAGTTAGGATTGGGTGACTATAGCATTAATTCAGTTTTTCCAAATTTTAGTTGAAATAACATCCTGCAGTGTAGAGAAGAGCTTAGTAGAGTATCATATTCTAATCTGCCTAGACAAAGGGAAAACTAGATTTAGGTCTTGAGGTACACTGGTAACCACATGGCTGCTGATGTTTATTATTAAAGACACTAAAAGCAACTTCTGCTGATTTGATTTGCAGGGTGGTATTTCCAACATTTTGGAGGAACTGGTTGTCCAGCCTCTGTTAGTGTCAGTCAGTGCTCTGACTCTTGCAACTGAAACTGTTCGGAGCATTCTGAAAATCGATGATGTGGTAAGTGTTTCCAGGTTGCACATTTTCTTAGGAGGTCAAAAAGGCATATATTTTTTAAAGGTTTTTTGTTGTTGTTTGGTTGGTTGGTTGGTTTTTTTGAGACAGAGTTTTGCTCTGTTGCCCAGGCTGGAGCACAGTGCCACGATCTTGGCTCACTACAACCTCCGCCTCTGGGATTCAAGTGATTCTCCTGTCTCAGCCTCCCGAGTAGCTGGGATTACAGGTGTGAGCCACCACGCTTGGCCATTGTTTTTTAAAGGTTTTGCTTTTTTTTTTTTTTTTTTTTTTTTTTGAGATGAAGTCTTGCTCTGTCGCCCAAGCTGGAGTGCAGTGGCACGATCTCGGCTCACTGCAACCTCTGCCTCCTGGGTTCAAGCAATTCTCCTGCCTCAGCCTCCCACCTCCCAAGTAGCTGGAATTATAGGCATGTGCCACCACACCTGGCTAATTTTTGTATTTTTAGTAGAGACGGGGTTTCACCATGTTGGTCAGGCTGGTCTTGAACTTCTGACCTTGTGATCCGCCTGCCTCGGCCTCCCAAAGTGCTGGGATTACAGGCATGAGCCACCGTGCCCGGCCAGTTTTTTACTTTTGATAAATGTTTGCTAGTCATCAAGGTGACAGCAGTTCTTAATACAGTTTTTCCTTTTATTAATTGCCTTAAACATTTTCCAGCCTTAAAATTCTGTCTGGTTTTGAAATCTAAGTTTTTCTCTTATCAGGTAAACACTCGATAATCTGGATAACTGACTAGCACCATTATGGTCACCAGTATTGCTGCTGGCGTGGAAGATGATCACCTTGGTGTTCCTTGTTTGGAAGATTATTTCCTCTGAATTTTTGGGCTTGGTCTTCCAGTTGGCATTTGCCTGAAGTTGTATTGAAACAATTTAATGAAAATATTAAATATTTGGTTTCAAAAGGCAGATTGATTTATCTTCTCCCAACATTCTGTTATTTCTGATACTTTTGAAAAACTAATAAAAGAAGCGTAAAACATAAGTTTACATGTTGAGGAAAAAGATGGCCCAGTATGCTCAACACTGATAAATGCTCATTGGCATTAAAAACTACCAACATGTAAATATATATATATGCTGTCTTAAAAGTGAATGATATTAGTGGCACCTCTCTGAACCTACTCTGGCTTGGGAGGCTGCCAAATTTAAAAAGAAATAATGTTACAGAAAGAAAATTGAAAAATGAAAGCCTCCTTTTATCCTATCCTAATCCCTTTTCCCAGTAATAATGACTGCTGTGTTGGATTCCTTCTGCAAATACAAGTGTATACATATATGTAGCAAATCTTACTTATACAAAAGGGATTCTTAATTAATGTCTTGTTTCATTGGTTTTAAACATCTTGATTGCCACTGTCCTGATCTAAGCAACAGTGTCATCTCACCATGAAGAGGTCAAATCTGTAACTAGTCTCTTCCCTTTAGCCACTTTCCCGTCTGTCTGTTTTGCACACATTGAAGTCTAGTGATTATTTTTTTAGAGAAAAGCTTGTCACCCAGGCTGGAGTGCAGTGGTATGATCATAGGTTACTGCAGCCTTGAACTCCTGGACTTGAGCTAAGAATAAAGAATCCTGCTTTATTCTTTTAAATAGCTACAGCTACAGGTGTGTGCCACCATCCCCCCGTTTTGTTTTGTTTTTTTCCAGAAGCAGGATCTCACTATGTTGCCCAGGCTGGTTTTGAATTCCTGGCCTCAAACAGTCCTGCCTTGGTCTTCTAAAGCCCTGGGATTAAAGGCACTTAGTCAAGCACTCCTTTTGTAAAAGCTTTCATGCCTTCGAGTAAAGGCTAGACCTTTTAAGGTGGATCACAAGTTTGGCCTACACAATCTGGTATTTCAGCTACCATCTCCTTGGGTATTTCACAAGGAGTGTCATGAAAGCAACTGGGCCCCTTTCTAGCATTGTGGAGAAAGAATTTCGACCAAACAGTCTGAAGCTCGTTTTGTATTCACAGAACTGGAATAGTTAACTAACTTGGTAAGTGTCTAATATTTTTAGATAAAGATTTCTGTACTATCTGGAATTCAGTATTTCAATTTATTCTTCCTTTTGATAATTAAGAATGTGTGAAAAATGTTAATTCTAGCTGCCATAAAATAGTTGAATCAGGTATACCTTAAAATCGTAAGTCAAAATACTTACCTAATCCATATTTAAACATTTGTCACTCAGCATAAGATGTTTTTCAGTGGCAGTGCCTTGCCATGTTGCCTTGGCAGGAGTGTGGTGGCTATTCATGGGCAAAGATCATAGCTCACTATAACCTCAAACTCCTGGGCTCAAGTTATCCTGCCACAGCCTCCCAAGTAACTAGCAATACAGGTCTGTGCCACTGCATCCAGATAGCAGAAAAGTTTTTTGTTGTTTTTTTGAGACGGAGTCTCGCTCTGTCACCCAGGCTGGAGTGCAGTGGCGCCATCTTGGCTTACCACAACCTCCGCCTCCCAGGTTTAAAGGAATTCTCCTGCCCCAGTCTCCTGAGTAGCTGGGATTATAGGTGCACGCCACCACACCTGGCTAGTTTTTGTATTTCTAGTAGAGATGGGGTTTTACCATGTTGGCTAGGCTGGTCTTGAACTGACCTTGTGATCATCTTGGCTTCCCAAAGTGCTGGGATTACAGGCATGAGCCACTATGCCTAGCCAAGTGCTTTTATGTGTTTTGAGACAGGGTCTTGCTCTTTTGCCCAGGCTGGAGCGCAGTGGCACAACTACGGCTCACTATGGCCCCAACTTTCCAAGGCTCAAGCATTCCTTCCACCTCAGCCTCCCTAGTGGCTGGGACTATAGGCACACACTACCATGCCTGGCTAGTTTTTGTATTTTTTTTTGTAGAGATGAGGTCTCACTGTATTACCCAGGCTGGTGTTGAATTCCTAGGCTCAAGCTATCCTTGCCTTGGCTTCCCCAAGTGCTAGGATTATAGGCGTGAGCCACAATGCCCAGCCTAACAGCACAAAGCTTTTTGTTCTTAGGTTATGCCTAAATAATACAAATAGTTTATATAACAACATTCTTAAAAGAGGATTCTTCCAGTCGGGTGCGGTCACTCAACGCCTGTAATCCCAGCACTTTGGGAGGCCGAGGCAGGTGGATCACGAGTCAGGAGTTTGAGACCAGTGTTGCCAACATGGTGAAACCCCGTCTCTGCTAAAGGTACACAATCTGGTATTTCAGCTACCATCTCCTTGGGTATTTCACAAGGAGTGTCGTACCTTTGTACCTTTCTACTAAAGGTACAAAAAAAAAATAGCTGGGTGTGGTGGCAGGCACCTGTAATCCCAGCTACTTGGGAGGTTTGAAGAGTAGAATGAATATTGTATTACCCTCCACTTAGATTTAGCTAGTAATTGACTTGTTTTATAGTTATGTAACAAATAGAAGTCATTGCAGTTTGAGGCAACACCCAAAAACTAGCACAAAGGGAACCTAATAAAAGTAAGTTTTACCCATGTTAAAGGGTTATGAAGTACTGTATTAATACATCCATCTCAAGGGAAAAAAAAAAAAGGAAAACAATTGTAAGAAAACAATTCTGTGATGTCCAACACCCAATCCGTGTTCAGATTTTTCTGACAGTCTCTAGAGCAAGGGTGTCCAATCTTTTGGCTTCCCTGGGCCGTGTTGGATGATGATGAATTCTCTTGGGCCAAACCATAAAATACACTAATACTAAGAATAGCTGATGAGCTAAAATAAATAAATACATATATATATAATGCTTTAAGAAAATTTATGAATTTGTGTTGGGTCGCATTCAAAGCTGTCCTGGGCTGCCTGCGGCTTGTGGGCCGCGGGTTGGACAAGCTTGCTCTAGAGTGTCTTTTTTTTCCTTTTTTTTTTTTTTTTTTTTGAGACGGAGTTTAGCTCTTGTCGCCCAGGCTGGAGTGCAATGGCGTGATCTCGGCTCACTGCAACCTCTGCCTCCTGGGTTTAAGCAATTCTCCTGCCTCAGCCTGCTGAGTAGCTGAGATTACAGGTGCCTGCCACCACACCTGGCTAGTTTTTGTATTTTTTGGTAGAGACGGGGTATCACCACGTTGGCCAGGCTGGTCTCGGACTCCTGACCTCAGGTGATCCACCTGCTTCAGCCTCCCAAAGTGCTGTGATTACAGTCATTAGCCACCGCGCCTGCCTCAGAGTGTCTTTTCTACCTTGTGGGGTTTTTTTGTTTTTGTTTTTGTTTTGTTTTGTTTTTGAGACTTCTCGCTCTGTCATCCAGGCTGAAGTGCAGTGGCACAATCTCGGCTCATTGCAACCTTCACCACCCGGGTTCAAGTGATTCTGCCTCAGGCTCCTGAGTAGCTGGGATTACAGGTGCACGCCACCACACCTGGCTAATTTTTGTATTTTTAGTAGAAACGGGGTTTCACCATGTTGGTCAGGCTGGTCTCGAACTCCTGACCTCGTGATCCGCCTGCCTCAGCCTTCCAAAGTGCTGGGATTATAGGCGTGAGCCACTGTGCCCAGCCCGCCTTGTGTTTTAAACCAAGATTCATTTGGGGTTTACACATAGTATTTAGTTATGTCTTACGAGTTTCTAATCTACATTCACCCACTTTTTTGTTTAATGGCATTAGTTTTTTGATGAGTCCTAACTAGCTATTGTGTATCTGTCATCTGGATTCCCTCTTTCTTGTTTCTCTGTTTCCTGTAAAATAAAAAATTAGTTCTAAAGAGGCTTAGATTCAGATTAAACTTTTAGCAAGAATATTTCATAGGGGATACAGTATATGTTGCAGCACATCTGCCTTAGGGTTCTCCAGAGAAACAACCAATAGGATAAAGAAAAATATGTCTCTAGAAAGATTTATAATGCAGTATTAGATCACATAATTATGGAGGCCAAGAAATCCCACAATCTGCCATCTGCCAACTGGAGACCTAGGAAAGTTGGTGGTGTAGTTCAAAGACCTGAAAGCCAGAAAGACGATGGTGTAGATTTCTAGTCCAGATCTGAAGGCCTAAGAACTAGGAGCTCAGAAGGTAGATTTGTGTCCCAACTCAGCAAGAGAACAAGTTCAGCTTTCCTTCACCTTTTTCTTTTTCTTTTTTTTTTTTTTTTTTTTGAGACAGTTTTGCTCTGTTGCTCAGGCTGAATTGCGATGGCACAATCCCGGCTCGCTGCAACTTCCACCTCCTGGGTTCAAGCAATTCTCATGCCTTGGCCTCCCGAGTAGCTAAGATTACAGGCACGCGCCACCACATCCAGCTCATTTTTGTTGTTTTGGTTTTTTTTTTAGTAGAGACGGGATGTCACCATGTTGCCCAGGCTGGTCTTGAACTCCTGAACGCAGTTGGTCCACCTGCCTCAGCCTCCCAAAATACTGGGATTACAGGCGTGAGCCACCATGCCCAGCCTGAGCCCACGGTCAGCCACCTTTTTCTTAGCCTCTCAACAGATTGGATGATGCTCACCAACATTGGGGTGGGGCTATCTGCTTTATTCAGTTCACCAATTCAAATGTTAATCTTCAGAAACATCTTCACAGACACTCCCAGAAATGTTTTAACCAAATACCATCCCTTGGCCAGGTTAACACATTAGGCATCATAAATCCACCCACTGTCAACTTGGCCATCATATACATCTTAAAGCATACTTAAACCTTCAAATAAGGTAATAATGTGGTCATAAATCCAGCTGACATGATACAACTATCCTGTGTAGGACCAAAAACACACTAACCCCTTCCTCAGAAGAAGAGTTAAAGTCACCGAGTGAAGTCTTACTATTCTTGATACCCCATAACCCAAATACTGTAATACAAAAAATACACCTTACGTTATTATGGGATAAGGAAATAATGAGAGGAAAGTATATGTATATATATCCACATCCATACTCATGACAAATGAGGAACTACTCATGACAATTACAGCACTCATTTCTGTAATGTGATTTTGGTTGTAGCTATTATTGATAACTACCTTCTATTACATGCTCTGTTTTCCCTTTGTCTTCAGCAAGCACCTTGACTGTTAGTGGTCTTTTCCTCAGTGGGGTGATCCAAATCATTCTGAAGGGTCTGGGCCATTAGTAGTTCCACCTTAATTGGGCGGTTATTATTTTCCATCGGCCGTAATCACAGAGCATGGTAATACTAAGAGACAGCCTAAGGGATCTCCTGTATTCCAGACATGCTCTTCCTTTCCTCTATTGTGGAGAAGTAATTCAGTTTCCCCTTGGTAGTCAGTATCAGTCACCCCAGCCAGCACTGTAACTCCCTCCACATGTTCATTCAAAGGTGCATAAGGAGCCAAACAAGGCCAAGTGGCCAACTTAACTTTCCATTTCAGTGGAATCTTTGTTATGTCTCCTGGTGGAAGCATCCCTCCGTCTGGAACTAAGACCTCTAGACCAGAAGAGCACAAAGTCACAAGAACAGGAAGCAAAAATTGTATTAGTGGGTCACTGGGTGTAGTAGTAAATGGTACCACTTCCATTTCCACCTCTTGATTCCTAGACCCATGAATTCTGGCTATGGGAGAACAACTGTATATTGGGTAATAATTCAGAGTATACAGCCTCTGGAGAATGTCCCAGCCCTGCAAAGTCAAAGTTGCCACCTAGCTGGCACTGTAATTGAGTCTTCAAAAAGCCATTCCGCTGTTCTTTAAAACCAGCTGTATCTCACGCCTGTAATCCCAGCACTTTGGGAGGCTGAGGCAGGTGGATCACAACGTCAAGAGATAGACACCACCCTGGCCAAGATGGTGAAACCCCGTCTTTACTAAAAATACAAAAATTAGCCGGGCGTGGTGGCGTGTGCCTGTAGTCCCATCTGCTCAGGAGGCTGAGGCAGGAGAATTGCTTGAACCTGGGAGGCGGAGGTTGCAGTGAGCCGAGATCGTGCCACTGCACTCCAGCCTGGCAACAGAGCGAGACTCCATCTCAAAAAAACAAACAAAAAAACAAACGAAAAAAAAAAAAAGCTGTATCAGAGTAGTGGGGAGCACGGTAAGACCAGTAAATTGCATGGGGTTGGGCCCATGACCACTTTTTTTTTTTTTTTTTTTTTTTTGAGCTGGTGTCTCACTATGTTGCCCAGGCTGGTCTAGAACCCATGGGCTCAAGCTATGCTCCTTCCTGCTTTGTCCTCCCAAAGTGTTGGGATTACATGCATGAGCTAATGCACCCATAATCCCAGTGTAACCAAGATCTCTATTTTCAAAGTAGCCATTACTTTCTCAAATTTTCCATGTAACTTTTTCTCCTTTGTGTAATGTGTTAAGGAAGTAGCATCAAGATAAATCTAAAAGGGAGTTTTAGAAGGGAGAGAAGCAGCACAAGATAGGGGAAGAAGTGAAGCAATCTTAAGGTTTCCCCTGGAATCTGGCCTCAGCCTGATCCCATAAGGATCTCCCAGAGCATGGATGACAACATATAGTTGTCCCATCAGTATGCAAGGGGTAGCTTAAAAATTTTTTTTTGTAATAGCGAAAAACTGTAAACAACTCAATGTCTATATAGTAGAATGGTGAATCAGTGACTATTCAATTCATGTATAACCAACTCCTCCCTCAAACTTAGTGGCTTTAAACAACATTATTTCATATGATTTTGTGGGGCACCTAGACCCAGATGGGCAGTTATTCTGAGATCACTTATTTGGCTGCATTTAACTGGGAACATTTGGGGCTGGCATGTTCAAGATGTCTAGTTTTTAGCAAAAATTATGAGCCACACAAAGAAACAAGAAAGTATGGCTCATATGTGGAGGGAAAGAACAGTCAATATAAACTGTCCCTGAGGAAGCCCAGATGCTGTGCATATAATAGAGATTTTAAATCTGCTACTATAAATATGTTCAAAGAACTAAAGGAAACTAGGGTTAAAAACCTAACCAAATTATTTATGAGAATGATGTCTTGCAAAAAGAGAATATCAATAAAGAGATAGAAATTATAATTTAAAAAAACTTCTGAAGTTGAAAAGTACAATAACTGACATGAAAAATCCACTGAAGGCACTCAGCAGATTTGAACTTGCAGAAGAGAATCAGCACACTTGGAGGTAGGTCAACAGAGATGACCAGGTCTGAAGGAACAAGAAGAAAAAAGAACGAAGAAAAATGATCACATCCTCAGAGATCTGTGGGACTCCCCATCAAGTGTTCCAACATACTCATAATGGGAGTCCCAGAAGAAATAAGAGAGAAAAAGTGGCAGAATTAGTTTTTTGTTTGTTTGGTTGGTTGGTTTTTTTGACAGAGTTTGGCTCTTGTTGCCCGGGCTGGAGTGCAATGGCACAATCTCGGCTCACTGCAACCTCCACCTCCTGGGTTCAAGCAATTATCCTGCCTCAGCCTCCTGAGTAGCTGGGATTATAAGCGCTTGCCACTATACCCAGCTAATTTTTGTATTTTTAGTAGAGACAGGGTCTCTTCATGTTGGCCAGGCTGGTCTTGAACTCCTGACCTCAGGTGATCCACCTGCCTTGGCCTCCCAAAGTGCTAGGATTACAGGTGTGAGCCACCGCGCTGGGCCATGAGTATTTTAAACTCCCTGAATTTGATGAAAAATATGAATCTGCTCATCCAAAAAGCTCAACAAACTTAAAGAGATCCATATTTAGACACCTCCTAGTTAAACTGTCAAAAGACAAAACACTTCTTCTTTTTTCTTTAGATGGAGTTTCACTCTTTCACCCAGGCTGGAGTGGAGTGGCACAATTTCAGCTCACTGCAACCTCTGCCTCCTGGCTTCAAGCAATTCTCCCGCTTCAGCCTCCCCAGTAACTGAGATTACAGTCGCACGCCAGCATGCCCAGCTAATTTTTTTTGTATTTTTGGTAGAGACTAAAATGGTTTCACCATGTTAGCCAGGCTGGTCTCAAACTCCTGACCTTGAGTGATCTGCCTGCCTTAGCCTCCCAAAGTTCTGGGATTACAGGTGTGGGCTGCCGCACCCAGACAACAAAACACTTTTTAAAGCTTTTGTTTGTTGTTGTTTTTGTATGCAATTTAGTGGTTTTTAGTATGTTCAGAGTTGTACAACTACCATCACCACTATCTAATTCCAGAACATTTTCATCCTCCCACACAGACACTCCCTTCCCTTTAACAATCACACCTCATTTCCTTTCTCTCCAGCCCCTGGCAACCACTAAATACTTTCTGTCTTTATGAATTTTCCTATCCTGAATGTTCCATATAAATGGAATCATATAATATGTGGCCTTTTGTGTCTGGCACCTTTTACTTTGCATTATATTTTAAGGTTCATCCACCTTGGAGTATGTATCAGTAGTTAAAGCCTTTTTTTTCCCCCAATGTAAACCCCTGCATCTTTTATTTATTTATTTATTTATTTATTTATTTATTTATTTATTTATTTTTAAATGTGGTGAACTTCGACGTAGCAATTTTTCTTTTTCTTTTTTTTTTTTTTTGAGATGGAGTTCCACTCTTGTCACCCAGGCTAGAGTGCAATGGCAGGTTCTCAGCTCCCTGCAACCTCCGCCTCTCGGGTTCAAGTGATTCTCCTGCCGTAGCCTCCAGAATAGCTGGGGTTATAGGCGCCTGCCACCACGCCTGGTTAACTCGTTTGTATTTTTAGTAGAGACGGGGTTTCATTATGTTGGCCAGGCTGGTCTTGAACTCCTGACCTCAGGTGATCCACCCGTCTCAGCCCCCCAAAGTGCTGGGATTACAGGCGTGAGCCACCGTGACAGCCAAAATAGCAATTATTACAACAAATGTTATAGTCTAAAGCTCAAACACAGTTTTGCAATTTTGAAATGAATTGCATACAAACCAAATAAAACTTACTCAATAACAAATATTTCCATCTAAGACTGTGGGAGCATTTGAGCCTTCCCTGTTTGATCTCAGGACCTTTTCACGCAGGTGCTTTTCTATGTCATCAAAGTTATGTTCAGCTTCATTTTCGGTCTCCTTTGGCTTGTGCTCTGCCACTAGTTCTTGTGCTGAACAGCACAAGAATTGTTGTGGGAATAGCAATGGCTGCAGGAGTTACAGCCATTAGGCCATTAGGGCTAGCTGCCCCCACAGGCTTTTCCTTCTCATGTTTTTTGTGCTTCATGTATTTCTTATCCTTTTTATATTGCTTGTCCCATTCTTTTTTTCTGACTCCTTCTTCATAGGAATTCCTTGCCTGTGGTGGGCTTGATGTTTGAGCAGTCGCACTCGTGACCAGTTTGTAGAGTAGAGGATGACTAAGCCTGGACAGAGGATGGAGGTTCTGGGTTGTTTGTGTTTTGTTTTTTCTTCTTCAGCTTCTGGCTCAAGAGATTGTGAGACAGATGGGGATAGGACTTGAGGAAGTCCAAGGAGCTTCATTTGGTTGTGCCTTCCAGGTAGACCCTTTCCTGTGCTTTGATGATGATGAAAGAGAACATCTCTTGGTGACTTGGGAAATCCTTTGTTTGGGAACTGAAGAATGGAAGATCCTGTGCTTTGTGGGTGGAGAAAGTGATGCCCTTTGTTTTGGAAGCTGAGGTGGAGAAGAGTATCTCCTCAGTTTTGGAGGAGAGTATCTTCTTGAGGAAGGTGAGTGTTAATGGAAGGAAAAGCAGCCCTTCCTGGTGGTGGTATCAAGAGACCTGTGCTGCAGCTGAGGAGGAGTGAAAGAAGGAAAATGTGCCTTCTGGTGGGTGCTGGGGAGGGACTTCTCTTCCATCTAGCATAAGAGGACGTCTTGGCCGGGCGCGGTGGCTCAAGCCTGTAATCCCAGCACTTTGGGAGGCCGAGACGGGCGGATCACGAGGTCAGGAGATCGAGACCATCCTGGCTAACACGGTGAAACCCCGTCTCTACTAAAAAAATACAAAAAACTAGCCGGGCGCGGTGGCGGGCGCCTGTAGTCCCAACTACTCGGGAGGCTGAGGCAGGAGAATGGCGTGAACCCGGGAGGCGGAGCTTGCAGTGAGCTGAGATCCGGCCACTGCACTCCAGCCTGGGCGGCAGAGCGAGACTCCGTCTCAAAAAAAAAAAAAAAAAAAAAAAAAAAAAAAAAAAAGAGGACGTCTTCTGGTGCTTTCATGGTGATGAAGAGGCACTCTGGGGAGCTGCCTGCCTGCCTGCCTATTTTTCACACGGAACTTCTTGACTTGCTCACCATCATCTGAGGAGAGGAGCAAAGTCAGATGAAGACTGCTGATTTTGTCATCTATATTGGTATCTCTGCTGCACAGAATCTGTGGCAGCCATTTTGCTACCTTTATCTTCTGATTCGGATAACTCAACTTTTCTTGCCTTTGGGTGCTGATGAAGGGGACTCTTTTTTTCTAAGTACCTTCACATTTTGTCACTTTACTAAGTTCTTCGTGGAGCAGCAAAACCACAACTTTTTCTTATATAGTTTGGCTGGGGTATTGGGGAATGATGCATTTTTGGCAGTGGACTTGCTGGAGGCGACAGCCAGTGCACACTCACCTTCAAGGATTTGCTGAAGGAAAGAACTTACTAGTTTTTCAGGGGGCGCTGGATGTCGTCTTGGGAGGCTTCTCTGGTGGTTCCTGGAAACAAGAGGACAACGAGCTACTCCTAGACAGGATGCTGATGAGTGCCTTTTTCATCTCACTGGAGATCTGCTCCCTCTATGGCTTGGTGGACTCCTTCAAGGGGATGGCCACTTTATTGGCCCTTTTGTTCTTGTAGGTGAATATCATCTTGATGGGATCAATGGTGCCATCTAAAGAAAGTATGATAAGGAAAGCCAGACGCATCTGTGATATTGATTTGGAAAATGACAGAGATCTTGGTTGAATCTTCTTTAACTTTTCAGATTTGTTTGTTTGTTTCTGGAGAAGGTTCGTTACTTGCTCTGGTACAAGTGCACGTTTGGGAACTTTCAGCTGTCACTAGTAGAAACGGCCTTTTGTACTAGGTTCTTTCACTTTCTTGAAAGGTTCTTGTAGTGCTAGAGTTTTCTCCTTTTCTGGAGCTGGGGAAGCTCTCTGCCTCTTGGTTCTGTGATGGGGAGATTGAAAATGACTGTGCATTATCTTGCTCCTGACAGGGTAGGATCCTCTTTTAGGAGAAGGAGATCTGAATTTACATTTTCTTGGGCTTTAAGACCTCTCCCCCTTGTCTCTGCTTTCTTTTTTCTTCCTTATCCTTATTTTTCTCTTTATATTGCTTTTTCATAGACACCAATTTTTTTCTTGTTCTATCTGTCCTCCTCCTCCTCCTCTTCCTCCTCCTCCAGTTCTAGGAAAGCAGAACAGATTCCAGTGATGTCTTCTTGTGCACTTAACAGCAGGGACTACAGTTCTCCCATAATTCTCTAGTAATTATTTCATTCAAAAACCCAGTCAGATTGCTTTGTATCATTTTGGAGTCTGGATTTTCCAAACACACATAAGGGAGTGCAGTGTGACATTGGGATGTCCATTCTGCTGAGACCTAATACAATGATGATGTTACACTTGAGATGCAAGGAATAACTTTCATTTTGGTTCAGGTCTCCACTTCCACTTGGTTGAATATAAACTCAATCACAACATCTTCTTCAAACCCAAGGATTTCCATTATTCATATTGTTATCTAAGTCTTTATTAGCCTCCAAATTTACTTTGCTTGTGTCTGCCTTTTTTTTCTAGGCATCCTGCAAATTTCAGCTCCTTCAGTAGCATGTTTGTTGCTGAACCAATGATCTCGTCTTGCACTTGTTTCTTGGAAAGTCATTTTGCTTCTGAGCTCTGAGATTCCTGCCTAACCCAAAGTGCATTGGACCTCCTGGACCAGAGGGAAAGTCCACTTGTTGGGGGAGTGGCTCAGTAACATTTCATTGTATGCATACAACACATTTTGTTTATCCATTCAACAGTTGAAGGAGTGGCTCCTATTAATGCTGCGATGAACATTTGTGTAAACTACAACAAAGATCGAGGCTGGGCATGTTGGTTCATGCCTGTAATCCCAGCACTTTGGGAGGCTGAGGAGGGCGGATCGCTTGAGCCCAAGACCAGCCTGGCAACAGAAGTGAAACCCTACAAAATAATAATAATAAGTTGGGTGTAGTGGCCCGTGCCTACAGTCCCAGCTACTCTGGAGGCTGAGATGGGAGGATCTTTTGAGCCCAGGAGGCAGACGTTTCTGTGGGCTGAGATCATGCCACTGCATCTCAGCATGGGTGACAAAAAAAAAAAAAAAAAAAAATTGAGACACAGAGGTCAAAGGAAATAGGAAATATCATTTAATTTATTTGGGAAACAAAGAATTGCAATTCACATACACTGAATCAGAGCAGGCCTGAATAGTGTCTCATAAGGCAAGCACAGGAGAGGGTTTTTTAAAATAGGGGATTCCCAGAAGTTTTCAGAGGCAGTTCATTGGCTGGGCGGAAATCTTAAATCGCAAACCCATTCTGATTGGTTGGTTAATTAGGGTACTCACCGCTGAGAGATAATGAAGGCTGGCAGATACTTACTGACTTCAGTTGTTTCTACAAGTCTATTCTGTGGTTTGACTTTTTACCAGGTGTGAATGCAATCCCCTAGCAATTTCCTGACTCCACTTTAGAAAGCCTTCACCTTAGTTACTTCATTTTCTTCCACATTGCACAAGTTTTTGTGTGAACATGTCTTCAATTATCTTTGCTGTATACCTAGGAGTGAGTCATATAGTAATTGTATGTTCAACTTTCAGAGGAACCGTCACAATTACTTTTAGCGGATTTATAGCTTTATTTGACATATATGATGATTGGCAGTTAGTTCTCATCCACACTGACTATCTAGATTTTTGAAAGTGGTAACAGGTATACAGGTAACCAGAGTATAGAGCTTGTTTGGTGAATTTTCATCTTTGTTATGTTTTCTGAACAATCGCACATGTACATGGTGTTAGACATTCCTTATTCCTTTGGCCCTGATAGCTGTGTTAAGCCTGGTATCAGTGCACATATCTGGAGTGCCCATCTTCATGGCAAATTTCTGAATCTCTTTGAATGCCCACAGGGCATGCTTCTTAAAGCCCACTCCATGCATGTGAGCTAGTGACCCAAGTGCGTTCTTGAGTCACTACCTTGTTGATGGCAGAACAGCTCATCTTCTTGCCACCCTTCTTTGCAGGAGCCATTCTGCCAGGCCCAAGATGGAAAGGAAGAACATGAGCGACAGTGGGAGAAAGAAGGCCTAAACTTTTAAATAAAAGTGGCTGCATCATTTTACATTTAAGGCATTTTGACACACTGTATTTTTGTTATTATTTGACTCTCTATATAATTTCTGCCACGACTTTTTCTGTATGCACAAATTGTTTTTTGAAGAGTTTTAAATTTCCCAACTAAAAAGGCTTTTCTAGTTATTTTTCTTTTATAATGTCTAACTTGGCTGGGTGTGGTGGCTCATGCCTATAATCCCAGTACTTTGGGAGGCCAAAGCAGGCGGATTACCTGAGGTCAGGATTTTGAGACCAGCCTGGCCAACATGGTGAAACCCCACCCTCTACTAAAAATACAACATGTGCCATGTGTGGTGGTAGGCGCCTGTAGTCCCAGCTACTCGGGAGGCTGAGGCAGGAGAATCACTTGAACCTGGGAGGCGGAGGTTGCAGTGAGCCAAGATCGCACCACTGCACTCCAGCCTGGGCAACAAGGTGACTCCATCTTAAAAAAAAAATTGTTTTGTTAATTACAATAAATTATGTCAAAAACAAAGACAATTTCTTTTTTTCTTTTTTGGAGACGGAGTCTCTCTCTGTCGCCCAGGCTGGAGTGCAGTGGCTGGATCTCAGCTCACTGCAAGCTCCGCCTCCCGGGTTTACTCCATTCTCCTGCCTCAGCCTCCCAAGTATCTGGGACTACAGGCGCCCGCCACCTCGCCCGGCTAGTTTTTTGTATTTTTTTTTTTTAGTAGAGACGGGGTTTCACCGTGTTCGCCAGGATGGTCTCGATCTCCTGACCTCGTGATCCGCCCGTCTCAGCCTCCCAAAGTGCTGGGATTACAGGCTTGAGCCACCGCGCCCGGCCCAAAGATAATTTCTTAAAACTCTTCACTTTCTCTTATGTTCCTTGCATCTACTGTATCTGTATGGTGGAAATACTATATAACGGTGTGCTACTAGACGTCTTTTCTCAAATTCGCGTTAAGTGATGTCATATTGGTGGCTTGAAATTGGCCATGATGGGAGTATTGACATCATGGAAATCAGCAAATGCTAAAAATTGGACATTTAAACTTAAGAAACTGATGTGGAAAATATTAATAATGCACAGTAAACTTAAAAGTTTGTGTTATCTGTAGCCTTTACATTGTGACTTGCAGAAAAAATTAAGAAAAATTCTTCCAGTGTTAGAAAAGTATTATCTATTTCAGCAAAGAAGTTGCTCATAACACTGACAAGTGAAATTCTGACATATATCTCGGATATGTCACTCTCATCCTAATCATAAATAAAAACAAAAATATTAACCAACATTCATGTTGGAACTAGGTTGTTAATCGCAACCATAAGTTGGCCACAAATATAGGAGTACAGCATAAACCAACCAAAGCATTCTGAGAGAAGCAATTGTCCATGAGGAATTTACAGTAAAGAGAATAGTATATTTCAGTATTTATAATTCATGTGCTCTAATTCCTTATCAATACTTTTTTGTTGTTGTTTTTGAGACGGAGTCTTGCTTTATTGCCCAGGCTGGAATGCAGAGGCAAGATCCGGGCTACCTGCAATCTCCGCCTCCCGGGAGGGCGCCTGTAATCCCAGCCACTCCGGAGGCTGAGGCAGTTTTGTAGCCACAAAACTGGCTGCCGTGACTGACTGGAAATTGCTCCCCTGGACACTTGGCCATACCTGGCGGTCCATATCCCATGGTTCTAGCTCTGGCTTCTGCTTAGAACCCAGCCAGCATCTGTTCCAGCACTGGAAGGAACTGTTTAGCCAAAACAAAGAGCAGCCTGAAGGAAGTGGGGACGTGGGAGACTTTGCTGGTGCTCACACCCATACAGGAGAACAAAGGTTTGGTAAGGGCTCAGACCTTAGAGATGGATTCTCGACGATGTGCAACGCATAACGAGGAAAATACTGACCGGAGGGGGCCTGTCCTAGGGCTGGGGAGCGGGAGGAGGGCAAAGGATAGAGAGGGGTAGATAGGGAGGGAGTAGATAGGGAGCGGCAGCCTCGGCCTCAGTAAGCAGGGGCTTATGGAGCAGATGCCTGAGACTGCACCACGTCCGCTATTTTGAGGTTTGGCTTCTCTTACGACCACGTGGTGCAGAGGGAAGGCGCCATTTGATGCGTCCAAATCCCGAGTGGAAAGAGAAGATACGGATGAGGGAGATGGGTGTGTCTGTGATGACTCTTGGGCACTCGCGCCGTTCAATCCTGTCACTCTCAAGCTGATGAACCCAAAGCAAACGCCAGGTTTACACTACCTGCACCCTCACTCATTAGTGGGAGGGTCAGGCACCACCCAACTCTGGGCTTTTATTGGTCAGGCCAAGAAAAACGCGAGAGGGACAACCGGGAGCCTCCTTCTGATTGGTGGATTCCTACTAGCCCTCAAGTAAATCAGAGTAGAATGCACCTCCCTCCTTCCCACGCTGGCTCCCGCGGGAGACATGTTAGGTAGCGCGACGCCAACCTTGCCACTCTTCAGAGGCCGCCACCCAGTAATACGCCCTGCTTTCCTCCTCCGCCGCCGTCTCCTCCATCAACCGTCTCCTTCTAACATATTATTGCAGTTAATAAAAAAGCGCTCTTTTCTTCACAAAAGCAGTTGTTTCATTGTATAATGTGAGAAGTCTGCGTTCAGGCGGTTAAACGCAAAGGAGAGGAAAAGTGCCCTGTTCAGCCTGCCAACCTTTGGAACCAGCAAACAGACTCGGTACTGACCGCCATGATCCAGTAAGCACCCGACTCGGGTCTCTGGCAGCCTGAGAGGAGTTTGTGTGACTTTTGGTCCCTGGCGGCTCCTGTAGTGTCCCCAGTTACGGCGCCCATAGCAACCGGCTCCCTAGCTAGGAGCCCCCGGGTCGCCAGGGACCGCACCAGCTTTCCCGCCCCGGGCCAGCGCAGGCGCTCAGGTCCCGGAGGCGGGGCGATGGCCGCCTCCCACCGAGCGGCAAAGCTGGTGGCCTCCAGTCTCCAGACTCCTGTAAATCCCATCACTAGAGCGCGGGTCGCCCAGTACGAACGCGAAGACCCCTTACAGGCCCTGGCGGCAGCAGAGGCGATCTTGGAGGACGAAGAGGAGGAGAAAGTGGCGCAGTCCGCTGAGGCGTCGGTAATACTGGGGCGGGACGTGGGTTGGGACCTCGCACGGGCTGGGTGCTGGCTGAGGGCTGTCCGGGTCCCCGCCCAGCTGAGGGCAGGCTGGTAAACGCGGGACCCTGTGCACATACTCCCTACTTGGTGGTCCTGGCCCAGCCCCTTCTCTACGCTCACGAAAAATACTCTAAATCGAGGCGTTGAAAAGTGTTTTAATTTTCACCAGAGAGTCAGTTGTAAAAGTTTCCTAGACAACATTTATGTTACTCTGTTTCTGGCGAGTGCAAAGTATAGAATTTTACTCTTTACTCTCTAGCATCTCGGGAATGGATGGATAGATAGATAGATTTTATAATTTGAGGAAAACTGTTCTGTCAGGTGTGTTTCGTTATTACCTTAAGATCTTGGTTATAAGTGGATCTCAACATAATGCTGGAGAGAGGCGTGTTTAAAACCATCACGTGTTCACTGGCTAAATCAGACACGGATACAGATAAGCAAATCACTGAGGTTTCAGTGTTTCCTAAACGGCTCCTTAGGGTACAGCGAGACAGCCTTTTCACTGATCAGTTTTCAGTGTTAAATCTGTTGTGGACACCAGTCTAGCAGGTGGAGGGCAGGGTCTGCCATCTGCTCTATTCACTTAAAAGATGGGAATCTTGGCTGGGCGCGGTGGCTCGTGCCTGTAATCCCAGCACTTTGGGATGCCGAGGCAGGCAGATTACGAGGTCGGGAGTTCGAGACCAGCCTGACCAACATGGTGAAACCCCGTCTTTACTAAAAATACAAAATTTAGCCGGGCATGGTGATGCGCGCCTGTAATCCCAGTTACTCGCAAGACTGAGGCAGGAGAATTGCTTGAATTTGGGAGGCGAGGGTTGCAGTGAGCTGAGATCTCAGACCCAGTCTCAAAAAAAAAAAAAAAAAAAAAAAAAAAAAAAAAGGAATCTTGAATTTAAACTAGCAATCTGCAGATAGAAAAAGTTTCTTTTTTTTTTTTTTTTTTTGAGACGGAGTCTCGCTCTGCCGCCCAGGCTGGAGTGCAGTGGCCGGATCTCAGCTCACTGCAAGCTCCGCCTCCCGGGTTTACGCCATTCTCCTGCCTCAGCCTCCCGAGTAGCTGGGACTACAGGCGCCCGCCACCTCGCCCGGCTAGTTTTTTGTATTTTTTAGTAGAGACGGGGTTTCACCGTGTTAGCCAGGATGGTCTCGATCTCCCGACCTCGTGATCCGCCCGTCTCGGCCTCCCAAAGTGCTGGGATTACAGGCTTGAGCCACCGCGCCCGGCCAGAAAAAGTTTCTTAATACCATGTGTCCAAAGCTTCTCAAACACAAAACTTATGATTGAGGACTAATTGAAATCCCTGGATATTTTGGAATTCTAATCTCTTTAATCTACCATAAAATTGTTAATGAGAGCATCTTTAGCAACACCTTTTGTGACCAGTCTTTCTCCAGTAAACAACTTGAAGTTATCCAGAGTAAGGTAGACTGAGACCCTGAATGTGAACCAGGATCAGAGTGCTAGGACTGATTTTGTTCATTATAACCTACCCCTCAACACAGTTTTCAGTAGGCAACAAGGCAGCGTGATGGAGAAAAACTATTTAAGAGTTACATATTAGGATCCATTCCCTGCCACTCCCTAGGTGGTGTTAGGACACACTTTCTTTAAATCTCGGTTTCCTCATCTGTAAAATAACTATAATAATTGTCTCTTTTTCCCATCTCAGCTCTATGAGAACCAAATGAAAGAATGTGTGTCTCCTCTAAAGAGCAATCTATATAAAAGAGTAATCTATATAAACGAGATGCCAGTGGGAGTGTCATTTGTGTGCCTTCCCAAAGATTAAACTACTTTGGCTTGCTGTGGGAAAGGAGTCAGTCACTTCTAAGTTGCAGATATGCTTCCAAAGTGCCCTGTTAAACTACAAATTTTTTTTTTTTTTTTTTTTTTTTTTTGAGACGGAGTATTGCTCTGTAGCCCGGGCTGGAGTGCAGTGGCCGGATCTCAGCTCACTGCAAGCTCCGCCTCCCGGGTTTACGCCATTCTCCTGCCTCAGCCTCCGGAGTAGCTGGGACTACAGGCGCCCGCCACCTCGCCCGGCTAATTTTTTGTATTTTTAGTAGAGACGGGGTTTCACGGTGTTAGCCAGGATGGTCTCGATCTCCTGACCTCGTGATCCGCCCGTCTCGGCCTCCCAAAGTGCTGGGATTACAGGCTTGAGCCACCGCGCCCGGCAACTGCAAATTTGTGTTAGAAACTGTTATTACCTTAGGAGGGATCAGTTTATACAATAATCTAGTATGGAAAGGACAGGATCCTACAAAAAACAGAAGGAATCCAAGTCTTAAGAATCTGATACTGTTCTGAGACCACCACACATGAGGGATCTAAAAGTAAAGCTGGGTAAGCTGCCACAGTGGGTCTGATAGCCAGGCGCACAGGGCTTGGGGAAGAGGCATTAAAAAGGCAGGAAGAGTGCAGGAAAGAGGCTCTGATTTCTTCACTGGTTGGCTTGGGTCTCCATCTTGATTTCTTTTTTTTTTTTTTTTTGAGACGGAGTCTCGCTCTGTCGCCCAGGCTGGAGTGCAGTGGCCGGGCGCGGTGGCTCCATCTTGATTTCTAAAGGTTAATTTGCCTTAACCTTATCATCTATAAAATGTAGTAAAGTCAAATATTATACCTAACCCACAAGATTGATTTGAGAACCACCCATCACAATAGGCCTCTTTCAGCTCTTTGGTTTTGCCAAAGCCAGACCACTCATCGCACCCCACACTACCCCCCCCAACCCCTGCACCATCCCTATACACCCTCCTGGCTCTGGCATGCACATGCATCCCCCCTTGCAGTGCCCATATTGGGCACTGATGCCTGTTCCTTGAATCTAGACTTAGTCAGAGATGTTGGTCCACATATCCTGTTATATGGCTGATGATGACACAGGTAAAGCAATGTTCTGTAATTCGCAATTAAAATCTCACTCACTTTGGGAGGCCAAGGCGGGTAGATCACTTGACGTCAGGAGTTTGAAACCAGCCTGGCCAACATGGCAAAACCCAGTCTCTACTAAAAATACAAAAAGTAGCCGGGCGCGGTGGCTCAAGCCTGTAATCCCAGCGCTTTGGGAGGCCGAGACGGGCGGATCACGAGGTCAGGAGATCAAGACCATCCTGGCTAATGCGGTGAAACCCCGTCTCTACTAAAAAATACAAAAAACTAGCCGGGTGAGGTGGCGGGCGCCTGTAGTCCCAGCTACTCAGGAGGCTGAGGCAGGAGAATGCAGTAAACCCAGGAGGCAGAGCTTGCAGTGAGCTGAGATCCGGCCACTGTACTCCAGCCTGGGCGACAGAGCGAGACTCCGTCTCAAAAAAATGAATAAGTAAAAATTAAAAAATCTCACTCCTAATGCGGCAACCTTATCTTTTCAACAAATATTGAACATTTATTAGGTGCTAGTCATTAACTATTCAGTGTATAGCTCACATCCTCACAGAATTTTCAGTCTGGTAAGGGAAATTAGACAATTAAAAACGAACAGGGCTGGGCGTGGTGGCTCACGCCTGTAATCCCAGCACTTGTTGGGAGGCCGAGGTGAACGGATCACCAGAGGTTGGGAGTTCGAGGCCAGCCTGACCAACATGGAGAAACCCCGTCTCTACTAAAAATACAAAATTAGCCAGGCATGGTAGCACATGCCTGTAGTCTCAGCTACTTGGGAGGCTGAGGCAGGAGAATCACTTGAACGCAAGGTGGAAGTTGTGGTGAGCCGAGATCACGCCATTGCACTCCAGCCTGGGCAACAAGAGCGAAACTCCGTCTCAAAAAACAAAAAATGAACAGACACATAACTATAACATGGGAAATGTTGGGAAAGAAATGAACAGCCAACATTGATTAAAATAAATAGGAGATAATGATTAAAAATAAATAGGAGATAACCCATTTTTTTTCTTCTGACTCCACTTTTTGTTTATTTATTATTATTTTTTGAAACAGAGTTTTACTCTGTTGTCTGGGCTGGAATGCATTGGTGCAGTCACAGGTTGCTGCAGCCTCAACCTCCCAGGCTCAATCTCCTCACCTCAGCCTCCCAAGTAGCTGGGACTAAAGGTGCATGCCACCATGCCCAGCTAATTTTTATATTTTTTTGTAGAGACAGAGTTTTGCCATGTTCCCCAGGCTGGTCTTGAACTCCTGGGCTCAAGTGATCCACCTGCCGTGGCCTCCCAGAAGTGCTGGGATTATAGGCGTGAGCCACTATGCCTGGCTCCACTGTCTATATACATACATACACACATATACACACACACACACATATTTTTTTGAGATGGAGTTTCACTCTTGTTGCCCAGGATGGAGTGCAGTGGTATGATCTCGGATCACCACAACCTCCACCTCCCAGGTTCAAGCGATTCTCCTGCCTCAGCCTCCCAAGTAACTGGGATTACAGACATGCGCCACCATGCCCGGCTAATTTTGTATTTTTAGTAGAGACGGGGTTTCTCCATGTTGGTCAGGCTGGTCTCGAGCTCCGGACCTCAGGTGATCCGCCTGCCTCAGCCTCCCAAAGTGCTGGGGTTATAGGCATGAGCCACCGTGCCCGGCCTATATTTTTTAATTCAACGGTTATTTTAGATACAGAGGTGCATGTGCAAGTTTGTTACATGGGTATATTGCATCCAGGTAGTGAGCACGGTACCCAATAGGTAGTTTTTCAACCTATGCTGCCCTCCCTCCCTCCCCACCTGGTGATAGTCTGCAGTGTCTATTGTTTCCTTGTTTATGTGTTTATGTTCATGTGTACTCACTGTTTTACCTGCCACTTATGAGAACATGCAATATTTGGTTTTCTGTTCCTGTGTTAATTTGTTTAAGATTATGGCCTACAGCTCCATCCATGTGACTGTGAAGGATATGATTTCATTTTCTTTTTTTTTTTTCTTTTTTTTTTTTTTTGAGACAGAGTCTCACTCTCTCGCTAGGCTGGAGTGCAGTGGCACAATCTCGGCTCAATGAGACATGTGCCTCCTGGGTTCAAGTTATTCTCCTGCCTCAGCCTCCTGAGTAGCTAGGACTACAGGTGCACACCAGCAGACCTAGCTAATTTTTGTATTTTTAGTAGAGACGGAGTTTCACCATGTTGGCCAGGATGATCTCAAACTCCTCACCTCAAGTGATTCGCCAGCCTTGACCTCCCAAAGTGCTGTGATTACAGGCTTGAGCCACCACGCCTGGCTTACTTTTTTTATTTTTATTTTTATTTTTTGTAGAGACGAGGTCTCACTATGTTGCCCAAGCTGGTCTCAAACTCCTGGGCTCAAGCAATTCGCCCTCCTCGGCCTCCCAAAGTGCTCGAATTAGAAGTGTATGCCACCACGCCAGGTGACATTCTTCTCTTAAAATATCAAATGTTACATATGAGGCTTAGACCCTTTTAACAGCTCTCCCCCAAAGAGAAAATATGAATACCTACTCCCTCCCTAATGGTAGCCACTGTTTCAAAATTGATATGTATTCTATTCTTCTGTCCGTTTTTCTATCTCCTCCATATATTTTAATATACAGTACATACTATAAATATGCATATATCTAGAGAGGGAGATAGTTCTGCAACTTGCTTTTTTTCTTATTTATTGGGAGTTTACCCATGTTAGTACGTGTAGATCTGTGTCATTCTTTACAAATTCAGTGAAAAATTTTTTTCAAAAATTACAGGTTGCAGATGAAACTATGTGGGCTATAGCACAAACAGTTCTTCATGGGTGCTGATTACTAATAAAGCAACAGGTGCTGGAACGATTCATTATCTAAATGGGTCAAGCCAATCTAGGGAAGATTATCCTCTAATCTGGTGGCTGCATTTACAACATTCCACAAAAAGCCGATTAAAGGGAGAGGATGCTATTTTAGGCTCTTGGAAAAATAATGTCTATGGCCCTTATTTTGTATACTAAATATTTTCTCAGTGGACAATTAAAGATTAAATTAGAATTGGAGGTCATTTACTAGCCATTCATCTGTTTTAGGTTAAACACTGTGAGATCAGTTTATCTGAAAAGTTCCAGCTAGTGTTAACAGTATTAAGCTGAAAACAGAATGGATCCAGTGCAAAATCAGTACATAAGTAGAATTTATCAGACCTGCTGCATCTTTCAGAAGCTACTCATTCTTCTATATGGTTTTCAAACGGTTCTTCCAGGTCCAAATAAATTTGATCCTTCTTGTGTAAATGACTGCTATAAGACTTTTAAGAGATATTCTAAAAGAATGAATGAGAGCACATAAATTCTTTTGCTTAAAAACAGTTCTTTGGAATACCCTCCCTGTTTTAATTATAGTTTTTGGAACATAGGCCTTTTACTTAATACTTGGTGGAATATAACTCTTTAGAGCAGCCAGCATTTCTTTGCATGGTTCATTCTTTTGGGAGGGAGTAACTGCCCTCTTCCCATGGTGGAATTTTTTTTTTTTACTGTACATTTATTCATTCATTCAGCAAATATTCCTTGAACATCTGCCATTAGCCAGGTACTTTTCTAGACACTGGGTACACAACATTGAACAAAGCAGACAAATCCTTGCCTTTGTTTTTTTTTTTTTTTTTTTTTTTTGAGACAGGGTCACACTGTTACCCAGGCTGGAGTGCAGTGCCTCCATCATAGCTCACTGCAACCCCAACCTCCTGGGCTCAGGTGATCCTTCTGCCTCAGCCCCCCAACTAACTGGGACTACAGGTGCATACTACCTCACCAAGTTAATTTTTTGTATTTTTTGTAGAGATGAGGCCTTGACATGTTACCCAGGCTGGTCTGAAACTCCTGGGCTCAAGCGATCCACCTGCCCCAGCCTCCCAAAGTGCTGGGATTACAGGCCTGAGCCATCATGCCTGGCAAATTCTTGCCTTTGTAATGTTTACTTTTTGTTAGGGGCAGACATGTAATACCCAATCAAGTATAGATACGTAGAACGTCAGTGGTGATGAGTACTTCTGGGAAAAATAAGACAGACAAGGGGGCTGACAGTGAGTCCTAGGAGGAGTTGTAATTTTAAATAAATAGGAGAGTCAGTGAAGACCTTGTTGAGAAGATAACATTTACATAAAGACCTGAAGGAGTGAGCAAGTGGGCCATGTGGATATCTGGAGGAAAAGCATCCTAGGGAGAGGGAACAGCAAGTGCAAAGGCCTTGAAGTAATTCTGTGGATTTTTCTTTCTTTCTTTTTTTTTTTTTGAGACAGAGCCTCATTGTGTCGCCCAGGCTGGAGTGCAGTGGTGCGATCTTGGCTCACTGCAACCTCCACTTCCTGGGTTCAAGTGATTCTCCTGCCTCAGCCTCCCGAGTAGCTGGGATTATAGGCATACACCACCACACCCGACTAAGTTGTGTTTTTAGTAGAGTTGGGGTTTCACCATGTTGGCCAGATTGATCTTGGATTCCTGACCTCAAGTGACCCAAAGTGCTGGGATTACAGGTGTGAACCACTGCACCTGGCCAATTCTGTTGATTTTTCTAGCGCAAACTGCAAACTGGATTCAGACACTGCTACTAAAACGAATTGCTGCTGCCCAGATGAAGAACCATTGCTGGGCTGACACAAGCAGACAGGAAGCAGACAGAGGGCTAACAGGAAGGAGTAAGTCCCCTCTTTCTCCTCTAGCCTTGTGTCTCCCTCTAACTCCACTTTTGGCAGAGTCTGATGAGAAGCACTGGCAAAGCAGAAGTGTGGTTTGCAGAGTTCCAGCTCTGGCATTGCAAAGCAGAGTCGAGAAGGGTGGCATTGGAGCTGAGAGACACTAGTTTAAAACCTGGCACACCTACTTTATGGATCTTAAAGCTGATGTTCAAGAAGTTCGTGCCCACATCACATTGCTAAGTGCAGAACTCAGACTTGACTGATTATCCTGATATCACATCTGAAATCTTTCTCCTAAGCTGTGAGAACACTCCAAACTAAAAGTTATTTAACTCCCACCCAACACTTTCATCTTAGAAGGGTCATAAGGGGGCTGAAACGAGGTGACCAGTAATCAGGAGCCAGTGGTAGACAGGAGAGGGAAACCCCTTCTTGCTTGCCCTAACCTCCCTTTCTAGGTTTGCTTCCCAAAACTGCTTTATGGGTTTTCGTCTCCTTTTATCTGGCAGCCCTGTACACCTTGCCCTCTGTTATGCACAGCCTCCCCAACCCCAGCCTGCACATTTGCTAATGCCATTTCCTTTGTCTAGGGTACTTTCCCCCCTCTTTCCCATAAACACTCTGTGATCCTATAGATTTCTCCATTCTTCTTTTTTTTTTTTTTTTTTTGAGACAGAGTCTCGCTTGGTCGCCCAGGCTGTAGTGCAATGGCTCGATCTCAGCTCACTGCAATCTCTGCCTCCCAGGTTCAAGCTATTCTCCTCCCTCTGCCCCCTGAGTAGCTGGGACTGCAGGCACACACCACCACGCCTGGCTAATTTTTGTATTTTTAGTAGAGAAGGAGTTTCACCATGTTGGCCGGGCTGGTCTTTAACTCCTGAGCTCAAGTGAGCCACCCACCTCGGCCTCCTAGAGTGCTGGGATTACAGGCGTGAGCTACCATGCCCAGCCTTCTTTTTTCTTGAGACAAGGTCTCACTCTGTCGCCCAGGCTCAAGTGCAGTGGTGCACTCACGGCTTACTGCAGTCTCAACATCCTGGGCTCAAGTGATCCTCCCGCCTCAGCCACCACATCCAGCTAATAAAAAAAAAAAAAAAAAAAAAAAATTTGTGGAGACATTGTCTTCCTCTGTTGCCCAGGCTGGTCTGGAACTCCTGACCTCAAGTAGTCCTCCCACTGCAGCCTCCCAAAGTGCTGGGATTGCAGGCATGAGCTGCCACACCTGGCCTCCATTCTTTATGACTCATCTCAAATATCACCTCCTCCAGGAAGTCTTTCCCTATCTTCCAAACTCAAGCCAAACAAAAGTTCCCTCCATTTCCTGTCTACCACTGGCTCCTGGTCACCGGTCACCTGGTTTCAGCCCCCTTATGACCCTATAAAGGTGAAAGGGTTGGGTGAGAGTTAAATAACTTTTAGTTTGGAGTGTTCTCATGGCTTAGGAGAAAAATTACGGATGTGGTGTCAGAATACTCAATCAGAGGCTCCAAAGGCCCTTATCAGTTGGTCTTTGTATCTCTCATGCCACTTTCTACCTCCTATTACTCCTCCTTCCACTGCTTATTTAAATGTTGGTGTTCTCTAACATCTCCATTCTCGGGTCCTCTCATCTCTTGTTGCCCACACTCCCTCCAGGCAGACTCGTCCATATCCAAGGCTGCACCTGCTACTTCTATGTGGATTGGTGGCTCCTGTATCTGCTCTCCAGCCCAGCCTTCTCACCAGGTCTCCAGACATATTTATCCATGTGTTTCCTGGTGATGGATGTTCTAGCACTATGCCTCGGATTTATTTATTCCTTTTTCACTGCCTCCCTGATCTGGCAAACTTTGTCCTCATCCAACCATATGTCTCTAGTTTGACTCACCTCTGTGAATTGTGCCTCTGTCTCTTAGTATCTGACATTGTGACGTACATCTGCCTCCCTACTTAGCTGGAAGTAACTTGTGGGCAGGAATCAGGTGTTCTGTCTCGTTCTAAGTCATCTGTCAATTATTTATATACATGTCCTTTCCTAAGCTAGCTGGAAACTTCTCAAAGGTAGAGTTTTGTTTGTTTGTTTGTTTGTTTTAAGTGAGACGGAGTCTTGCTCTGTCACCTAAACTGGAGTGCTGTGGTACGATCTTGGCTCACTGCAACCTCCACCTCCTGGGTTCAAGTGACTCTCCTGCCTCAGCCTCCTGAGTAGCTGGGACTACAGGCACGTGCCACCATGCCCGGCTAATTTTTGTATTTTTAGTAGAGACAAGTTTCACCATGTTGGCCAGGCTGGTCTCAAACTCCTGACCTCAAGTGATCTGGCTGCCTCGGCCTCCCAAAGTGCTGGGATTGTAGGTGTCAGCCACTGCACCTGGCCTCAAAGGTAGAGTTTAAAAAAAACTGACATACCTTTTAGCAGCTAGCTGATTGCAAGATAGCCCCCAAATATTTAATGAATGAGGAAATTCACAAAGTAGTCATCCTACAGGTAAGAAGTTTATGGTGAGAAGCACATACAGAAACAGCAGAAGATATCAGAGAATTCTCTTAATTGAATTGTTTGACATACTTAAAGCAGTTCTGATTCATAGAGTTGTTAGTAGCAAATTTCTACATATAAGTTCTATTGAAGACTGATTTTTTTTTTTTTTGGAGACAGAGTCTTGCTCTGTTGCCCCAGGCTGGAGTGCAGTGGCATGATCTTGGCTCACTGCAAGCTCTGCCTCCCGGGTTCACGCCATTCTCCTGCCTCAGCCTCCCGAGTAACTGGGACTACAGGCGCCCGCCACCACGCCCAGCTGATTTTTTGTATTTTTAGTGGAGATGAGGTTTTCCCGTGTTAGCCGGGATGGTCTCCATCTCCTGACCTCATGAACCACCTGCCTCGGCCTCCCAAAGTGCTGGGATTACAGGCATGAGCTACCGCGCCTGGCCCCTGAAGACTGATTTTTTAAAACTTGTTTTCTCTAAGTTACCCCAAATAGTACAACATTGTCCTCTTATACACTGATTTTAGCCCATTAAAAAAACACCATATCTTCTGAGAAGCCTCCAATGGGAAACAAAAACACCACATCTATAACTACTATTTATAATTGACTCTTCTGAATTTTTCTTTTGAGAGAAGCTAAACAGATTTATTTTCTAGAGTCTTATCAGATTGGATCTATAATTTTCTGTAGCAAATTTTTTCATTTTGCGTCTGTTCCAGACAGTAGACTAAATTTAAAACCGTGGTTGGCAGTCTTTTATGCATAGTATCATAAATAATTTCAACTGTTTCTCAACTGAAAACATAATAAAAATTGTATATTTATAGAGAAAATGGGGTTTTATCTCTTTAGTTGCTTCAATTAAAAGAACTGAAAGGGTAGGGCACAGTGACTCACACCTGTAATCCCAGCACTTTGAGAGGCTGAGGTGAGTGGATCACCTGAGGTCAGGAGTCCGAGACCAGCCTGGCTAACATGGTGAAACCCCATCTCTACTAAAATACAAAAATTAGCTGGGTGTGGTGGTGGGCACCTGTAATCCCAGCTACTCGGGAGACTGAGGCAGGAGAAGGCAGAGGTTGCAGTGAGCCAAGATCACACCACTGCACTCCAGTCTGGGTGACAGAGTGAGACTCTGTCTCAGAAAAAAAAAAAAAAAAAAAAAAACCTGAAAGGTATGTAAAGGGAGTGAGGGAGAAAGGCCAGTCAGACCCTTCTAAACATGATCTGTGTGTTGAATAATTACACCATTTTTTCTTCTCTGCTTTGTTGTCATCCCAAAGTCCCTGTCACCCATGGGAGCTACTGCTTTTGTGCCCACAGGAGCAGCTGCCCTGAAAATCCCTCCTACCCCCTCCCATGTCCTCTTACTCCCTCCCAAGGTCTTGCCCCACTGTGAGGAGGGCTTCTCCCTGGCTCCTTGATAAGCCACTGAGAACTTTGTCCCCGCCTCCATTCCCTCTATTTCCCTGCCTTCTCTCACTGGCAGTCCTTGGAGGCACACTTCAGAAGCGCAGCTGAAGGGAGAGCATTGGGCTGTGGTTGCCTGGTTTGCAGCAGGAAGAACTGTGTTCCTCTTCATCTCAGTTAAGACTTACAACTCAAGCCGGGCGCGGTGGCTCACGCCTGTAATCCCAGCACTTTGGGAGGCTGAGGCGGGTGAATCACGAGGTCAGGAAATCGAGACCAACCTGGCTAACACAGTGAAACCCCGTCTCTACTAAAAATACACAAAATTAGCCAGGTGCGGTGGCGGGCGCCTGTAGTCCCAGCTACTCGGGAGGCTGAGGCAGGAGAATGGTGTGAACCGTGGAGGCGGAGCTTGCAGTGAGCCATGATGGCGCCACTGCACTCCAGCCTGAGCGACAGAGCGAGACTCTGTCTCAAAAAAACAAAACAAAACAAAAAAAAACTTACAACTCAGGAGGCTCCTTATAGAAATACTTTGTAAACAATTGTTGGGTTCTATCCTGTTATACCTTTTGTTGGTTGATCTGGGAATCTAACCATCCTTTATCAAATGGATTAAATAACATTTATTTTCTGACAGTTTGGTCTCGCTCCCTCTTGTTCTTAAAATATCACTGGGGAAAATGTACACACAAATAACCTGTAACTCATTCTATATGCATAACCCATAATTAACGTATAACCTAACTAGGTGGACTCTTTAGGAAGCAGCATTTTGGATCAGTGTCAGCTTAATTTGTCTTTCAGCTCCAGTCACCATATAACAGGTGTTTTCTCCCCACCAGGCTGATTTGAACACCAGCTTTTCTGGGGTGGATGAACATGCACCAATAAGCTCTGAGGACTTTGTGAACTTTCCTGGTATTCACCACTCTAATGAGGAGTATTTCAAGAAAGTAGAAGAGTTGAAGGCTGCCCACCTAGAAACTATGGCAAAATTAGAGAAAATGTACCAGGATAAATTACATTTAAAGGAAGTTCAGCCAGTGGTCATCAGGGAAGCCTCTCTTAGTGACGGTTCCAGGTAAGCTTGTAACTCAAAGTTATTTGTGGAGTATAAAATAAAATGTATCCTTAAAAGGACAGAACATAGTTATTTCAGAATATTTTCTCTTAAGTAGCCCTTTGTACTCTTAATGATATACAGAGGTAGGATTTTCTTCAAAATGTTTAATGGCTTATCAGCTTACTAGATGACTTTTGCTTGAGGGTCATTTGGTGGCCATTTGGTCTTTTCTCTCTGATCCACCCATAGAACTGAGGGCATGTATCAAAATACTTAGTCTGGGCCATTTTAAATGGTAAACATAAAAGTTTAACTTTAAAAGCTCTTTATAATATGTGGATTAACATGAGCTCATTAAAGATCTAGTACAAAGAGTTCAGAACTAGGAGACATGTATCTGATTTATGTTTTCAAAATAGTCTGCAATTTCAAGACCCATTTCTGCTGTGAATTCACCTGCTCTGAGACTTACACATCTAGTCAGTCAGCGATGCTTGCATGTCTCCTGTATGCCAGACTATGCCTGGGCACTGAGGAGTCAAAAACAAGATGCCCTCAAGGAGCTTAGAGACTAGCTGAGAACCAAAAATTGCATTACAGCATGATGTAACAGAGTGTTACAGAGGAAGAAGCAGTTGGTTATGCCAAGCTTTTGGAGGGATGCAGGCCAGAATTTTCCACTGAAGTGTCACATCTGAGTTCAGTCTTGGAGGAGGTATAAGTAGTGGTCTTCTAGCCAGCAGCAACCATGTATGCAAAGGCAAGATGGCATGAGAAATAATATCGTGTGTGAGGAACTTCACAGGACTGGATATGAATGCAGAATGGAGACTGGGGTAGCCAGTGGTGAGGAGTAAGACTGAAAAGATAGATGCCAGTCTCAAAGGGCTTGTAATCTAGGCTTGACTTTGTAGCAGTGAGGAATTATCAAAAAGTTTCAAGCAGGAGAATGACATGATCAGATCTATGCTTCAGAACTGTGACTCTGGAAATTGTGGGGAGAATTTAATAGAGGTTTGTCACAAGGAGCCTCTGCCATCTCAGGTTCCTTCTCTGTAAAATGAAGAAGTCAAAGTAGATAAGGTATGGGCATCTCCCAGCTCTGTTCCAAATAAAAGTGATAATTCTTACAAGCCCTGTCCAGCTCCTCTCTTCTGATTATACCCTGATCTTAGAAATGTAACTCTTCGCTGGGCGCAGTGACTCACGCCTGTAATCTCAGCACTTTGGGAGGCGGAGGCAGGCAGATCATGAGGTCAGGAGATTGAGACCATCCTGGGTAACATGGTGAAACCCCATCTCTACTAAAAATACAAAAAATTAGCTGGGCACGGTGGCACATGCCTGTAGTCCCAGCTACTCGGGAGGCTGAGACAGGAGAATCAACCCGGGTGGCGGAGGTTGCAGTGAGCTAAGATCAGGCCACTGCACCCCAGCCGGGGCAACAGAGTGAGATTCTGTCTCAGACAAAAAAAAAAGAAAAGAAAATATGTAACTCTTAATTTTTATATTTGGTCACATACAACTGAAAGTATAACATAGTTATTCTTCTCATTTAGATCTGTGTCAGAAAAGAACTCCTATCACCCTGTCTCATTAATGACATCATTTTCAGAGCCTGATTTAGGCCAGTCTTCCTCCTTGTATGTGTCCTCCTCTGAAGAAGAGTTACCCAACCTAGAAAAAGAGTATGCTAGGGAAAACAGAATGATGGCCTATGCTAAGGAGCTTATCAACAACATGTGGAAAGACTTTTGTGTTGAAGATTATATTCGCTGTAAAGATACTGGCTTCCACACAGCTGAGAAAACAAGGAAGAAACGAAAAGAATGGGTGCCCACGATTACAGTACCGGAGCCTTTTCAAATGATGATAAGAGAACAGAAGAAAAAAGAAGAGTCCATGAAATCTAAATCAGATATTGAAATGGTAGATAAACTGCTCAAAAAACAAGAAGAGGATCCAGAGTGTAAGAAGAAATTCCGAGCCAATCCAGTTCCTGCATCTGTCTTTCTCCCCCTTTACCATGATTTAGTCAAGCAAAAAGAAGAACGGAGAAGGTCTCTGAAGGAGAAAAATAAAGAAGCTCTTTTGGCCTCACAAAAGCCATTTAAATTTATAGCAAGGGAGGAACAGAAGCGAGCAGCCCAGGAAAAGCAGCTGAGAGACTTTTTTAAGTCTAAAAAGAAAACAAATCGATTTAAAGCCAGACCCATTCCTCGATCTACTTATGGTTCAACTACCAATGACAAGTTAAAAGAAGAAGAGCTCTATCGAAATCTTAGGACGCAGCTGAGAGCCCAGGAGCGTTTACAGAACTCATCTCCTCTGCCTTGTAGGTCAGCTTGGGGACGCAGGAACCCCAGGTGTCCCGAACAGGCTGTAAAGTTGAAGTGTAAACACAAGGTTAGGTGCCGGACTCCTGATTTTGAGGACCTTCCTGAGAGATATCAGAAACACCTCTCAGAACACAAGTCTCCAAAACTCTTAACGGTGTGTAAACCATTTGATCTTCATGCATCTCCACATGCATCTATTAAAAGAGAAAAAATTTTGGCAGACATCGAAGCAGATGAAGAAAAGTTAAAAGAAACACGTTGGCCTTATTTGTCTCCAAGGCGTAAGTCTCCAGTAAGACGTGCAGGTGTAAAGCCTGTGCCTTGTAACTACAACCCTCCAGTGCCCACGGTGTCTTCCAGAGGACGAGAACAAGCTGTAAGGTAAGTAACTAAGACACAGTACTGACTGACTCAGGGTTACCAGATGAGTGTATGTAGCTCTGTGGAGTTTATGTTGGTGAATTTGAAAATACTTAGAAATTATTATTGTATCTATAAAATATTTTACTATATAATATATGACATTTTGTCAGAGAGTATTCTAAGAAATGAATGTATTTTTCATTTTATAAATTTTGGGGGATTAGAAAATATTAGTCTTAAGATTTCTAGTTTTACCTGGCCAGGTGCAGTGGCTCACACCTGTAATCCCAGTGCTTTGGGTGGCTGAGGTGGGTGGATCACAAGGTTAGGAGTTCAAGACCAGCCTGGCCAAGATAGTGAAACCCCATCTCTACTAAAAATACAAAAAATTAGCTGGGCATGTGGCAGGTGCCTGTAATCCCAGCTACTCAGGAGGCTGAGGCAGGAGAATCGCTTGAATCCAGGAGGCAGAGCTTGCAGTGAGCCAAGATCGCGCCGTGGCACTCCAGCCTCAGCGACAGAGCGAGACTCCGTCTCAAAAAATAAATAAATAAATAAATAAAAATTTCTAGTTTTACACGTCAGATCCTTTTCAAAGGGTTGCCTTTTTTCAAATTTTGAATTATCAAAATTCAAATTATCCCATGTTGAATCTTTGCTAAACAACATTCGCATTGGCTTAAAGTGGATTAAGCCTTAGTTTGTTACCCTCAGGAGATCACTTGAGGAAAAGAAAATGTTGGAAGAAGAGAGAAATCGGATCCTAACTAAACAGAAGCAAAGAATGAAAGAATTGCAGAAACTCCTGACAACCCGGGCTAAGGCTTATGACTCACATCAAAGTTTAGCTCAAATATCTAAATCCAGAGTAAAATGTCTCAGGTATCATAAAAAAATCTTGAACCTCCAGACCACTGGTTTTCAAACTTTCTTTTTTTTTTTAATCAGTAGATAGTAAAATATGAGCAGATTGAAAATGGCATTAGTGTTTTAGCTTATGGATTTAAATTGTCATCAGTTACTTATGTTCAGCACACACACACTCACCTCATGGTGAGAACCAACATATATACTCACTTTCATGGTAAGAACCATGAAGCTATGTTGAGGAATACAAACATTTTCTATTGTGGCCTTAGTTAATAGTTATAATCTTATACCAGTATCTAATCTTGTTCTTTATATTATTTTTGATTGCAGTAAACTGATATATCAAAGAGCTTTGTTCTAAGGTTTGGATGAAATCTGATAGCACAAATTAACACATTAAACATCCATTATGTGATGTGTTCATTAGCACATATGTTAATGTTTAGTAGTATGTGTTGCATTTTGTTAATTTCAATATAAAAATAAAAATATTCACGGAATCCTTAGAACCCCTTCACTAGAATTCTGCAGTACAAAGTTTGAAAACCAGTGTTCCAGATGTTGCACATAAAAATGTTGATGTTTAAGTAGGAAAATATCTCCCTCAAAGCCAGGTAAGTAATATGATTTATTACTTTTTAATCTGATTTCTAAATATACATATGTGCTTTTAATTACAATGAGTATTCTTTTATAATTTAGCATTAATCCATTGACAAAGGGAGCTTAATTTGGTTAACTTGAGCATAATGTTTCTTAGAAATAGATTACTTACCCTCAGGAAGTAAACTATTAATAGCTTTTTTTTTTTTTGAGACAGAGTCTTGCTCTGTCGCCCAGGCTGGATCGCCCAGGAGATCAAGCGATTCTCCTGCCTCAGCCTACAGAGTAGCTGGGATTACAGGCACTCACCACCACGCCCAGCTAATGTTTTTTTTTTTTAGTAGAGATGTGGTTTTACCATGTTGGCCAGGCTGGTCTCAAACTCCTGACCTTAGGTGATCCGCCAACCTCGGCCTCCCAAAATGCTGGGATTACAGGCGTGAGCCACCGCACCCGGACGATAGCTTTTTCATAACCCCAACTTGTGTATAATTAAGCCTAATTATTTGGAAGTATAATTGTTTTCCCCAATCCATTAATTTTATTATCTTGGTAGCAATTAAATAGTGTAGTTTAATTTATTATAGGACCTTGCCCAAATAGTGAGAACACTTACGGTAAATTTATATATTTTGGTTCCTGTTTCTCTTTATGTTATGTTTCCATGTGCTTTATTTCTCCTTTGACTTGCTCCCATTGAATTAACTTTGCCACTAACCTGTAGGAGATCTTATTTAGGGGGAAAAAATAACAGCAAAGGCTGGATGCCATGGCTCACATCTATAATCCCAGCACCTTGGGAATCCAAGGCAGGAAGATTGCTTGAACCCAGGAGTTTGAGACCAGCCTGGTAAACATAATAAGACCCCCATTTCTACAAAAAATTTTAAAACATTAGCCAGGTGTGGTGGCATGCACCTGTAGTCCCACCTACTCGAGAGGCTAAGGTGGGAGGATCATCTGAGCCCAGGAAGTTGAAGCTGCAGTCAGCCATGATTGTACCACTGCACTCCAGCCTGCGCAGCAGAGCAAGAACCTGTCTCAAAAATAATAGGCCGGACGCGATGGCTCATGCCTGTAATCCCAGCACTTGGAAAGGCCGAGACAGGCAAATCACCTGAGGTCAGGAGTTCGAGACCAGCCTGGCCAATATGGTGAAACCCTCGTCTCTACTAAAAATACAGAAAATTAGCCAGGCATGGCGGTGCACGCCTGTAATCTCAGCTACTCAGAAGGCTAAGGCATGAGAATTGCATGAACCCAGGAGGTGGAGGTTGCAGTGAGCTGAGATGGCGCCACTGTGCCAGCCTGAACAACAGAATGAGACTCTGTCTCAAAACAAAAAACAAATAACAACAATAAAATAATAAATAAGAGCAAGGTCTTGTTTTCGGAAGAAATTCCTTACAGAGAAGATAGCTGATTTGTTCCAAAATGTTCTTGGTTTTATACACTTATAAATGAGACAAGAGGGCTTTCATTCATCTCTTCAGGTCAGTTTGAAGTCCCTTAACATATGTATGCCTTGGGGATTTCAGAAATTAAAGTGTTCCTAGAGCATAATATGTGTGGTCTCAGAACCTAGGATTTTATTCTGCATTCCGTGAGAATTAACCAGTACAGAAGAGGAATCGAGGTAAACTGTGAACTATGCTCATAATTTCTGATTTGTCAGCTAAGCTAAATGTTATTTCTTTTTTTTTTTCATTGACTTTGTAGAGGTTGATAAGTTAAATGTTACATATGTAAGTTCTTATTTCTTAGATGATCTTTTAAAAAATTCCATTACTTTTATTTAATTTTAGAAAGAGCGAAAAGGAAAGGATGAGAGAATACCAACGAGAACTAGAAGAAAGAGAAGAAAAATTAAAAAAGAGGCCACTGCTATTTGAAAGAGTTGCTCAGGTTGTGTTTATTGGAATTTAAGAGCTATTGTCAGTTGTTGTTGTTGTTGTTGTTTTTTTACAGCTTTAGCTCCTAAATTTACAGTCCATTTTTCTTATGTGTTATATAACTGTTGGGATACATTATTGCTGTTTATGTTGGCTTCATCATATCAGCCAATGAGTAATTTTGCTTAAATCCGAGCATTTAACCAAGTGTGGTGGTGTGCACCTGTAGTCCCAGCTACTTGGGAGGCTGAGGTGGGCAAATTGCTTGAGCCCAAGAGTTTTGGTCCAACCTGTGCAACGTAGCAAGACCTCATCTCAAAAAAATAATCTGAACATTGAATCTTTTTGATGAAGCACATAAGTTTGATAAATAACATGCCAATCCAGTAGTTTGTAAAATAATTTTGCAAGCTGTTTTCTAATGGCTGGTCTTTTTTCAGTACAAACTTGGTTAGATATTAAGATGAGGCTTCATGATATCACTTGGAGGTCTTTGAAGAATTAAAAAAATGAAACAAAATGGCTAATTGAATCAGAGTTATTTCTGCCAGTTTTTTTTTAAGTGAGTTTGTAATTCACTCTTCTCTGCAATTACTAAAAAAACTTCCTTTCTATAAGAAAAACAAACTAGCCTTACAGACAGTAGACCCTGAGTTTACTCAGTTTATGCCCAGTTTTATAATCTTTCCCTTAAGGGAGATTTGTTCATTTTAGGTCATCTTCTCCTTTATCCCATAGGGGAGGCATCTGTATGGGTGACATGGCTTAACAATTGACAAAATCACTGGAGGTTGCAGGTTCTAAATTGTGAATTTGAAGCTGTTATAATTGGACAATAGACAGTTGGAGAATTTACCTGTAACAGATGAGCATGGTTACAGAACTGTACTAGTCAGTGACTCAGTGAGGACAGTGGACATGTATTGTGAGTGAATCTGCACGTTACAGTCTCTCAAAGTTACATAATCTTTTTGCTCACTGATCTAGATGTAATTTTATGTAATGCCTTTCATTTTAAGGGATGGATTTTTTTAACATCTTTATTTCAACTTTAGGGGGAAAAATCATTTTAAGCTGTTATACATTATAATCATAAAGTGATTGGCTTTTGCCCGAAGACATTATCTCCAGCTTTGAACTGCAAGTTTTTTGTTTTTGCTTTTTACACTGCTTCTGGGTTTTTCTTATTTTAATTTTTTTCAACTTTTATTTTAAATTCAAGGGGTACATGTGCAGGTTTGTTACAAGGGTATGCCAGGTGCTGTGGCTCATGCCTGTAATCCCAGCCAGCATTTTGGGAGGCCGAGGCAGGTGGATCACCTGAGGTCAGGGGTTCGAGACCAGCCTGGCCAACATGGTGAAACCTCATCTCTACTGAAAATACAAAAATTAGCCGGGCATGGTTTTGTGTGCCTGTAATCCCAACTACTTGGGAGGCTGAGGCAGGAGAATTGCTTGAACTTGGGAGGCAGAGGTTGCAGTGAGCTGAGATCGCATCATTGCACTCCAGCCTGAGCAACAAGAGCGAAATTCCATCTCAAAAAAAAAAAAAAAAAGGGGGTATATTGTGTGAGCTGGGGTTTGGGGTATGATTGAACTCATCACCCACGTAATGAGCATAGTACCCAATACGTAGTTTTTCAACCCTTGCCCTCCTGCCTCCACTCTCCCTCTTATATTCTCCAGTGTCTGTTGTTCCCATCTTTATTTCCATGTGTACCCAGTGTTTAGTTCCACTTGTAAGTGAGAACATGTGGTGTTTGGTTTTCTGTTTCTGCTTTAGTTTGCTTAGGATAATGGCTTCCAGCTGCATCCATGTTGTTGCAGAGGACATGATTTCATTCTTTTTTATGGCTGTGTAGTATTCTGTGGTATATGTGTAACATATTTTCTGTATCCAATCCACTGCTGATGGGCTGGGTTGATACCATGTCTTTGCTGTTGTGAATAGCACCAGCACTTGTTATTGTCTGTCTGGTTTTTATAAAAAACTATTTTTAGAGACAGGGTCTCACTCTGTTGCCCAAGCCGGTGCAGCAGTACAATCTCACTGTAACCTTGAACTCCTGGACTCAGATGATTCCCAGTATCAGCATCCCTAGTAGCTGAGACAAAGGCCCACATCATCATGCCCAGCTAATTTTATTTTTTGTAGAGACTGGATCTCACTGTATTGCCCAGGCTGGTCTTGAACTCCTGGCCTCAAGTGATCTTCCCACCTCCACCTCCCAAGTTGATGGGATTATAGGCGTGAGCCGCTGCACCTAGCTTTTGCCTGTCTTTTTGTTACAGCCTTCCTAGTGGGTATTGTTCAGTAACATTCTTTCAACTGTTCTTTTTTTTTTTTTTTTTTTTTTTTGAGACGGAGTCTCGCTCTGTCGCCCAGGCTGGAGTGCTGTGGCCGGATCTCAGCTCACTGCAAGCTCCGCCTCCCGGGTTCAGGCCATTCTCCTGCCTCAGCCTCCCGAGTAGCTGGGACTACAGGCGCCCACCACCTCGCCCGGCTAGTTTTTTGTATTTTTTAGTAGAGACGGGGTTTCACCGTGTTAGCCAGGATGGTCTCGATCTCCTGACCTCATGATCCACCCGTCTCAGCCTCCCAAAGTGCTGGGATTATAGGCTTGAGCCACCGCACCCGGCCTTCAACTGTTCTTTTATCTTTTTCATTACAGACTCTATCTACTAGCTTATTGATATGGTAGGTGAGGATTTAGCTGTTTTACCACATTCTCTCGGAAGCACACTTACCTTACCTTTCTCTGTCTTTCCATCCTTCCATTTCCCAGTCAGCTTTATCACAGATCAGAATTCATTGTTTTTTTTTTTTTTTTTTTTTTTTTTTTTTTTTTTTTTGAGACGGAGTCTCACGCTGTTGCCCAGGCTGGAGTGCGGTGGCGCGATCTCGGCTCACTGCAAGCTCCGCCTCCCGGGTTCCCGCCATTCTCCTGCCTCAGCCTCCTGAGTAGCTGGGACTACAGGCGCCCGCCACCGCGCCCGGCTAATTTTTTGTATTTTTAGTAGCGACGGGGTTTCACTGTGGTCTCGATCTCCTGACCTTGTGATCCGCCCGCCTCGGCCTCCCAAAGTGCTGGGATTACAGGCTTGAGCCACCGCGCCCGGCCCAGAATTCATTGTTATGACTTAGTAAACAATGTTAGCAGCTGAGCCCTATATTATTATCATCACATTCCTTTTTCTTTTTTTTTTTTTTTTTTTGAGACAGTCTTGCTCTGTCACCCAGGCTGGAGTACAGTGGCACAATCTCGGCTCACTGCAGCCTCTGCCTCCTGAGTTCAAGCCATTCTCCTGCCTCAGGCTCCTGAGTAGCTGGGATTACAGGCGCGCACCACCACGCCCAGCTAATTTTTTTTGTGTTTTTTAGTAGAGATGAGGTTTCACCACGTTGGTCAGGCTGGTCTCGAACTCCTGACCTGATGATCCGCCCACCTTGGCCTCCCAAAGTGCTGGGATTACAGGTGTGAGCCACCGAGCCCGGCCCATCACATTTCCTTTAAAAAAATTTTTCCTTGTGTTAATAATTACTAATTTTGTTTGGTCCTCCCCCCACCTTCCCTCATTCCCTGCCAATGTATGTATCATTATTATTCTTAAATTTTTCTGTTAGCTCTCAAAAATCCCCCTCAAACAGTTAAACACATTGTTAATTCATCAGTTCCTTTCCTCCCCTGGAGCCCACAAGTGTCCTGCTCCACTTTGGAATGGTTTCTCTCTAGGCCAGCAGTCCTCAATCTTTTTGGCACTAGAGACTAGTTTTATGGAAGACCATTTTTCCACAGACCAGGGTTGCATGGGGTGGGGTGGATGGATGAGGGAATGGATCATTTCTGGATGGAACTGTTCCACCTCACATCATCAGGCATTAGATTCTCATAAGGAGCATGCAACCTATATCCCTGGCATGAGCAGTTCACCATAGGGGTCATGCTGCTATGAGAATCTAATGCTATAGGAGGCAGAGCTCAGGTGGTAATGCTCACCCTCCCACTGCTCACTTCCTGCTGTGTAGCCTGGTTCCTAACAGGCCACAGCCCCGTACTTAGTTCGTGGTAATGACCCCTGCTATAGGCCTCTGGCATAAGTGACATTTTAGGACCTTTTTCACTGTTACACTGGGGATTAGTTAGATATTAACCTTCTGGATTTATCTACATTTCTTGTATTTCTTTTAAAGTCACTATTAGTTTATTCTGGTTCTGGAAGTTTTCCTCAAATTTATCTTCCAAATCTGCATTTTTTGCTCACCTAATGAAAAATGACATAATTTCCAGAATGCTTCTCATTTATTTATTTATTTATTTATTTATTTTTTTGAGACGGAGTCTCACTCTGTCACCCAGGCTGGAGTGCAGTGGCCGGATCTCGGCTCACTGCAAGCTCCGCCTCCCGGGTTCACGCCATTCTCCTGCCTCAGCCTCCCGAGTAGCTGGGACTATAGGCGCCCGCCACCTCGCCCGGCTAGTTTTTTGTATTTTTTAGTAGAGACGGGGTTTCACCGTGTTAGCCAGGATGGTCTCGATCTGCTGACCTCGTGATCCGCCCATCTCGGCCTCCCAAAGTGCTGGGATTACAGGCGTGAGCCACCGCGCCCGGCCGCTTCTCATTTATTAAATGTTCCTTTGGTATTTTTCATGGGTGCAGTACCTTTTTTTTTTTTTTTTTTTGAGACAGGGTGTTACTCTGTCCCAGGCTGGAGTGCAGTGGCATGATTGCGGTTCACTGCAACCTCAACCTCTTTTGCTCAGGCGATCTTCCCACCTAAGCCTCCCAAGTAGTTAGGACTACAGGCACAAGCCACCGTGCCAGGCTAATTTTTGTATTTTTCGTAAAGACAGGGGCCTTACTATGTTGTCCATGCTGGTCTTAAGCTCCTGGGCTCAAGAAATCCTCTTTTTTCAGCCTTCCAAAGTGCCGGATTCCAGGTGTGAGCCACCACACCCAGCCTCTTTTATATCTCTGCGCATACTGGTGATGTCTCAGTTTCCTTCAAGTTTCTTTTTCTCTTTTTTTAGCCTCTTGTCTATCATATTAGAAGCTTTTCTCAGATTATCTTTGGTTGTCTGTTTGCATTTAAGAGGGAGATTGTACAAAGTTATTTGGAAGGTGGTTTCTAATGTTTTTTGTGAGGTTACTTAAAGACAAGCGCTCCACTAAGCACTTTATATGCATTATCTTAACTGACCTTTACACTGCCCCTGTAAGGTTCTTATTTCACAGATGAGGGACATCTCAAGGCTTAGATGATACAACCAGAAGAAGGGGAACCAGGATTCAAACCCAGACCTGGCTGTCTTCGTGTGATTGTTTTATCTGTCATCTTGTTTTCCTGCCCCCTTCTCAACAAATGCTTTTTGAATATCAGAAAATCCCTTGAGACTCGTAAAGTCAGATAGAAACAAGACCGACAAATGTAGTCATTCAAGACACACAACTGCAGCAATTACAGATGTGTATTAAGACAAAATTGTCAATATGATTGTTTGGGAGGTTGGGGGAATGGTCAGATTGATATATTCTTTTTTTCTATTAACCTCAATTCCAGGGAGCCAGGTACATAACCTGGGAATACTAATATTTGTGTTAGTGACATGTGAGGCTTGTTCCAAGAGGTCTAGAAAAAAAAAAAGGAAAGTAAATAAAATGCTAAATTAAAGGAATCTTTATGGGTGATACTATAAAACCAGAAAGAAAGTATGAGGTATTATTTGGGAAGACCAAAAACTGAACACATATACAGCAATGATTTATTATAGTGCTGTTTGTCTAAGAAATATATTTTTTTTTTTTTTTGAGACGGAGTCTCACTCTGTCACCCAGGCTGGAGTGCAGTGGTGCAATCTCAGCTCACTGCAACCTCCGCCTCCCGGGTTCAAGTGATTCTCCTGCCTCAGCCTCCTGAGTATCTGGGATTACAGGCGCGCACCACCATGCCTGGCTAATTTTTTTTTTTTTTTTTGAGACGGGGTCTCGCTCTCTTGCCCAGGCTGGAGCGCAGTGGCGCAATCTCCACTCACTGCAAGCTCCGCCTCCCAGGTTCACGCCATTCTCCTGTCTCAGCCTCCCGCTAATTTTTTTTGTATTTTTAGTCAAGACGAAGTTTCAGCATGTTGGTCAGGCTGGTCTCGAACTCCTGACCTTGTGATCCGCCCACCTCAACTTCTCAAAGTTCTGGGATTACAGGTGTGAACCACCACATCCAGTCAGAAATATCTTTATATTAGAAAAATTAGGCCAGTGACTCACACCCTGTAATCCCAACACTTTGGGAAACTGAGGGGACAGGATCATTTGAGGCCAAGGGTTTGAGACCAGTGTCTACTGTTCTCTTTTTTTTTTTTTTTTTTGGAGACAGGGTCTCACTCTTGTCGCCCAGGCTTGAGTGCAGTGGCGTGATCTCAGCTCACTGCAACCTCTGCCTCTTGGGTTCAAGCAATTCTCCTGCCTCAGTCTCCCGAGTAGCGGGGATTACAGGTGCGCACCACCACACCTGGCAAATTTTTTTTGTATTTTTAGTAGAGATGGGGTTTCACCATGTTGGCCGAGCTGGTCCCAAACACCTGACCTCAAGTGATCCACCTGCCTCGGCCTCCCAAAGTGCTGGGATTACAGGCATGAGCCACCGTGCCTGGCCTACTGTTCTCATCTTCATATCTGTGTGTACCCAGTTCCTCCCCATTCAGCTGGTCATTGAGAGACCTGTCAAATTTTCTTCCTAAATAATTTTTGGATCTGCCCTTCACCATCCTTGATGGTGAAATGCCAGGTGGAACTTTTATTTCCTATTTGAATCATAATAGTTTGATTGATTTTTCTGCCTTGCTCTTTGCAGAACCATTCATTATATCTTCACCTTACCATTTCCATTCCCCTACTAACATGTTAACCCTGGGTAGACAGTTAATAAGCCTTTATAACAGGGGCAATCATCCATTCTCACCAATTCCATTTATTCTCATTTTCAATGAATGATATCAAGGGGTCTTCTCATTAACTCCTCAAACAGAGTTACTGTGGCAGTGAATCACCATTGCTTTTTTTTTTTAGTACATTTTTTTTTCCTGCAGTGTATTTTGCTGGAACTATTGCTGCTAATTAACAGTTGGTTTTATTAAAAACAATTTTTATAGCTTGCAGCTATTTGCTTTGCCCATTTATAGGAGTTAATTGTGGTCTCACTCCTGCTGAGTGATTCCCTAACACAATATGCCTGTGATTCTTTACAGAATAAACTATGTTGTCCTGTTTCTTGGAAATCACAGGATTTTTTTTTTTTTTTTTTTGAGACGGAGTCTCGCTCTGTCGCCCAGGCTGGAGTGCAGTGGCGCGATCTCGGCTCACTGCAAGCTCCGCCTCCTGGGTTTACGCCATTCTCCTGCCTCAGCCTCCTGAGTAGCTGGGACTACAGGCGCCCGCCACCGCGCCCGGCTAATTTTTTTTTGTATTTTTAGTAGAGACGGGGTTTCACCGTGGTCTCGATCTCCTGACCTTGTGATCCGCCCGCCTCGGCCTCCCAAAGTGCTGGGATTACAGGCGTGAACCACCGCGGCCGGCCGGAAATCACAGGATTAATTAACTGAGAAGATGTTAGATTGAATTTTAAACCAAAGTCAGATGAAGGCTTACTGGCACAAATTTTGACTAATGTCTTATATATTTAATTTGCTGAAGTCAAAATATACTATTGGTAATGCATTCAGAGCTAGGTTTGGGGTTTCTTTATTCTTCTCTGTAGTCTTTAGGGTATAGTTCTTATTTCTCATTTTGCCCTTCCTTTCAGTTCCCCAAGGCTTGTCTGTTGATATTCACAGACTCTGGATGGGTTTTTACTTACATTTCTAAAAAATATTATTGTTATTCACAGTGAGTGCATTTTAGCAGCAGTTTGAGTGCTTCTTTTTCAGTTTTCCAGAGTATCAGGAAATGCACTGGTGATAGTTTTATCCATTGTAATCAGTCCTTGCTATTTCGGGTTCTCCTGTGTAACACTAGACTCCATGGTCCCTCATTATACTAGATTTGGCAAATATCTGACAACTACATTGCTCAAGTCAGGCTTTAGGTCACCTTCAAACCCTAGGACAACCATTACCACTTAGAGAAAGCAACATGATGTAATATAAAAGACCTAGGAAATGGTCAAGAGACTTGGTTCTACCACTCACTAGCCTTGTGACCTTAATCAAACAATTTCACCTTTGAGGCAGGGGCCGGGGGAGATTTGGTTTCTTTATTGATTAAATATGGGGGTTAGACTGGATGCTCCTCCACACACTTCCCAGTATGAATGCCATTGGTACATTGGAATTGGGCTAGTCCTAGTCACCTTGCTTTAGTTGGAGGTCCAGAGGGCAGTTCTTGGCCCTCTCACAGTTCAGATCCACTCATAGGAGCTAAAATGGACTAAAGTCGAGGCACTAGTGTGAACCCAGGCACTTTGTGACTCCATAAAGCCTGCCATCTCTGGAACTGTGATGACTTCAGTTTGACCCAGGTATGAGAGAGTCATCACAATTCCAAAAGATCTTAAAGCCAGGAAGTGACATTCTACAGATTTGAACCCAGTTCTAAATTCATATTGTTTTCGTTATATCCCTTGCTTCCTCCACAGAGTAAAGATTACAACACTGGTGCTTTTATCATTAATGAATTGGGGATATGGCTCATAAAGAGTAAAAATTACAGTAGATACATAAAATAAAAGAATTTGGCTGGGCGCCATGGCTTATGCCTATAATCCCAGCACTTTGGGAGGCCAAGGCGGGTGGATCACTTGAGCCCAGGAGTTTGAGACTATCCTGGACAACATAGTCCCATCCTACAAAAAATACAACAAGCCCCATCCTACAAAAAATACAAAAATTAGCAGGGCATGGTGGTGTGCGCCTCTGGTCCCAGCTACTCCAGAGGCTGAGGTGGGAGGATCGCTTGAGTCCAGGAGGTTGAGGCTGCAGTGAGTTGTGTTCACACCACTCCAGCCTGGGTAACAGAGCAAGACCCTGTCTCAAAAAGAAAAGAAAAGAATCCTCTGACAACAATTATTGCATGAAATCTTTTTTTCAGATATCTTTATAAACAGTCATAAAAGTATATAAAACCTAGGTACAATATAAAAAATAATTATAGATCAATCTAATGTGGCCGCCACCCATGTTAACAGACCATTGCCCGCACCCCAAAAACCCTACGTGCCCCTTGCAAATCACAGCCCTTCTGTCTCTCCCCAAGAGGTAACCACCATTCTCTCGGGATAAGTACTTCCTTGTTTTTCATTGCAATTTTACAGTGTGTGTACCTATCCTCAAACAATATAGTTGTTTTGCCCATTTCAGAACTTTATATAGATCATACAATATGTACTTGTTAGTGCTTTGCTTCGTTTGCTCAGTATTATATTTGTGAGATCCATCCATGTTGTGGCATGTAACTGTAGTTCATTCATTTTCATTGCTTTATTTTACTCCATTATAGGAATAGACCACAATTTATTTATCCATCCTTCTGCTAATAGATATTTGGGTGATTTCCAATTTGGGGTTATTGAAGGACAGTACTATCCTGAACATTCTTGTATATGTCCTCCCTTGGGACACATATGTGGGAGCTTCTCTGGGCATATTCCTAGGAGTGTAATTGTTGGTCATAGGGTATGCAGATTTTCAACCAACTGTGACTGCTGAACTTAATTATCACTGGCACTTTTAATCCATACATTTTTAATGAAAATTTAAAGTCTTCTGTTCTCGTCTAAAAGGGTTTGTCTTTCCTATAGAAAAATGCAAGAATGGCAGCAGAAAAGCATTATTCTAATACCCTAAAAGCACTAGGAATATCTGATGAGTTTGTTTCAAAGAAAGGCCAAAGTGGAAAAGTACTTGAGTACTTCAACAATCAAGAGACAAAAAGTGTCACTGAAGACAAAGAAAGGTAACATGTATAAGATGTCTGAATGGCTTACCTTTGAAAAAGTATTACCTGCAGAAAAGCACAATTTTATACTATATATATTTTTTGTTCTATATTGTTTTAAAAAGATCTTTTACCCAATAGTAAAAGACGTGTGAACTGTTGTAAAACATACTGATATTTTAACATGTTTGACACATTAACGTTCACATGAAGTATTTTATTTTTAAAGCAGAATAACTTAGATTTCTTACTGACATAAGTAACAAAAATAATAGCATGCTTTCAAATGAAGTTTAAAGAATCACTCAAATTTTGAAATAGGGCAGGCGCGGTGGCTCACGCCTATAATCCTAGCACTTTGGGAGGCCGAGGCAGGTGGATCACAAGGTCAGGAGATCGAGACCATCCTGGCTAACATGGTGAAACCCCGTCTCTACTAAAAATACAAAAAATTAGCCGGGTGTGGTGGCGGGCGCCTGTAGTCCCAGCTACTCGGGAGGCTGAGGCAGGAGAATGGCATGAACCTGGGAGGCTGAGCTTGCAGTGAGCCGAGATCACGCCACTGCACTCCAGCCTGGGTGACAGAGACTCCATCTCAAAAAAATAAAAAAATAAAAATTTTTGAAATAAATTAATTTTCAGGAATATTAAATTTCTCAATGGGCACTTTTATAGCATTTTCTTTCTTTTTTTTGAGCTGTCTTGATAACAAATTGGAATTCATACACTTGAGGAAGACTGGCTACATGGTGGCATACTTGCAGAGGGTTTGTTTACTTTTAAACTAACTCATTTTTCCTTTGAAAGATTGATAAATTTCTTCCCCTAGCTTTAATGAAGAAGAAAAAATAGAAGAAAGAGAGAATGGGGAAGAAAATTATTTTATTGATACCAACAGCCAGGATTCTTACAAGGAAAAAGATGAAGCCAATGAAGAAAGTGAAGAAGAGAAATCTGTTGAAGAATCACACTGAATCATCAAGGTCTTCTCTCTATGCCCTTGCTGTTGTTTGCAGCGTCAGGGTGTCAGCAGCTGCATTTGTGTTTAGAACATCTGTGGGGATGCCTCTGATATGTGCAGGGCTGTTGATCAAAGTCATCTGTAGCCTGAAAAGCCTGAATCCAGCTGATTGGTCATTTGATCAGTTAGAGTAAGGCTTTGCCTATTCAGTTTTAAAAATCACTGGATATGATCTGTTTGCAACTATGATTTTGTATTTTTAAAAAGTGTTTCAGAACCACAGCTGTCACAAACTGATTAGTTTTAAAAAAATACATTATTTCATTAATTTTACTGGAAAAAATGGCGTAGTATTGAAAGCAGAGAGAAGTATTGGTCTTTGGTGATTTACTTTTTAAAAATTTTGGAAAGTGTGAATCAATAAGTATTTTTAATTATACTATTTGCCCATTCTTTTTCTCTGCAATACATTTCACAGAATAAATCCTCGAACTTGTTTTGCTGCTCTGAGCCATTTTTAAAAGTATAGAAAAAAAATAGATACTTGCAAATTTACATTTATTTTTGCACTGAAAGTTTACTGTTAAATTGTCTACACCATCATCCCTTTTTCTTTTTATCCTTAGTTCTAGTCCAAATTATTTTTGATATTATTGGGAAAGTTTTTGTACTAGCTTTTTTAACCCTATGTATTATTACAGATGGAAGGAATTATGGCATGTGCTAAATTAGGGGCAAGTATCCCTGTTTTATATATGATGAAATTGTGCATAATAACTTGGCTAAGGCAAGTCTTCAAAGTAATTCAGATTTAATTCTTTACTGCTAGACCCAGTTGTGTTCAACTTTTTACATATTATTGCCAACACGCTTTGTCTCTCTGTGTACAATGTTAATCTGATTTTATAAATCTATAATTTTTTTCTGTAAGCAAATTTTTGTTTTAAAATTTGAAGTCAGTCATAAAGATAATACAGCATAAGACATTTTCTTCTCTAAAAACAATCAGCATCATTTTAAAAGGATGAACTAATACAGGTGTATGTAATAGCAGTGTTTCCCAACTGGCAATTTATGCTTTAAATTAAAAAGTAAGGTCGTTTTTCTCCATTGGGGCAAATGTTTACTCGTAATTTTCTCCCTACAGTTTGTGTTAAATTGCTTTTCACTATTATTATATTGTAAACTCCTTGGGAGTTGGCACCACTTAAAAATTCATCTTTGTATTCCCTTAATATTTGGCACAGGATTGTACATATGGTAGGTACTTAATAAAGGTTTGAATGAATGTGTAGATGAATATGGTTTTTATACACTTACAGCTACTTCAGAATGAGTACACATGGGATTAAAAACATTTCCCTCCTAGCTCATTGGGAACCTGTGAAACACAATCTGCAAATTGTAATAGTGCTTAAAACATTACTTGCTTTCAAGGATTCATGCCTGTCCCTTCTCAATTTCATGGGGAGAATATGGGCTTTGGTCATGAAACACTTGGCTTCAGGACCAATCTCGTTTTCTTACCTTTAAAAAAATAGGAATAGTACCTATCTTGAGTGGCCGTGGGAAGGACTGGATGAAATCATGTATGGAAAGGTCTTTGCAAACTGTGATATACAAATGATGGTGTCAGAAGACAGAATATTCCTGAGGAAACTATTAACTTAAAATACTTGTACTTAAATGAGATACACTGTGATTTAAATATTATTTTGTTAGAAATAACTTTTGAAGCACTTTGTTAGACATGATCTGGTAAACACAGAACCAAAGTTAAAAAGAGAGAGAGAGACACTGACAGCTTCAAATCATTCTATGCATATCACTGTTTTCTTAAGAAAGCCGTCAAATTGACGGCTGAAAGATTACTTTAGCAGGTCACATTACACAGTGATGGTCAGAAGTCAATTGGTTAAATCAAACATGTTTTCAGGTGTTAGGTAACTGAAAATTTTTTACATTTGTATCATCTGAATTGGCTCCAGAATTCCTTTTGCTTATGGGATTTTACTTTATACAGGATTAACCTAACATCAAGAAAAAGGTCATGCTCTTTTTTTCTTTCGTAATATTACTGGATACCCTATGACTTCATATTTATTTCTGCAGAAGAAATGGCCTGCGGACTTGTTGGAGAATTAAGTTATTTTAGACATACACAAACACATGTATATATGTATCTATATATATGATGGAAGGCTGGATGCGGTGGCTCATGCCTGTAATCCCAGCACTTTCGAAGGCAGAGGAAGGTGGCTCACTTGAGGTCAGGAGTTCAAGATCAGCCTGGGCAACATGGTGAAACCCTGTCTCTACAAAAAATACAAAAGTTAGCCCGGCAGGGTGTCATGTACCGAGTAGTCCCAGATACTCAGGAAGCTAAGGTGGGAGGATTGGTTGAGCCCAGGTGGTTGAGGCTGCAGTGAGCCCTGATCACGCCACTCCAACCTAGGTAACAAAGTGAGACCCTGACTCAAAAATAAAATATATATATGATGGACAATTTCACTTTTTTTTTTTTTTGAGACAGAGTCTCTCACTCTGTTGCCCAGTCTGGAGTGCAGTGGCGTGATCTCGGCTCACTGCAACCCCTGCTGCCCAGGTTCAAGCGATTCTCCTGCTCCACCTCCCAAGTAGCTGGGATTACAGGTGCCTGCCACCACGCCTGGCTAATTTTTGTATTTTTAGTAGAGACGGGGTTTCACCATCTTGGCCAGGCTGGTCTTGAACTCCTGACCTCGTGATCCACCTGCCTCGGCCTCCCAAAGTGCTGGGATTACAGGCGTGAGCCACCATAACCAGCCACCAATTATTCTTTTACTCTGTTGAGTTAGTCTACACAATAAAACAAATGAGCCTTTAAGGGTATCTGGTATTTTTCTCTTACACAGTATTTCTCAAGTTAATTCTAGTCACTTGAGAATAGCAAAGATTTCAACATTTGGACCTAGGCAATAAAAAGTCATTAACTTCAGGCCGGGTGTGGCAGCTCATCCCTGTAATCCCAGCACTTTGGGAGGTTGAGGCAGGCGGATCACCTGAGATCAGGAGTTTAAGACCAGCCTGGCCAACATGGTAAAACCCCGTCTCTACTAAAAATACAAAAAAATTAGCCACGTGTGGTGGCATGTGCCTATAATCCCAGCCACTTGGGAGGCTGAGGCAGGAGAATCGCTTGAACCTGGGAGGCGGAGGTTGCAGTGAGCCGAGATTGTGCTACTGCACTACAGCCTGGGCAATAAGAGTGAAAACTCTGTCTCAAAAAAAATAAATAATAACTTTATAAAAATTACCGACCGGGCACGGTGGCTCAAGCCTGTAATCCCAGCACTTTAAGAGGCCGAGGGGGGCGGATCACAAGGTCAGGAGACCAAGACCATCCTGTCTAACATGGTGAAACCCCGTCTCTACTAAAAATACAAAAAATTAGCCGGGCGTGGTGGCGGGTGCCTGTAGTCCCAGCTACTCGGGAGGCTGAGACAGGAGAATGGCGTGAACCTGGGAGGCAGAGCTTGCAGTGAGCCGAGAGCGTGCCACTGTACTCTAGCCTGGGCGACAGAGGGAGACTAAGTCTCCAAAAAAAAAAAAAAATTACTTCTGCTTCAAAGAAAAATGTATGCCCTTCTCAACCAACTATCACATGTGTATATGTGTGTTTTAGTGGTTGTTTAGAAGGGAGCAAGTTATTGTGAAATGAAGTTTTTGTCAATTTGACAAGATTTAGACTGTAATATTATAGTGTCAAAGTTATTACTTTGTCCTAAATGCGTTAGGCAGTCTCATTTCTTGTCACTTATATGTAGTCCTGATGTGGCCTGTGGCTGGCTAACTTACCTGTATTGTTAGAAAAGTTATAGGAATAACTTTTTTAATTTTTAATTTTAATTTTAATTTAGCTTAGAGACAGTGTCTCGCTATGTTGCCCAGGCTGGTCTCAAACTCCTGGGCTCAAGTGATCCTCCTGCCTTGGCTTCTCAAAGTGTTAGGATTACAGGCATGAGCCACGGTGCCTGGCCAGGAATAACTTTTATGTTATAGCAACTTTGTTTTTAAGGGAGGACATAATAATCAGGGTCACAGTATATAGTGTGTTTTTTAATTTTTACTTAAAAATTACAATATTCTGCCAGGCACAGTGGCTCACACCTGTAATCCCAGCACTTTGGGAAGTTGAGGCAGGCGGATTACTTGAGGTTGGGAGTTTGAGACCAGCCTGACCAACATGGTGAAACCCTGTCTTTACAAAAAATACAAAAATTAGCCAGGTATGGTCGTGGGCACCTGTAATCCCAGCTACCCAGGAGGCTGAGGCAGGAGAATCCCTTGAACCTGAGAGGCAGAAGTTGCAGTGAGCTGAGATCATGCCACTGCACTCCAGCCCGGGTAACAGAGCAAGACTCTGTCTTAAAAAAAAAAAAAAAAAAAATCCAATATTCTGGCCAGATGCAGTGGCCTACACCTGTAATCTCAGCACTTTGGAAGGCTGAGGTGGGAAAATCACTCGAGTCCAGGAGTTCAAGACCAGCCTGGGCAACAGAGTGAGATCCTGTCTCAGAAAAAAAGAAAAAAAGATATTCAGATTCTATTTTACAACTAATATAGATGGAGTAAATGAAAAATAAAACTATGGCTTGAAAAATTTTCTAGTTAAGAAAGCAGATATACTAACATTTAGATGTCTACTTTATTTTTTCATTTGTGTAACAACTAAGACTGTGGTCCTTGGCAAATTATAAATCTCAATAAGAGAAGGAGATAAAAAATTGAGAAGGAAAATAATTGGTATATAACTATTAAAAGTCAAGGCATAGCCGGGTGCGGTGGCTCACGCCTGTAATCCCAGCACTTTGGGAGACCAAGGCAGGCAGATCACAAGGTCAGGAGTTCAAGACTAGCCTGGCCAATATGGTAAAACCCCATCTCTACTAAAGGTTCAAAAATTAGCCAGGCATGGTGGCGGGCGCCTGTAGTCCCAGCTACTCTGGAGGCTGAGGCAGGAGAATCGCTTGAACCCGGGAGGCCAGGGTTGCAGTGAGCCAAGATTGTGTCACTGCACTCCAGCCTGGGTGACAGAGCAAGACTCTGTCTAAAAAAAAAAAAAAAGAAAGAAAGTCACAGCATAAAATGCATGCTTATATCTAAGTCTGAAAAGATATACCAGAAAATAAAAACGTTAATAGAGTTAGCCTCTAAGAGGTGATGGAAGAGAGACTTCATTTTTTTGTTTCTTCCTTTTCAACACTTGCATATGTTAAAGAAAAATATAAACGAGGCTTTAGCTTTGTAGGAAGGTATTTTCTAGTCATATCTTCTAGATGTGCCCATCACCTAATGTCAAGAATTATCAACTCACAATTAAGTTTATTTCTTCTATATTCCCACTCTCTGGCCCCTAGTTGTTTCGAAGCAAATCACAGACATATTTCATGTATAAATATTTCAGTATAGATCTTTAAATGATAAAAACTTTGCCTTGTTACACAGCTCCAATACCATCATCACACATACAAAAAAGAATAATACAAAAAAGAATAACCCCTTAATACCAGTTATCTAGCAGTGTTACATTTATCCTACTGTCTTTAAGGTGATGTTTTTCAGTGTCTTCCTTAATGCCACCAACAAATAACTTCTTAACAGCCGAGTGGCACCTGGTCTATGAGAACATTCTCTTGAGACATCCCTCTTTGGTTCCACAGCTCTCCCATCCACCTTGTGTGGCCTTGTATTCACGACTGCATCCACCTGCTCCACAGTGTCATAGGTGACAAACCCAAAGCCCCTGGAGTGCTTGGTGTTGGGATCTCTCATGACCACAACCTGTGAGCATTCCCCATTGCTCAGAATAGCTCCTCAGCCTCTCATCAGTCGTTTCAAAGCTCAGCCCTCCAGTGAAGAGCTGCCACAGCTGCTCGGCTCTTTAGGATACTGACTTAGACATGACAGCAGTGGGAAGAGAAATTTTAACCATGCTTCCTGGTGGCAGCCATGGGCAGAAAGTGGGTTTCTATTAAATGCAGCAGAACACAGTTCCTAATTCAAGAGATACACCCAACCCATCATTAAATATACTGTATGAAGTAACATTTCTGAATTTCCACCAGCTACATGTGTCTGTGATGTACAGTGAGGTTCATCATTTACTTCTCTTAGAAGAAGGCTCACTTCTTCCAAGACAAAAAATATCCTCTATGAGGAAAAAATGCAAAACAAGACATTAACATTGTATAATAGAAAAAAATCATAAAGGAGCCTTTCTCAAACAAATAACGATATTCGTTCATCTTGAATGCTTAATAAAAAGATGGTATACTTCATTATGAAAATAAGTTACCCTGTTGCATTATAATAAAGCTCAGATAGATGAAAAAAAACCCACAGCATCCTTTTGCTAACCCTAAAATTTATGTTCCTGAAAACCATGCCAAGAGAGTGTGTGGTCGAGGAACTGCAATACTTCATGGGGAACAAAAAGAGGAATCAAAATAGGACAGGAGGAAGCCTGACAAAGTCAGTGCATTTAAAAAAATGTTCACTAATATAGAACAGTCCACTGAAGATAATGTCAATGACATTAATGTACAATTAGTTGTTTTTTGTTATTCTTTGCTCATCACCACATTTTCAGGACTTCTCTTTCTATCAGATTTGAACAAGATTTTGGTTTTTTTTTTGTTTTGTTTTGAGATAGAGTCTCACTCTGTCACCTAGGCTGGAGTGCAGCAGCGGGATTGTGGCTCACTGTAACCTCCACCTCCTGGGTTCAGGTGGTGGAGCCTCCTGAGTAGCTGGGACTACAGGCATGTGCCACCACCATGCCCGGCTAATTTTTGTACTTTTTGTAGAGACAGGGTTTTGCCATGTTGCCCAGGCTGGTCTTGAACTCCAGGAATCCAGTGATCCACCCACCTCAGCTTCCCAGATTGCTGGGTGCATTTAGTTTTGACAGCTCTTTAGTCTCTTTTTGTCTAAATAGCTCTCTGCCTTTTTTGTCCTTCATTTCACTGTTACTTTGTAAGAGTCCAGGCCAGTCATCTGTAGCCTGGCATATAATTTAGATTTGTCTAATTGTTTGCTTTGATTGGATTCTGGTTAAACATTGTGGGCAGGAATACTACCTAGCTAATTTGTGTACTTTGTATGACATTAAGTGGGGAGGCACAGAATGTCACTTTGTCGCATTATTATTGATACTAAATTTGATCACTTGGTTAAAGGGTTATCCATCCATCAGTTCTCTCCATTGTAAAGGCACCTGTATCCCTTGATGGCTTAAGTAACCTGGTAGTGTCGGGGGGATACTTGACACGGTGTGAACATCCTGTTCCCCAACACATTTTACCTAACGGTTTTAGTATTCCTTGATGGTCTTCACCTGAATAAGTTGTTATGCTGGGGGTTGCAAAATGGTTGTTTTCTAATTCTATTATGCGTTCTATATTAGCTGATAGTCTCTGTAAAGAAGAGCTTCCCAGTCTCTATTATGTGAGGTATCACCATGATGCACAAATTCTTCATTTATTCAATGTGTTATAATGTGTTACCATCATTAAAATTTTATAATTATGCTCAAATTGTCCTAAATTTGGCCAGTGGGAGCTCCTACGAGCTGGTTTGTGTGTTTTATTTACATCTTTCCATCAGTCTTTGTGCACTTTCTTACTTTCTGGAACAAGAAGAAATCCAAGGATCATCTTGTACTTTCTCTGCCCCAGCCCTGGCATCAGCCATTTATTTGACAGACCCTGAAGCCTTTTAATGGAAAATGGTGTTCAGAAATTAGGATCCAGCCGGGGATGGTGGCTCATGCCTGTAATCCCAGCACTTTGGGAGGCCGAGGCGGGTGGATCACATGAGGCCAGGAGTTTGAGACCAGCCTGACCAACATTGTGAGACCCCATCTCTACTGAAAACACAAAAATTAGCCGGGCGTGGTGATGGGCGCCTGTAATCCCAGCTACTCGGGAGGCTGAGGCAGGAAAATCGCTTGAACCCGGGAGGTGGAGGCAGTGAGCCGAGATTGCACCACTGCACTCCAGCCTGGGTGATAGAGACTCCAACTCAAAAAAAATAAAATAAAAATAAAAATTAGGATCTGAATGTTAGGGATACTCATTGTTACTAGATGTCATTGTTTCTAGGTCTGGGAAACATACATGCTTCCTGTTTTGGTTTGGTTTTGGTTTTGTTGCTTGTTCCAGACAGGGTCTTGCTTTGTCACCCAGGCTAGAATACAGTGGTAGAATCACTGCAGTCTCAACCTCTGGGTTCAAGTGATCCTCCCACCTCAGCCTGCTGAGTAGCTGGGACCACTCTTACAAGCCACCGCACCTGGCTAATTTTTAATCATTTTTGTAGAGATAGGGTCTCACATGTTGCCCAGGCTGGTCTTGGACTCCTGAACTCAAGCCATCCTCCTGCCTCAGCCTCCCAAAGTGTTGGGATTACAGGCATGAGCCCCTGCACCTGGCCTATGTTTCTTTGTTTTTGAAAATGTTGGTTTAACACTTGGTGATGAAGCAACTTCAAGGATTTGTCCTAAGCTGAGTGTATCTCAATGCTGGGCTTGAATGTCTGTCACACGAAAAAGAGACCCCACCAGGCTCCATGCTCAGGATCCAGTATTCACATATGGTGAGTGTGTTATTAATTATATTGAATTTAAATTCTTATTTCAATAATCTTCTTGATAATTTTGAATTTGTTGGCTTAGTCCAAAGTAAGAATTGGTTAGATCACCATTATTTTTCCTCCTAATGTAACTGATTAAGAGCTTGTACCAGGTACAGAGAAGCATTCTTGCATTTTCTTGTTTCCTTGTGCTGTGTTAATAGTATTATCTTCAGTCTGAGGTTTCTCTGCAGGATTTTCTTTTAAAGCTGCTTGTCTGTTTTGTGAGGATTGGTTTTGGAAAGCTGCTAATATGATCTGTGAAGTGACTCACAGGGCACACACAACGTGAGGGGCATGGCCAAGTTCCATGCAAATGAAAGCGAAGGGCCCTGTCCCCGCGTGGCACTCGGCCGTCTGCAGACCAGATCATGTGAGCAGCCAGTGACAATCCACATATTAAATCTTGGTAAAGTGTTATTTCCTTTTTAGACAAAGTTAGTATAAATGTTCTACCTATTTCAGTTTTGAATTGCAGTTTCTTTCTGCAGCAAATGGGTCATGTTGCTCCCCTCCCGCCCTGGGTGTGTGACCCCACTTGGAAAATGCCTGCTTGGGGCCCCTGCGACTGACTCCCGGCTGCTTTCCCTGCTTCCTCTCTGGCCGATGCAGCCAGTGTGGCTAGAATGAAGAGTGACTATAGGACTGTGATTGCTGAGGCAAGTAGGGCAAAGAATGAAGGGCCATTTGCTTCAAGTTAAAGTACACACAGGCTGGCGCTGTGGCTCACACCTGTAATCCTAGCACTTCAGGAGGCCGAGGTGGGAGGATCATGTCCAGGAGCTCGAGACCAGCCTGGGCAACATAGCGAGACCCTCCCCCCGCAATCTCTACAAAAAATACAAAAATTAGCCACACCTAGTGGTGTGTGTCTGTGTTCCCAGCTACTCAAGAGACTGAGGCAGAGGATTGCTTGAGCCCAGGAGGTCGAGGCTGCAGTGAGCAGAGATTGCACCACCACATTCCAGCCTAGGTGACAGAGTGAGACCCTGTCTCAATTAAAAAAAAAAAAAAAAACCGTCAGTTTACAGGAAGCCAGGATGGAGAGAGAATAAACCCGAACTCCCCAACCCACCATTGCCCCAGTGTCGAGATGATACTTGTAGATTTGGGCAAGGGATGAAGGGATGCCTCCGCTGTCAGTCAAGGTCAGAGTGCTAATGTGACCCAGGCAGTGGGAGGGTGAATGTAAGGTAATAAATAAAGTGAAAACAGTGTGTTCACAGGAGTAAGACTTCTATGCGTAGCTCAAATGTGGGGTTTCAGAAGAAATGCATCCTCAGGGTGGAGGTGTGTTCAAGTTTATGCTATGGGAGAAAGCCAACGTCAGTGGAGGTCTCATTGCCACCCAAAGATCCACGCTTACCTCCTCTCAAGGGGTAGAGGTTGTGGGGGAAGCAAGCAAGACTTGAGCTTAGGAGGCCTCTCTGCAGAGCCAGCAGCAACTGGTTTAGGGCTCAAGAAAAGATGTTGATTTTCCACAGAAGCCTAAGGATGAAAAATTTGCAAGACACAGAAAAAAGGGGATAGGCTTTCAATTATTTTTGTTGGGAGGACTGGTTTGCTTTGGGTAAAAGGAGGTACAGTGGAGGAGGGACAAAACATAGGGAGAGGCCGGGTGTGGTGACTCACACCTGTAATCCCAGTATTTTGGGAGGCTGAGGTGGGCGGATCACTTGAGGTCAGGAATTCAAGACCAGCCTGGCCAACCTGGTGAAATCCGGTCTCTACTAAAAACATAAAAACCATCTGGGCATGGTAGGGCATGCCTGTAATCCCAGTTACTTGGGAAGCTGAGGCAGGAGAATTGCTTTAACCCGGGAGGCGAAGGTTGCAGTGAGCTGAGACCGCGCCACTGCACTCCAGCCTGGGTGACAGAACGAGACTTCATCTCAAAAAAAAAAAAAAAAAAAAAAGAGACACATCTTTCAGGGTGGACACGGAGGATTTTGCCAGTAAACAGCAAACATTTTGCTCAGGTTGGAGAGGCTTCTGGCCCTTTGTACGTGCTTTCCTGGGGCGATACAATTGGCCGTCAGGACATTAGTCATAAGTTGTCCCCTCCCTTGAGGCTGATTCAACAAACAGGTTCTTTCCTGCTCTCCAAGCACGCCATCATACAGCATGCTGGCATGGCATTTGGACAAAGATTTTCTACCTAACTTTGTACTTATATGGAATCTCTCCGAGAAAGGTCCTCCCAGATAATGGTGTGACTTACTAGAGGACAGTAATTTAAAGCTGTAATTTGTTAATCCCATGAGTATCCCTAGAGGAGGAAAAATCTTGATTGTATGGAAGCTGTGGGGACTTAAGGTCTTTATAAAAGAATTGACCCAGGGCTGCCCCTGGTCATTTGATGGGAACAACTCCTTCTTTGTGGACCCCTAGGCATCAAGGAATAGCTTCACACCCACAGATAGTGACTGATTTGGACAAACGGAGCTGATCACTCACTCTTCAGACTGATAGAGACTGTCAACCGAAAAATCATGAGAAATTCCAGCATCTCTAACCTCACTCTGAGAGTGGCAGCCCTGGAAAGGAGAAATTTATTTCTTAAGAAGGGGATTCAGCCTCCGGCTGAAAAACTGAAAGCAAACTCTTTGAAAGAGAAGAGCTTGGCAAGGGATTTATACTGAAGTTGGCCAAGTATACACATTCAACAAGTTGTAGGAGGAGCTATGGCATTTTGAACAAACATGCATTTATTTCCTCCTGTCTTGCCCTGCTGCCCAGGCTAGAGTGCAGTGGTGCAATCATGGCTCACTGCAGCCTTGACCTCCTAGACTCAAGCAATCCTCTCACCTCAACCTCCCAAGTAGCTGGGATTACAGGTGCACATCATCAAGCCTGGCTAATTTTTGTATTTTTTGTAGAGACGGAGTTTCGTCACATTGACCTGGCTTGTCTCAAGCTCCTCTCAAGCAGAGGAAAGGAAGAGAAGCAGAGATACGGATTACGATTGTGCTAACAGTTGTCTGAGCATAACTGTATAACAGTATTACAACTACTGCATTTCAACTCATGTTACAGCAAGCATTTCAATGATATGACAATATCTTTGATCAAGGCATTCTGTAGTTCAGGAGTGGGCAGAAAGCAGTTAAAAGATCTAACAAAACTAATAAGAAGCAAAAAAGTTCAAAGAGCAAACTGTCAGGAACCTAGGAACTCAGATAAAATGGGGATAAGTTCTGGACGAACAGAATTTACGTACAGAATTCCAATCCATTTCTGAGGCAATAATTTTCTCACTGGTAGGTGACACTCCAGCCACCCACAAACCTCATGCCCCTTGTCTCAGTGGTGCTCCCCTTTGCCCCCTGACTGAATCTGAGGGGCTTCTGCATTTTCCTTCCCATTGCTGCCTCCAGGCTGCATCTTTCTGGCATCTCTAACCTCACTCTGAGAGTGGCAGCCCTGACTGCCTGGCACTTTACACACACTGCTAAGTCAGAACTCCTCAGGGTTGGGTCATAATTGTTGTAAGGTTGTATCCCTGAAGGCCAGATTTTATCTTTCCACTTTCTATCCCCAGGACTGGCCCGGAGTCCAGTATGTAGGATGGGCTTAATCCATGTTTTTGAGTGAATGACTAATACATAAATCCATAATAATCAAGCACACTATGTTTCAGCAAACACCTCAACAATATAGCTATCAGAGTGACTTTTTTCTTTCTTTTTTCTTTTTTTTGAGACAGGGTCTTGCTCTGTCACCCAGGCTGGAATGCAGTGGCACAACTGCAGCTGACTGCAGCCTCACCTTCCTGGGCTCAAGTTATCCTTCCACCTCTGCCTCCCAAATAGCTGGGACCACAGGTGCGTGCCACCACATCTGGCTTACTGTTTTTTGTTGTTTTTTTTTTTAGGTGGAGTCTTGCTGTGTCGCCTAGGCTGGAGTGCAATGGCATGATCTCAGCTCACTGCAACCTCTACCTCCCGAGTTCAAGCAATTCTTCTGCTTCAGCCTCCTGAGTAGCTGTTACTACAGGCGTGCATCACCATGCCTGGCTAATTATTGTATTTTTTTTTTTAGGAGAGACCAGGTGTCACCATATTGACCAGGCTGGTCTTGAACTCCTGACCTTGTGATCTACCCGCCTCGGCCTTCCAAAGTGCTGGGATTACAGATGTGAGCCAGCATGCCTGGCCACATCTGGCTAATTTTTTAAATTACTTGTAGAGATGAGGTCTCTCTAGTTGCCCAGGCTGGTCTTTAACTCCTGGGCTCAAGTGATCCTCAGCCTCCCAAAACGCTGGGATTACAGGCATGAGCCACTGCCTAGAATATCTTTTTTCTCTTTTTTTCTGGTATTGTTACTTTAATCTTCATAAGAACATAACACAAGACTATTCACTACCAAATTTACACTTAAGCATTCTGGTTTCTTTTGTTTTTCTTTTCTTAGATGGAGTCTTGCTCTGTCGCCCAGGCTGGAGCACAGTGGTATGATCTCAGCTCACTGCAAGCTCCGCCTCCCAGGTTCATGCCATTCTCCTGCCTCAGTCCCCCAAGTAACTAGGGCTATAGGCACCGCCACCACACCTGACTAATTTTTTTGTATTTTTAGTAGAAATGGGGTTTCACTGTGTTAGCCAGGATGGTCTCAATCTCCTGACCTCGCGATCCACCCGCCTCGGCCTCCCAAAGTGCTGAGATTACAAGCGTGAGCCACCGCACCCAGCCAGTATTCTTTAAAGGATGGAATGTTTGTTGTTTTTATTGTTGTTTTGGTTTTTAAGAGTCTCACTTTTTTTGCCCAGGGTAGAAAATAATGGTGCGATCTCGGCTGACTGCAAACTCTGCCTCCCAGGTTCAAGTGATTTTCCTGCCTCAGCCTCCCGAGTAGCTAGGATTACAGGCGATGCCCGGCTAATTTTTGTATTTTTAGTACAGACGGTATTTCACCATATTGGCCAGGCTGGTCTCGAACTCCTGACCTCAGGTGATCCACCTGCCTTGGCCTCCCAAAGTGCTGGGATTACAGGCATGAGCCACCATGCCCGGACTAAAGTATGGAATGTTTTATTGGAGGCTTTTAATTATTTTATTTCAACCAGAGAGCTAACTTATAAATAATCCATATAAAATCATCAGACTGTCCCATAATACATGCTAATTCATTAATTAACAAAAACTTAATCTAGGTACTGAGAATACATCACCAAACAAAAAAGAGAGTCCCTAGTCTCATAAAATTTACATGCCAGTTGGGGGAGGATTGGACATAAGCAGTATAAAAATAATGTCAGTTGATTAATAAAAAAAAAATAAAGCAAGGTGAAGGGGTGAAGAGTAACTTGGGGAGAGTTTGCCTAGTTAGAGTCAGGAAGGCCTCTCCAATAAGCGACATTTGAGTAAAGGCCAGAAGGAAGTTAGGGCTGTATGTCTGTGGATAACTGGGGGAGGCATCTTAGATAGAGGAACAGCAAGTACCCTGGGCCTGGGGTTTTGAATTACGGGGAAACCCATGAGGCCACAGCAGTGAGATGTGAAGAGAGTTGCAAAATGTGAAGTCAGAAAAATAGCAGATTCAGTGGGGCCTTCTAGGACACAGTAAAGATTTTGCATTTTATTCTGAGTGAGATAGGGAACTTTGGGAGGGGTGAAAACTGAGGAGGGACTTGGGTTTTAAATGGTCACTCTGGGCCAGGCACAGTGGTTCACGCCTGTAATCCCAGCACTTTGGGAGGCTGAGGCAGGAGGAGTGCTTGAGCCCATGAGTTCAAGACCAGGCTAGGCAACGTAATGAGACCACACTTCTACAAAAAATAAATTTAGGCCAGGCGTGGTGGTTCACACCTGTAATGCCAGAATTTTGGGAGGCCGAGGTGGGCAGATCACTTGAGGTCAGGGGTTCGAGAGCAACCTGGCCAACATGGTGAAACCAGTCTCTACTAAAAATATGAAAATTAGCCGGGTGTGGTGGAGCTCACCTGTAATCTCATCTACCCTGGAGGCTGAGTCAGGACAATCGCTTGAACCTGGGAGACAGAGGTTGCAGTGAGCTGAGATCGTGCCACTGCGGCACCAGCCTGGGCGACAGAGTGAGACTCCATCTAAAAGAAAATAAATAAATAAATAATTAGCCAGGTGTGGTGACGCATACCTGTAGTCCCAGCTGCTTGGGAAGCTGAGGTGGGAGGATTGCTTGAGCCTAGAAAGTCAAGGCTACGGTCAGCCACGATCTCATCACTGCACTCCAGTCTGGGTGGACAGACCAAGACTCGATCTCATAAAAAAATAATAAATAGGTGGTTGCAACAAGCCAATAATCCAAGTGAGAGGTGCTGGTTGCTTGCACCAGAGTTGTAGTGGAGGAGGTAGAAATATTTGGATTCTGGATATATTTCAAAGGTAACACTAAAAGGATTTGAATGTGAAGTGCGGAAGAAATTAATGCATCCAAGGATGAAGTTTCTGTGGGAAGCAATTGGAGGATGGTGTTGCCACTTAATGAATTGGGGAAGATTTGGGAAGAAATGGGTTTCGGGAGTTAGTAGATGCTGTGATGTCCTGTCCTGCATCCTCCTGGCCTACCTCTGAGTTTGCTTGCGGCCAGGGTGGACAGTTCCCGTATATGCTGATGGCTTCTACCTCAAGTTCACCTTTGTTCCTCTACTTCCCTGCCTGCAAGATCTCTCCATTGCCAGCGACCTTATTCAGCTTGGCTGCACAGCAGATCACAAGTGCTGGGGACCAGGCCAGGCGCAGTGGCTCATGCCTGTAATCCCAGCACTTTGGGAGGCCGAGGTGGGTGGATCATCTGAGGTCAGGAGTTTGAGACAAGCCTGGCCAACATGGAGAAACCCCCTCTCTACTAAAAATACAAAAATTAGCCGGGCATGATGATGCATGCCTGTAATCCCAGCTACTCAGGAGGCTGAGGCAGGAGAATTGCTTGAACCTGGAAGGCGGAGGTTGCCATGAGCCGAGATCGCACCATTGCACTCCAGCCTGGGCAACAAGAGTGAGACTCCATCTCAAAAAAAAAAAAAAAAGGAAGTACTGGGGACCTAAATCCCCCGGGGAACCACTGGCCAGTGAGGCATAGGGTAAGGAATTAATTGGTGAGTAACCTGGCTTCTCTTTCTGTGGCGAGACTGTTCTGAGATACCTTCTACAGGACTCCTTACAGGGTATCCAGCAGGATTTAGCTTCAATTGCCCACAGTAATAACCTGCTCCTTATAGCACCCCTTATTAACTCTCCTCCCTTCTCTGTCTTACTTCTTTTATTTCCTCACTTGTGCTTCCTGGGATAACTTCCTCTGTAATTTAGTTTCTGCTGCATAATAAACCACCCCCAAAATGCAGTGGCTTACAACGGCCATTATTTTTGCTCATGATTCTGTGGGTCAACAATTTGGGCTGGACTCAACTGGGCGACAAATTTTCTGCTGGTCTTGCCTGGGCTCACACAGTGGCTACAATAATATGGTGGCTTGACTGGGGCTGGAAGGTTTAAGATGCCCTCCAATGGTAGATAGTGGATGCTAGCTGTCAGCTGGCTGATTTCAAAGGCCTCAGATGGGTTGGCTCATGTAGTCCAAATGCCCTCTCCTCTCCATCAGGCTAGACTGGGATTCTTCACATGGCAGTCTTGGGCAGTGTTCCAAAGTGACAAAAGTGGAAGCTGTGAAGCTTCATGAGGTCCACAGTGCTGCTCCTACTGCATTCTTTCCATCAAAGCAAGGCTCAGGTGCTAAGCCAGATTCAAAGGGTAAAGAGACAAATTCCACTTCTTGAAGGCAGGGAAGTCAAAGTCACATTGCAAAGAAAATATCATACAAGAAGGAAAGAATGCTAAGGCCATCTTTGCAAACAACCTACCCATCTCCCCCAACCCCCAAATTGCCTACGGATCTCCTTATCTCAGAGTCCGCCTTTGGGGGAATCCACACTAAGCTGGGGTGGGTAGGAATCAAAGCTCTGCCGCAGACATGCTAAGGGAGATGCTTCCTGGAGGAACCCAAGTGGAGACTTTGAACTGGCAGTTGGATTTATGAATCTGGAATTCAGAAGGGAGGTCTGGACTGGAGATAATCTGGGAGTCAACGAAATATATGTAAACAAAGATAGTCCTAGTTTGGACAAGAGCATATAAGGAATGTATGTAGAGAAAAGACGTCAGAATGCTGAACCCCAGACCACTGCAGTGTTGACGGGTCAGGGAACAAGAGGGGGCAGCAAAGGACGCTGAGAAGGAGCAGCAGGTAAGGACACCAGCAGTAGTATCCCGGGGGCCAAGGAGAGAGTGTTTCAAGAATAGCACTAGATGGGGCGCGGTGGCTCATGCCTGTAATCCTAGCACTTTGGGAAGCTGAGGCGGGTGGATCACCTGAGGTCAGGAGTTTGAGACTAGACTGACCAACATGGCGAAACCTCATCTCTACTAAAAATACAAAAATTAGTTGTGTGCGGTGGCAGGTGCCTATAATTCCAGCTACTCTGGAGGCTGAGGCAGGAGAATTGCTTGAACCTGGGAGCAGGAGGTTGCATTGAGCCGAGATCACACCACTGCACTCCAGCCTGGTGACAGAGCGAGATTCTGTCTCAAAAAAAAAAAAAAAAAAAAAGTCAACATTACAGTGTTTGTTTACAATTAACTAGTGATTGGGCCTTTTGGGTCTTCTCCACTCCTCGCTCCCACCCAAATTTTGCCTCACTATTTGTGCCTCATTTTATGTTACCCAGAATGCTTTGATTCCTCCCCTTCCCCAAAGAGTAGCAATTTACCTTTTCTCCTCCAAGCCTTCCTGAACTTATTCTTATCAGGCATTCCAGAATGTAGTAATGCTATAATTTCCTGAATATCGTATTCTATGCCCAAAAGAAAAAGAGCCAACCGTAAAAATCTGGATTCAGCTCAAAATTAAAGAATTTTTCCGGCTGGGCACGGTGGCTCACGCCTGTAATCCCAGCACTTTGGGAGGCCGAGGAGGGTGGCTCACAAGGCCAGGAGATCGAGACTATCCTGGCCAACATGGTGAAACCCAGTCTCTAGTAAAAATACAAAAAATTAGCTGGGCGTGGTGGCGGGCGCCTGTAGTCCCAGCTACTTGGGAGGCAGAAGCAGGGGAATTGCTTGAACCTGGGAGGCGGAGGTTGCAGTGAGCTGAGATCGTGCCACTGCACTCCAGCCTGGGCAACAGAGCAAGACTCCATCTCAAAAAATATATATATATCTTTCCCACTGTCTGTAAGCAGTTACTAGGAAGCTTTAATTACATTTCCTGTTAATAACTGAAACCTCAAAATACTTTTTTTGAAAAGATAAGACAATTTTCTCTCTCTGCCCCCTCAGAGATTGGCAGATAGCAGGTGGCCATGTCACTGCCTCACCCCTTCACTGAGCTCCCTGCCATCACCTCCCAAATAAATCCTTGCAGCCAATCCTGGTCTCAGGGTTAGCTTTTAGGGGACCCCAGGACAGTGTTCTCTGGAATACCCAAATGTCTAGCAGCACTGGACCCACACTTTGTGTGGCAAAAAATGGAGTCTGGATGGACACAGTGGCTCACATCTGGAATCCCAAAACTTTGGGAGGCCAAGGCAGGAGGTTCATTTGAGGCCTGGAGTTTGAGACTAGCCTGGACAACATAGTGAGACCGTGCCTCTACCAAAAATACAAAAATTAGCCAGGTGCGGTGGCATGTGCCTGTAGTCCCAGCTACTCAGGAGGCTCAGGTGGGAGGATTGCTTGAGCCCCAGAGGTGGAGGTTGCAGTGAGCCATGATCACGCCACTGCACTCCAGCCTGGGTGACAGGGCAAGACTCTGTCTCAAAAAAAAAAAAAAAAAAAAAAGTCTGGAGTCCAGAGGCAGCTAACCCTTTCAGGGTCCCAGAATAGGCTATGCAAAGTAGGGGATATGGTCCCCCACTGCGCCTGGCAGGAAAAATTATTTAATTTTGAGCTGAATCCAGATTTTTATGGTTGGCTCTTTTTCTTTTAGGCATAGAATACAGTATTCAGGAAATTATAGCATTACTACATTCTGGAATGCCTGACATTCTGGACATGGTCCCCCACTTTGCAGAACCTCTTTTGAGATCGGCCCAGTGGGCATCTGAGCTTGTAATCCAGCACATGTAAGATATAGGCAAGGGGAGTTCTTTTTTACATTTTAAAGTAGTGAGAGAAGAGACACACAACAAACAGACATAGTTTTACAATTTCAAAACCATAGTATAATCTGTGTAATGCTTATAATGGAAAAAAATAAATACTTAAACAAAAAAAACCCTTCCTAAGTGCCTTTTATTTTGTGATTTTTTTTTCTTTTTCTAGTTTTTTTTTTTTTTTTTTTTTTTTTCCTGCCTCTTTATTTTCTCAAGTTGGGATTTCCAGAGTTTCATTTCAAGAACCAACTTGCTTTGCTTCATTTCTGTCCTCTGGGCTTTTGTTACCTGATGAGTTTGAGTGCTTACAGGACATTCGATGCTTCAACTTCAATTAGCAAGCCCTCCTGGAAGAAAGAACACACCGTTGTCACTTCTAAGTTAATTCTATAACCTTGCAAAATTTGATTTCCACGCAAGAATGTGAAAATTATCTTAGATAATTTAGGCAGCAATTTATCTGACAAATGTGAGACTCAATTCTTTCAAATAAAAGGATGTGGAGCCGGGTGCGGTGGCTCATGCCTGTAATCCCAGTACTTTGGGAAGCTGAGGGGGGAGGATCACGAGGTCAGGACATCGAGACCATCCTGGCTAACACGGTGGAACCCCGTCTCTACTAAAAATACAAAAAGTAGCTGGGTGTGGTGGCGGGCGCCTGTAGTCCCAGCTACTCAGGAGGCTGAGGCAGGAGAATGGCGTGAACCCAGGAAGCGGAGTGTACAGTGAGCTGAGATCACACCACTGCACTCCAGCCGGGGCAACAGAGCTAAACTCTGTCTCAAAAAAAAAAAAAAAAAAAAAAAGACGTGGAAAGCAAAATTGCTTTCATGTAAAAAAATTAGAGCATACATGTGATTTCAACTTTTTAATATCAATTACTCATTAAATCTTCCCCTAGGTTTATTTCTAAATCAGAAAGTTTCATCTGTGTGAAAACTAAAAACTGAGAATTAGTATTAAATTTTCAAGACCATTAATGCTTTATCTGATTTTAAAGCATGATTAATTTTCCCTTCTCTAGGTGTTTAAAATGAATATCTCACAATGACAATGACAGAATGACAGAATAATAGGGGGCAACTGTAATCACTGCCACATCTGAAGGTGGTTCATTGTAAAGTAATGCTACACTCTTAACCTGGGACTAAAAAATAATGTGAGTTTTTAAACAGAACTTTAACATGCATGTTTTCAAGTAGTGATGGCGCCCTCAAAAGAATGGTTCTAACCATCCTTCCAGATTGCAATTTCTTTCTTTTTTTTGAGACGGATCACTGATCTTGTTCTGTCGCCCAGGCTGGAGTGCAGTAGTGCAATCTCAGTTCACTGCAACCTCCACCTCCTGGATTCAAGCGATTCTCCTTCCTCAGCCTCCCAAGTAGCTGGAATTACAGGCATGTGCCACCACACCCAGCTAATTTTTGTAGTTTTAGTAGTGATGGGGTTTTGCCATGTTGCCCAGGCTGGTCTTGAATTCTTGAGCTCAAGTGATCCTCCTGCCTCGGCTTCCCAAAGTGCTGGATTTACAGGTGTTAGCCACCATACCTGACTGAGAACAGGTTAATTTTTATTTTTTATTTTTATTTTTGTTTTTTTTGAGACAGAGTCTCGCTCAGTCGCCCAGGCTGGAGTGCAGTGGCGCGATCTCAGCTCACTGCAAGCTCCGCCTCCCGGGTTCACCCCATTCTCCTGCCTCAGCCTCCCGAGTAGCTGGGACTACAGGCACCCGCCACCATGCCCGGCTAATTCTTTGTGTTTTTAGTAGGGACAGGGTTTCACCGTGTTAGCCGGGATGGTCTCGATCTCCTGGCCTTGTGATCCCCCCGCTTCGGCCTCCCAAAGTGCTGGGAGTACAGGCGTGAGCCACCGCGTGTGGTGGAACAGGTTAATTTTTAAAAAGTAACATAAGTAATTTGATAAAAAGCCTAGCGAATAAGATATGTAATCAAACTAATAGTATTGACTTAGGAAAAAAAAAAAAAGCCTAGCAATAAAAGAATGAGATTGGTGTTTTTGCATTGCTCGGAATCTGCCTCTGGGTGAGTCTGTTTTGGGCACTGCAACAGATCACTGGCAGTTGCAGCTCCATGAGGGCAGGGACCTGTGCCTGGTACAGGACTGAACTGGGGTCTGCTCACCTGGCTCAGTAAAGCCAAATATTCACTCTGCAGTTTGCCTTAGGAGGAAGAAGGGTATTTATCTTTGCAGTGCACCAAGCAAGAAGAATCAGGCAGCTCATACTTAAGACCTGATCTCCCCAATGGCTTGCAAGTAAGGGTTTTTATATTTATTTAGTTTTTGAGATGGAGTCTTGGTCTGTTGCCCAGGCTGGAGTGCGGTGGCGCGATCTTGGCTCACTGCAATCTCCCAGGTTCAAGCAATTCTCCTGCCTCAGCCTCCCTAGTGGCTGGGATTACAGGCTCCCGCCACCATGCCTGGCTAATTTTTGTATTTTTAGTAGAGATGGGGTTTTGCCATGTTGGCCAGGCTGGTCTCGAACTCCTGATCTCAGTTGATTTGTCCGCCTTGGCAAGGGTTTTTAAAGGCAGAGGCAGAGGTTACAGGCAAAGTCATAAATCAATACATGGAGGCTATATGCTGGTTTGACCTAAAAAGACGGGACATCTCAAAGTGGATGGTGGGGCATGGGCCGGGTTACAGGTCATAGATTCAAAGATTTTCTGATTTGCAGTTGGTTAAGATGGCAAAGGTTTGTCTAAAAATTTGGGGTCAGAAGAAAAGAGTGTTAGCTTTGGCTCATGGGCGTGACTTCCTCCAGGCCCCTCAGAAAGAACTTCAGAAAAAAAAAATAGCGGTTAGAGTTGAGTCCTCAGTTCCCGCTTACCTGAAGTCTGGGTGCCAGTGGATTCATTTGCTGGGCATCCATGTTTCTGAAAAACAACTCAGTGACCTATGTTAGGAGGTTATCTTTAGTTTCTCTTTCTTTCTTTCTTTTCTTTTCTTTCTTTTTTTTTTTTTTGAGACAGAGTCTCTGTCACCCAGGCTGGAGTGCAGTGTTGGAATGTTGGTTCATAGCAATCTCCACCTCCCAGGTTCAAGCGATTCTCTTGCCTCAGCCTCCCACGTAGTTGGGATTACAGGTGCGCACCGGCACGCTTGGCTAATTTTTGTATTTTTAGTAGAGACGGGGTTTCACCATGTTGACCAGGCTGGTGTCAAACTCCTGACCTCAGGTGATCCGCCCGCCTCGACCTCCCAATGTGCTGGTGTCAGAGGTGTGTGAAACCAGAGCAACTCCATCTTGAAAAGGAGCTGGGTAAAAGGAGGCTGAGACCTACTGGGCGGTATTCCCAGATGGTTAAGGTGTTCTCTAAGTCACAGGATAAGATACAAGGTCAGCACAAGATACAGGTCATAAAGACCTTGCTGATAAAACAGGTTGCAGTAAAGAAGCCAGATAAAACCCACCAAAACCAAGATGGTCGTGAGAGTAACCTCTGGCCGTCCTCACTGCTACACTCCCATCAGCCCCATGACAGTTTACAAATGCCATGGCAACATCAGGAAGTTACCCTATATGGTCTAAAAGGGGAGGCATGAATAATCCACCCCTTGTTTAGAATATTATCAAGAAATAACCATAAAAATGGGCAGCCGTGGGAGCTGCTCTGTCTATGGAGTAGCCATTCTTTTATTCCTCTACTTTCCTAATAAATTTGCTTTTGCTTTGCACTGTAGACTTGCCCTGAATTCTTCCTTGCGCAAGATCCAAGAACACTCTCTTGGGGTCTGGATCAGGACCCCTTTCCTCTGACATTGAGATTACAGGCATGAGCCACCGTGCCAAGCCTCTTTTTTTTTTTTTTTCGAGACAGAGTCTTTCTCTGTGCCCAGGCTGGAGTACAATGGTGCAACCTCGGCTCACTGCAACCTCCACCTCCCGGGTTCACACCATTCTCCTGCCTCAGCCTCCCGAGTAGCTGGGATTACAGGCTGGTCTTGAATTCCTGACCTTGTGATCCACCCGCCTTGGCCTCCCAAAGTGCTGGGATTACAGGCGTGAGCCACCGCACCCAGCCTTATTAATGCTATTGTGAAAAATCCTCACGGGCTGCAGATAACATCCTTGCAGTACCTTTACTCCTTCGGCTTTTTGCCAGCACCAACATTGGCCTTTGCAGTCCCCCTGACTTTCTCCATTCTCTTCTTGCATTCTTTTAGTTGGTTTCTTGAGGTCTTTTTCTTCTCATACAGGCCTTGTCTTGCAAGTCTGTGTTTGGTATGTTTGGGTTCATTTTACTTTACATAATCCAGGGAATCATAAATTGTGCCAAAGCCACAACCAACATGAGTTCTGAATCCAAATACAAAGATGACATCCAGTGTGGTCTTATACATTTTGGCTAGTTTTCCCTGAATTGCTGTCTCAGGCACTGTTGCCTTCCAGGGGTGAAGGACATCAATGAGCATCTTTTTCTTCTGAAGTAGTCATGAACTTTCTAGTTAGGATAGTTACCGTGTGGTTCATGATGGCAGCCTACCCTCAGCCAGCCAGGGGGGGGAAGAGTTCTCTTTAGTTTCTGTAGGGAGCAAAACATCCCGGAATTCAAACTTTCTTGGCTATTGTTTTAAGCTACCATTACCTTCTTGCTTATCAAGTTGCTCATTTACTTCTCAGGGCTCACTAGGTGACTGGAATTTCCCCTGTGATAACTAAAACTTTTCCTTTATTTCCATGCTTTGGAGAAAGTGCACGGCAGGCTCCTAAGAGAAGTCCCTGCTACATCTTATGACCATCTTGCGAATTACTGTACCCTAGCAACTACTATGGTGCCTGGTGCATAGGAGGATGATTGATTGAATATATGCAGAAATTCACAATGTGACTAATTCAAAGTACCTGACACTCATTTGAATGCACACATTTGAAATAGTTTTTAAAAGAAAATAGCTTCCATAATTTCCAAATACAACAATAACAGTTTATAGGAAATGTCCCAAGCTAGTCCACTTACTTCTGTTTCTTTTTCACACAATACCATCTTCTGAATGTATTCCATATTGCAAAATAAAAAAGCACTTTACGGTGATTATGTTAAATAGAGCCAACAGCATCATCCCTGTTTTATAGATTAGAATGTGGGGATGTGGAACAGTGAGTAATTTTTTCAACATTAGTATTATTAATTAGAATCCCAACCTATACTTACTAATGCCCATTTCTGCCCAAATCACTGGAGGAAGGGCGGATTACCTATGGCGCTGGGGGTGGGGTCAGTTTCTCGTAGGTATGGGATGGGGAGATACTTGAGCAAGATTGGGGTACTCCAGAGAAGGAACAAAGTGGGAGCAGATCCTGCATAGGTCTTATGTCCCCTGCAGTCACCAACTAATAAATGGAAGAACTGGCACTCGCACTTAGCTCTCCTGAAGTTAAATGTGGTACTTTTGTTTTTAGGGAATGTGTTATAACAAACAGCTCATTTTAAAGAGAACTTTTAGGGATTAATAAGTTTTACCCAGATAATAGATCAGGAGTTTTATGCTAATTGAAAATTAAATCTGATTTATGTGTCTCATGTGTTTTGATTCAGTGTAATACATTTTACAAATGAAGAGATGTGGGAGACTGCAAATTATAGAAGTTTGTGTTTGTTTTGTTTTTAAATCTAAAGTTGTATACATTCCTAGAGTCCTTTTAGCAGCATTATTCAAAACCCCTTATTAACATTATTCAAGCCAGGCACAGTGGCTCACATCTGTAATCCCAGCACTTTGGGAGGCTAAGGTGGGCGGATCACCTGAGGTCAGGAGTTTGAGACCAGCCTGGCCAAGATGATGAAACCCCATCTCTACTAAAAATACAAAAATTAGCCGGGCGTGGTGGCGTGCGTCTATAATCCCAGCTACTCAGGAGGCTGAGGCAGGAGAATCACTTGAACACAGGAAGTTACAGTGAGCCGAGATCGTGCCATTGCACTCCAGCCTGGGTGACAAGAGTGAAACTCCATCTCAAAGAAAACCCAAAAAACAAAAAACATTATTCAAAAGCATCTGCAGAACCTAATCCAGTAATTTATTTCTTTATTTTTGAGACAGAGCCTTGCACTGTCGCTCAGGCTGGACTACAGTGGCACGATCTCGGCTCACTGCAACCTCTGCCTCCTGGATTCTACTGCCTCAGCCTCCGAAGTAGCTGGGATTACAGCACTCGCCACCACACCCAGCTAATTTTTTTGTATTTTCAGTAGAGACGGGGTTTCATTATGTTGGCCAGGCTGGTCTCAAACTCCTAACCTCATGATCTGCCCGCCTCGGCCTCCCAAAGTACTGGGATTACAGGCATGAACCACTGCGCCAGGCCAATCCAGTAATTTTTAAAGTGGTATTCTTTAAGATTTCCCTGCAGAGGAAAATTGTTTCCTGTGAGCATCAACCCTAAGGCCTCCTAAGAAATTTCTGAGCTCAATAAATAGCAGATTTATGGCTGAGTGCGGTGGCTCACACCTGTAATCCCAGCACTTTGGGAGGCTGAGGCAGGCAGATCATTTGAGGTCAGGAGTTCAAGACCAGCCTGGCCAACATGGCGAAATCTTGTTTCTACAAAAATTAGCTGGGTGTGGTTGTGCACGCTTGTAATCCCAGCTACTTGGGAGGCTGAGACAGGAGAATCACTTGAACCTGGGATATAGAGTGTGCAGTGAGCTGAGATTGCACCACTGCACTCCTGCCCGGGTGTGACAGAGTGAGACTTCATCTCAAATAAATAAATAAATATCAGATTTATAATGAGCATCTTTAAGACACATTTTATGCCAATGTGGCAGACACTGCCAGCTGCTTGCCAATAGCCATTTTCCCATTGTGTTTACTCACAGAATCCAATTTTATTCTGGGCACAGTCTACCCACTTAAAATATTGAATGCCCAGCCTCTCTTGTAGTTGGGGTTACTTTATGACATGATCTGGCCAACTCTCAGCTCTATAAACAGTGGCTTCGTGGTGCTTCCAGGAACATGCCCATTGTCCTTCTTCCTCCTGCCTGACTCATGGACTCGATGCTTGATGGTCAAGTAGCTGTCCTGCCACCATGAAGATGAAAGCAACAATCTAAGGATGGTACAGGGAGCTAGGAGGAACCTGGGTCCCTAGAGCAGCTGCAGCAGCCTGGCCTGCCCACCTTTGAATCCTGACCATGTGGAAAAACAAATCCCTATTTGGTAAAGACATGGTAGTTGAGTTTCTGTTTACATGCATGCAGATACAATGCTGACTAATACGTTCAATATTTCCATTTTTGTGCCTTTTGTACAGCTCCAATAAGACCAAGTAACAAGATCATTGCTACACAAAATCTTCTCCTCCCTAACCTCCTGAACACAGTCCTTTCTTCTATGATGTGTTTCTGTAATAATAGGTCACATGTAAATTGGTAATTAGGGCACTGAGGACAGCATAACATGGAAGTCACATGGTTTCTATGCTATTTTTCATTGCACATTAATATTTTGAAGCAATGTATGAAGATCTTAAAGGAAAAAAAAACAAATCCTGAAGAAATACTTTCCTTTTGTGCAAGTAGTGGCAATATAGTGACTTTAAAGACCACGAGTTTTTCCCCAATGTTAAGCTATCTGGTAAAAGTGCAGACGAAGAAGTTATGTGTACATGTCATTCATTTAATTCCAGAAGCCTTTTTTCCCAATGAAGATGATCTCTAATTCCCTCACGTGTCTACATCTCAGAGTAGGTAGTGTGAGCCCAAGGGTTTGATGCTGCAAAGGCTGGCTGACGATGAAGGTGGGTGCACATGCAAGTGTAGATAGAATGGGCTCATATTTTTTTTTATCAGCATTATGATTTTTTTTTTAGTGCTCTGGTTACAACATCGCATTAGGATTTGAGCAGTTTGCTACTGACCTATTTCCCTGAAGTCCAGTTTATTTTATTTTATTTTATTTTACGAGACAGAGTTTCACTCTGTCACCTAGGCTGGAGTGCAGTGGTGCGATCTTGGCTCACTGCAACCTCTGCCTCCGGGGTTCAAGTGATTCTTCTGCCTCAGCCTCCCGAGTAGCTGGAATTACAGGTGCCTGCCACCAAGCCCGCCTAATTTTTGTATTTTTAGTAGAGACAAGGTTTCACCATGTTGGCCAGGCTGGTCTTGAATTCCTGACCTCCTGACAGGGTTACATCATATTGCCTACGGCTGGTCTTGAACTCCTGGGATCAAGCCATTTACCTGCCTTGGCCTCCCAAAGTGCCGACATTGCAGGCATGAGCCGCCACACCCAGCTGAGAATTCATTCTTTTTGCTTCTTCTGGCTTCTGATGGCTGCTGGCATTCCTTGGCTTGTGGAAGCATCACTCCAATATTTGCCTCTGTTTTCACATTACCTCTTCTATGTCTGTCTCAAATCTCTCTCTGCCTATCTCTTACAAAGATGCATGTGATGGCATTTAGGACCCACCTGGATAATCCAGGAGAATCTCCCTATCTAAAAATAAATCTGAAAAAAAAAATCACATCTTCAAAGAGCCTTTTCCAAATACGGTAACATTTTCAGGTTCCAAAGGTATTAGGGATTAGGACTTGCTATCTTAGGGGACCATTGTTCAGCCCACTACACTAATGTTCTTGTAGCTGGAGGAAAATTCCTACCAGGAGAATACCAGGAAGTATCTTTTGCTTTCTGCTTTTGTCCTTTTCTGTCCTTGGAAAATATGTTTATTTCTGGAAAACTAAGAAACATGATGTCTTAGTTTGTTCAGACTGCTGTAACAAAAATACCATAGACTGAGTGGCTTCAACAACAGATTTATTTCTCATAGTTCTGGAGGAGGGGGAGTCTAAGAGCAAGGTGCTAGCAAAGTCAGTGTCTGAGGGTCCACTTCCTGGTTCAGACACAGCCATCTTCTTGCTGTATTCTCACAAAGCAGAAGGAGGGCCAGAGAGCTCTCTGGGGTCCCCTTTTATAAGGACACTAATCCCATTCATGAAGGCTCCATCCTCATGACCTTATTTCCTTCCAAATGTCCCACCTCCTGATACACACCAGTGGTTAGAATTTCAACATTTCAACATATAAATTTGGTTGGGGGTGAGGGGAGCACAAACATCAGTCTATTGCAGGTGATGACTGTTTTCTTATAAAACAATAAGAATTACATTTTCCAAAGAATCAGTGTAATAGTATTTGCGACTCATTCATAAAAATGTTTGATTGTCTTCCATCAAGAAACTCCTACCAAGTTAAATTAATGAGCAGTGGAGGTGGCAAAGCAATACTTGAGAAATTTTACATGCTGTGCCATTAGATCCATCATGATTTGCACACAGAATATAAAATCTTTGGCGTTCACCACTTAAAGTCGTTATCACCACATCACAAAACCAGGCTGTGACCTCAGGGTCCTTGCCAAATGCCACTGAACACAGGGGTGTCTTGCTTCATAGAGAGAGCTGGAGCCTTAGCAGGCTTTGGTGTGTTTGAGAGCCCCTAGAATGAAGGCACAAACAAACCCTGTTAATAATAAGGTGATTCTGGAACGATTAAGTCTTTCTGAAATCTGGTTTGGAGGTCCAGAATTTAAACTTGCCCTGGTTTTAGACTAAAAAAAAAAAAAAAAAAAAAAAAAAAGTGTTCTACAACTTTATTAAAATAAAGTTTTCTTTAATAGGAAAGAATATTGTATTAGTCCATTCTCATGCTGCTATAAGGGACTGCCCAAGACTGGGTAATTAAAAAAGGAAAGAAGTTTAATTGACTCACAGTTCGGCGTGGCTGGGGAGGCCTCAGGAAACTTAACATCATGGTGGAAGGGGAAGCAAATACATCCTTCTTCACATGGCAGCAGGAAAGAGGCAGTGCTGAGCAAATTGGGAAAAGCCCCTTATAAAACCATCAGATCTCATGAGAACCCACTTGCTGTCATGAGAACAGCAGCATGGGGGTAACCACCCCCATGATTCAATTATCTCCCACTGGGTCCCTCCCATCACATGTGGGGATTATGGGAAATACAATTCAGGATGCGATTTGGGTGGGGACACAGCCAAACCATATCAAATATTATGGATTAATTAACTATGGCCAAATTTAATCAGTGCAAAGTCACACTTATTTTTCAGAATAGTATTTTAGTCTTGTAAAAACTCTCATTCTTAAGTAATACACATTCTATTGAGAAAGTCAGGTCTAAGAAAAGGAAGAGTTGAATGATTCTCATGGGTCTTATCTCATTTATAACAGATTTGAGGGGACATTTTATTTTATTTTTTGTAGAGACAATATCTCGCTATTTTGCCCAGGCTGGTCTTGAACTCCTGGGCTCAAGTGATCCTCCTGTCTTGCCCTCGTAAAGTGCTCGGATTAGAGGCATAAGCCACCACACCTGGCCAAACATTTTAATTTCATTTCTCACATCAGTTTTTTTTTTTTTTTTAAATCAAACCATGACAGTAAATTGGGAATTTCTCCTTTATCAGAAAACCTACTTTTAAAGAATTGGATTCTAATTTAGTCCATAAAATTGATGGCATACATATTTTTTCTTGGGAATTAAAAATGTTTCAAATATTCCACTTATTCATGCAACATGAACAGGTTCCTTTTTTAAAAAAAAAATTTAATTTTAGGTTCTGGGATACACGTGCAGAACGTGCAGGTTTGTTACATAGGTAAATGTGTGCCATGGTGGTTTGCGGCACCCATCAACCCATCACTTAGGTATTAAGCCCCTCCCTCCCCCAGCGCCCCCAACAGGCCCCAGTGTGTGTTGTTCCCCTCCCTGTGTCCATGTGTTCCCACTGATGAACAGGTTCCTAGTTTCTAAACACCTATTATGGACCAGGCACACTAGACACTGGGATACAAAAGTCAACAAGACCTGGTCCTGCCCTCAGGGAGCCTGAAGTGTAAGGGGATGGAGAGAGGACCCAACTTCTCATGGGCTGTGAATGGTCCAAGGGACTGGGCTAGGCTGGGCTGGGCTGTGAGAGTGAAGCAGAACCCAGCCAGTCTCAGGGAGGCTAGGGGCCTCTTCCAAAAGGAAGCTAAGGCCTGAAGAAGAAGAAAAAAGCCATTTCCTTCAACAGTGACTGCGTGAGGGAAGGGGGTGTGTATAAAGGCCCAGAAGTGATGTGCTTGAGAAAGGGAGGCTGCATGGCACAAGCACCAGGTTAAAAGAAGAGGCTGGGCCAGCCCCAGAGTGGCCTCATAAACTTATTAGAGGGTTTGGACTCCAAAACAATGAAAGGATCCCTTCCTTCTATTCCTTTTCTTTCCCTTCCTCTTTCTTCATTCCTTTCCTCCTTCCTCCCTTCCTTCCTTTCCTTTGTCTTCCTCCCTTCCTTCCTTCCCTTCCTTCCTTTCATACTCCCTCCCTCCCTCCTTCCCTTTTTTCCTTCCTTCATTCCTTCCTTCCTCCCTCCCTCCCTCTCTTTTTTCTTTCTCTCTCTCATCTTTCTCTCTCTCTCCCCCGCCTTTCTTTCTTCTCCCCACCCTTCCCTCCTCTTTCTCACACTCTCTCTTTCTTTCTCTTTTAGACAGGTCCTCACTCTGTCACCCAGGCTGGAGTGCAGTGGCAATCATAGCTCACTGCAGCCTCCAACTCCTGGGCTCAAGCCATCCTCCCACCTCAGCCTCCCAAATAGTAGGGATTACAGGTGTGCACTACGACACCAGGCCATTGAAGGATTTTCAAGCAGGGCAAAGACATACTCAGATCTGCATTTTATAATGATCATTCTACTTGCTGTCGAATGGCTCAGATGCTGGCAAGCCTGGAAGCAGAGAACCCTCAAGGTAGGGAGAGGAAGATCTAGGGGAGAGAGTGTGGTTCCCTGAACTATGACTCAGTTGGGAAGAAAAGAAGTGGATGGATTTGAAAAACAATTTCCCCTAGCAGGTTCCCCTACTGCAACCTCCACCTCCCAGGTTCAAGCAATTCTCCTGCCTCAGCTTCCCGAGTAGCTGGGATTACAAGTGCACAGCCACCACGCGGGGCTAATTTTTGTATTTTTAGTAGAGACAGGGTTTCTCCATATTGGCCAGGCTGGCCTCTAACTCCTGACCTCAAGTGAACCGCCCACTTTGGCCTCCCAAAGTGCTGGTATTATAGGCATGAGCCACCATGCCCGGCAGCCCTAGTGATATTCTTGAAACAAACAACAGTTAAATACTTAGGTATTCAATACATCTAACTACTTTCTTGGAGCCATGAAAAATGTCAGTGGTCTGTGGTGAACGAGTTTTCAAATCTCTTGCTTACAGGCCTAATTTTATACCTACAAGAGCAGGCTTGAAAATTGCTTTCTCTAATTTTTATTCCTAAGGTCATACGACATTAGCCTAAATAAGTAAACTTCACCTGTTCACACACTATAGAAGCACATCAAAGCTGCTCCAGGCTGGATGCCGTGGCTCATGCCTGTAATCCCAGCACTTTGGGAGGCTGAGGCAGGCGGAATACACCCACCAGGAGTTCAAGACCAGGAGTTCAAGACTAGCCTTGGCAACAAAGAAAGACCCTGCCTCTACAAAAAAAAAAAAATTAGCCTGGCGTGGTGGTGGGCGCCTGTAATCCCACCTACTTGGGAGGCTGAGGCAGGAGAATTGCTTGAACCCTGGAGGCGAAGGTTGCAGTGAGCAGTGAGCTGAGATCGCATCACTGCACTCCAGCCTGGGTGACACAGCAACACTCCATCTCCAAAAACAAAACCAAACAAAATAAAAAAACGGCAGCCATAAAAAAGGATGAATTCATGTCTTTGCAGGGATATGGATGAAGCTTGAAACAATGATTCTCAGCAAACTATCACAAGAACAGAAAACCAAACACCGCATGTTCTCACTCATAGGTGGGAGTTGAACAATGAGAACACATGGACACAGGGAGGGGAACATCACATACCAGGGCCTGTCGGGGGGTGGGGTCTAGGGGAGGGATAGCTTTAGGAGAAATACCTAATATAGATGATGGGTTTAAGGGTGCAGCAAACCACCATGGCACATGTATACCTATGTAACAAACCTGCAGGTTCTGCACATGTATCCCAGAACTTAAAGTATAATTAAAACACACACACACACACAACACAAAAACAAACAACAACAACAACAACAACAATAAAAACCCAACCCTGCTCAGATCCTCACAGCAGCAGGTGTGGCCACCGCTCCTCTTACCATTGCACTTCCCCGGCTTCTCTCCAGCAGGGGAGTCCGCCTGCTGTTTTGCGGTTCGCCGGGGTGCCCACCCCCACAGTAAAGGGAAGGGTGCAGGTCGCACACACCACACTCCACAGGAATGGAAAGGGCGGGAACCCGCCTTTGCCAGAGCCCACCGCACATAGCACATACCGTTCTTCAGCCTTCACCTGGAGCACCAGGGCGGTGCCTTGTAGCGCGGGATGATTTCGGGCTGCGGAGGCGGCGGCACAGGCCAGACACGGCGGCAGGCGTCCGGCTGCACTTCTTCTCTTCTCCAGCAGGTGGCAATGAGTTAGCGGCAGCCTTCAAAGAGAACTAACTTCACCGCCGAGGCCGGAAGGCACAAATATTTAAAATTCTTTTATTTTTTTTTAGACGGAATCTCGCTCTGTCGCCCAGGCTGGAGCGCAGTGACATGATCTCGCCTCAATGCAACCTCCGCCTCCCGGGTTCAAGCGATTTTTCTACTACAGCCTCCTGAGGAGCTGGGATTATAGGCGCGAGCCACCACGCCCGGCTAATTTTTGTATTTTTAGTGGAGATGCGGTTTCACCATATTGGCCAGGCTGGTCTCGATCTCCTTTCTTCGTGATTTTAACTGCCAACTTTAAAAATATTTAAATTTTGCTTAAGCTAGAATAAAACAAAAGGTCCTAGGAGCTGTGAACAAGGAGAAGGCATCTGAAAATGCTCATAGAAATAGAATCCTAAATTTTATGACCTTTTTTTTTTTTTTTTTTTTTTTTTGAGATAAGGTCTCACTCTGTTGCCCAGGCTGGAGTGGAGTGGTAAGGTAACCTCCGAGTAGCTGGGATTACAGGCGTCCGCCACCATGCCCAGCTAACTTTTTATATATTTTTTTAGAGATGGAGGTCTCGCCATGTTGCCCAGGCTGGTCTCCGGCTCCCGAGCTCAAGTTATTCTCTCCTGCTTCGGTCAACCAAAGTGCTGGGATTACAGGCATGAGCTATCGCCCCGGGCCCCTTTATGGCTTTTTAATATTAAAAGATGATGCCACTGACCAGTGCCAGTGGTGAAACAGTAGAGTCTGAAGATGACTCTGGGCTTCCAGGACGGGGGAAGAGCTGTAACCCAGTGCCTTCCTATTTCTTCCAAACTCAGCTTCCCATGACTTTCTCCCTCCCCGCTGGAGGGGCTGCAACTTCCAGTGAGCACCCAAGACTTCCAGATAAGAGGCAACTGGCCTTCTCAGATAACTCCTGACTCTTGGCATCTACATCAAGAGAGCCTGATGCCACATTGTCTATGTGGACCCTACGGATAAGAATGTTCAAGTTTTGGTCTTGAAAAAGAGAGAACAAAAAGGGAGGGATGTGCCTTCACTGGAATGCTCACTATGACCTGTCCAACGGAACACCCCGTTAGTGGTGGTAGTTCCCTGCAGGTCTGCATCTATGATGCTGTGACTTTGCCTGGGCTCCGTTGTACAACATCTGCTTGCCTTCTCAGAAGAAAGAATTCGAATGAGGAGCATAAGGCCGAAGAAAGGTTGTGGCAAGTTTTAAAGCAGGAGTAAAAGTTTATTAAGCTTTAGAGCAGGAACTAAAGGAAGGAAAGTACACTTGGAAGAGGGCCAAGTGGGCGACTTGAGAGACCGAGTGCACTGTTTAAACTCTTGACTTGGGGTTTTATACGTTGGCATGTTTCCAGGGTCTCGTATTATTTCTTCCCACTCCTGAGATCTTATCGGGAAGCTGCTGATCACCAGTTCTTTCTTTTCCTTTCCTTTCCTTTCCTTTCCTTTCCTTTCCTTTCCTTTCCTTTCCCTTTCCCTTTTCCTTTTCTTTTTTTTTTTTTTTTTTTTTTTTGAGACGGAGTCTGGCTCTGTCACCCAGGCTGGAGTGCAGTGGCGCGATCTCGGCTCACTGCAAGCTCCGCCTCCCGGGTTTACGCCATTCTCCTGCCTCAGCCTCCCGAGTAGCTGGGACTACAGGCGCCTGCCACCTCGCCCGGCTAGTTTTTTGTATTTTTTAGTAGAGACGGGGTTTCACCGTGTTCGCCAGGATGGTCTTGATCTCCTGACCTCGTGATCCGCCCGTCTCGGCCTCCCAAAGTGCTGGGATTACAGGCTTGAGCCACCGCGCCCGGCCTCCTTTTCTTTTTTTTTTTCATCAGAGTCTCACTCTGTCACCCAGGCTGGAGTGCAGTGGTGCCATCTTGGCTCACTGTAACCTTGGCCTCCCAGGCTCAAGCAATCCTCCCACCTCAATCCTGAGTAGCTGGGATTATAGGCGTGTATCACCATATCCGGCTAGTTTTTGTATTTTTTGTAGAGATGGGATTTGGCCATGTTGCCCAGGCTGGTCTTGAACTCCTGGGCTCAAGTGATCCGTCCGCCTCAACCTCCCAATGTGCTGGGATTACAGGCGTGAGCCACCATGCCCAGCCTTCAGGCATTTTCTTTTCTTTCTTTCTTTTTGAGACAGAATCTCCCTCTGTTGCCCAGGCTGGAGTGTAGTGGCACCATCTCAGCTCACTGCAACTTCCGCCTCCTGGGTTCAAGCGATTCTCCTGCCTCAGCCTCCCGAGTAGCTGGGATTACAGCCACCAGGCCCGGCCAAGCATTTTCTAGTTATTAGGAGACTGTCTTTCCCTGGTGGTGGCTGTGACCAATTATTACTTTAGAAAGACAGTTAACAACTGCCAGACCATCACCTGATGGTCGATGGACACTCCTGGTGTGTGCGTGAGGGGAGCCCTCTCCTGCCCTGCCCATACCTCACTAGCTACCTCCTGTAACAGCCCTGGTCCCAGCATATCCCCCATGCCTTCTCTTGCAGGCTCTCAGCTTGTAAGTTTCCCAGTAAAGCCTGCTCCTTTATCTACGATGCTGTGACTTTGCCTGAACTGCATTGTACAACATCTGCTTTGAGCTGCTTTCCAGATGATGAGTATTTCTTTTCCTTCCATGCTCTCACCATTGTAAGCTCTCTGGGGACCAACATACAGAATGAAGCAGCAATCTTTCTAATTGGAAGAAGGCAAATAAAACCATGATCTATTTTCCAGTGGGATGTCTTTTTTTTTTTTTTTTTTGAGACAGAGTCTCGCTCTGCCGCCCAGGCTGGAGTGCAGTGGCGTGATCTTGGCTCACTGCAAGCTCCGCCTCCCGGGTTCACGCCATTCTCCTGCCTCAGCCTCCCGAGTAGCTGGGACTACAGGCGCCCGCCACCTCGCCCGGCTAGTTTTTTTGTATTTTTTTAGTAGAGACAGGGTTTCACTGTGTCAGCCAGGATGGTCTCGATCTCCTGACCTCGTGATCCGCCCGTCTCGGCCTCCCAAAGTGCTGGGATTACAGGCTTGGGCCACCGCGCCCGGCCTAGGGATGTCTTTAAAGCACTTAAAAAGCATCATTTGGATTTGGTGTGAGACTTGAGAAATATATAATTTTCATTTCTCCTTTCTTATTTATGGCACTATCAGTTTAGTTGATTTGTAAAATTTATCCTGGCATTTTCTGCCCTACATCTCTATGGAAATATCAAGGTTAGCTGAACATGCCTCTTTTCTCTGGATTTGATGGAGGCACTGAAGAAAAGAAGTTGCCCATTGTGACATCCACTTATATACTCTTTTGTGCTTCAAAATACATGCATAAAGACCTTATCAATTATACAACAACACAGTGTCATGATTTCACAACTTCTTGTAAACTGTTTGTATAAACAAACTCTTTTATATTTGGCCTACTAAACTAATGAAGAGAGAACAGCTGTCTAAAGTTACATTATGGAAATCTCTGTTGTGCCAACATACAAAAATTGTTATTCTCTTGAATATGATTAAGGTATTGTGTTTGGAAGTAGCCTTGAGGGTTCAACCTTTTTTTTTTTTTTTTTTTTTTTTTTAGACTGGGTTTTTTGAGACTCTGTTGCCCAGGCTGGAGTGCAGTGACGTGATCTTGGCTCACTACAACCTCTGACTGGGCTCAAGCCATCCTCCCACTCAGTCTCTCAAGTAGCTGGGAATACAGGCTCATGCCACCATGCTCGGCTAGTTTTTGTATTTTTTTTGTAGAGACAGGTTTTTGCCGTGTCACCCAGGCTGCTCTCCAACTCCTGAGCTCAAATGATCTTCCTGACTCGGCCTACCAAAGTGCTGGGATTACTGGTGTGAGCCACCGTGTCCAGCATAAAATTTCTCATTACACCTCAGTTTCAGGTACAATTTTTGGTAACTCAATCCCAGCACTTTACATGTGTTCTTCTATTGATTTTTTTCCTTTTCAATGAGGAAAATCAGCACTGATTGTAGCTGAATTCTGTTTCTTTTTAATAGCCAAATGATTTCTATCTTTGTCTCAATCATACTAAGTGTATGAAAACTACACTTGCCATCATTGATATCAACCCTTTGATTTTTCCTTCCTTCCTTTTCCTTCCTTCCTTCCTTCCTTCCTTCCTTCCTTCCTTCCTCTCTCTTTCTTTCTTTCTTTCTTTCTCTTTTATTTTCTTTTTCTTTTTGAGACACAGTCTCCCTCTGTCACCCAGGCTGGAGTGCAGTGGTGTGACTTCAGCTCACTGCAACCTCCACCTCTCAGGTTTAAGCGAATTTCCTGTCTCAGCCTCCTGAGTAGCTGGGATTACAGGTGCCTGCCACCACACCTAGCTAATTTTTGCATTTTTAGTAGAGATGGGTTTTTGTCATGTTGGCCAGGCTGGTCTAGAACTTCTGACCTCTGGTGATCCACCTGCCTCAACTTCCCAAAGTGCTGGGATTACAGGCATGAGCCATTGTGCCCGCTGGCTTCCCTTCATTTTATTAATAAAATAGGAGCAAAATGCAATCGAACATTCAAATAATTGCATAAACAAACTCATCACGAAAGGTAGTGACTGCCAAAACTGAACTAAAACTCTTGGCTGTATCACCATACTGTAGTTCAAAATACCAATTCATCAGCTGATATAGAAAAACCTGAACTGAATGAAAGGTGGGTTGGAGTGAGAATGTATAATACATAGAAGAGCAGGTGGTAAAATTGGAAGGACTACCTATATATCATTACAGTCAATGACTCTATCTAGTAGTTTAAAAGCTTATTTTCAATTTTTTCTTAATAGACTTTAACAGGCCTACTTTTTCCAGGGAAGCAATGACAGAAGAGTGTGCCAGGTACAGGATACATCAATGTCCACTGAGGCTAAGGATCCATTTGTACTAGTAATCTTCAAAAACCAGACACCCTTCTCAGAGCCCCTACTGAGGATCTCAGCTTCTGCAAGATTCCTCTAAATAGAGGCCTCCACTTCCCCTGATTTTCCAGGAGAATGCTGATCTCTTATTTCCCTCTAAACCTTTTCACTTTTATTCTGTTTTTTGTCAGATTGAAAAGAAATCACCGAAGGTTTATTTCAAGGTTGCTTCACATCGGCGTAATTAGGCTTATTGTCTTTAGCCAATCGGGTATTGTTCCTTTTTAAATAATTATATAATTCTTCTTAAAAACATCCAGAAACCCCGGCTCTTAAAGACAAGGATGGAATACTTTGACTATCTAACAGGAGCAGATCTTTATCTTTAATCAGATGCTTATTGTGAAGGAAGAAAAAAACAGTAGAACACACACACACACAATGCTAGAATGATTTTATTCATTGATTCAACAAATATATGAATCCTTATGAGCAAAGTGCTAGCTTCTAAGAGGGTACAAATTGTATAAACTTGGGTCATTACCCTGAATTTATTATCTCACTGGGGCAACTAGGCATACATGCTAAAAAAGGTCATGATACTAAGGGAGTTTATGAATAAAGCATGAGATGTGTTATACAGATTATAGTTGCTGTGGAAGTTCCGCCCTTTTATATTCTCGGTTCATTACTCCTCTTATAATTTCAGATGCCCTTGTACCCTGTCTAGACTTCATGCCCAGCCACTTTAATTACATTAGCATCTCAGAATCCTCTGCCCACTTGATCTTTCATATCTGCCTTATTAATCCCCACACCTGGGTAAGCTCCACTGTCTGCTTTCTCAGCTTACTCTCCCAGGGTGCTAAGCCTAGCTGGAGAGAATTGTGTTCTTTGCTTTATCTGATTGTCTATGTGATATCGAACAGTAGCTCTTCCAATTTTTCCTGCTCTTGGAGCTCTTGATCCCAGAGGTTCCTTTATCTCAGCAGAAGACCTGATCTCCTCCTTTGATGAAGGAACCAAGAACTTGATATCACCTTCCATTTCAGATCAAAAAATCTGAAAATTTTTCTGATCCTCACTCTTTCTTTCCAAAAATAACTTCACTCTTTACTGATGATCCTACCCCCTAGAAACTTCCTCCAGAATTTAACCTAACTATGATTTCCCCTCTCCTTGTGTGATCTTCACTCTCGGTCTCCACTGGCTCCTTCTTCTCAATCCACAAGCATGTTTAAGACTCTCTTTTTACAGCTGTGCGTGGTGGCTCACTCCCCTAATCCCAGCACTTTGGGAGGCTGAGGCGGGTGGATCACCTGAGGTCAGGAGTTCAAGATCAGCCTGGCAACACGGTGTAACCCTGCCTCTACTACTAAAAATACAAAAATTAGCCAGGTGTGGTGGTGTGCTCCTGTAATCCCAGTTACTCAGGAGGCTGAGGCAGGAGAATCACTTGAACCCGGGAGGTGGAGGTTGCAGCGAGCCAAGATCATGCCATTGCACTCCAGCCTGGGCAACAGGAGTGAAACTTTGTCAAAAAAAAAAAAAAAAAAAAAGAGAAGACTCTCCTTTTCCAACTTCCTGCATTAGTTATCTATTACTGCATCACAAATTACCTCAAAGTTTAGTAGATCCAACAACAACACGGGATCTCATAGTTTCTGTAGGTCAGGAATAGGAGACCAGCTTAGCTTCTGCTGGTTCCAGCTCTGCATCTTTCACGGGGCTGCAATCAAGATGTCAACCAGGGCTGTCATCATCAGAAGGCTTTACTGGGGCTGGAGAATTCACTTCCAAGGTTGAGCATCCTCACAACATGGCAGCTGGCTTCCCCAGAGCGAGTAATCTGAGAAAGTAAGCAAGAAGGAAGTCCCAGTGCCTTTTATGACCTAGTCTCAGAAGTGGCACACTGTCACTTCTGCCTCATTCTATTTGCTAGTAGTCAGTTGCCACATTCAGCCCACATTTAAAGGAGCAGAATTCATCACTGCCTCTTAAAGAAAGGAATTTTAAAAAACTTGTGGACATATTTTTAAACCACCATATGTCTCAAATAAACCATTTTTCAAGGCAGCTAGTCCTTCAAGCTATTTCTCCATTCTCTTCCTCCTTTCAGGGCCACTCTTCTCAATGTACTGATCTCTTTCCTTCCCTTACTTTTTAGTCCCCCTAACAGAACAACACTGCTCTTGAGCATAATATCCAAATTAGCACGGCATTCAAGGCCTAGCCATAAGCTTGAATTTTCATCTTATCTCCCACAGTGTCCTTTACATATCAGCCAGTTGGATTTCTCAGCATTCCACAAACATGCCTTCGGTTTTCCCACCTCCATGCTTTCGCTTAGATGGTTTCCCTCACCAGGAAGCATCTTCTACTCAAGTCTTTTTTTCTTTTTTTTTTTTGAGACAGAGTCTCACTCAGATGCCCAGGCTAGAGTGCAGTGGGGCGATCACGGTTCACTGTAGCTGCCACCTCCTGGGTTCAAGCGATTCTTGTACCTCAGCCTCCCAAGTAGTTGGGATTACAGACATGTGCCACTATGCCTGGCTAATTTTTGTATTTTTAGAAGAGATGAAGTTTCGCCATGTTGGCCAGGCTGGTCTCGAACTCCTGACCTCAAGTGATCTGCCCACCCTGGCCTCCCAAAATGCTGGGATTATAGGCGTGAGCCACCGTGCCCAGCCTCAGGTTCTCATTTTCAAGACCCAGTTCAAATGTCATGTCATGCAAGAAGACTTCCTTTATCTCCCTTCCTCCTTGACACTCCCAGAGCACATTGATCATCAGCTTTACCATAGTCATCCCATTTTACACCATTATGGTATTGGTACATGGCTCTGTGTTCTTTTTAGTACCCTGAACAACACTTTGCTCAGACTAAGTTCTTAATCTTTTTTGATGAATAAATTTACCTAAATCATTAAGATTTAATTTTACTCTCACCAAAAGGCAAATTAAAGTCTCTATAATCTCCAGTACTATTAGATTAACATATGGAGCTAAGGGAAATTGCAGAAGGGTCTCTGCTGAAGAAAAATACAGTTTTATTTTCTATTATTTGAACAGTTTCAATGGAGTGACTCAAAGTAAATCACAATTATTCTCTAAAAAGGTCTGCTTCTAAGATATGTTTGCATATAGTATTTTTACAATTCCTGGTCAACATGTAATTTCCATGGAAACAGATCACACACACTGGAGAATAAAGGAATTGAATTGTGTTTGAGCTGCAGTTTGTCATCTCCATGGAGCTATTTGTGCTAAATATTTGAGTATTCAGGGAAACTATAATTTAAAATCACCGAAGTAAAGACATAATTGATGCTTTTACAAATTGCAATATCTGCTATTAATTTTAAAGATTTTTATTAATATGTAGAGATAATATAAAGGGAAGTTTGAATATGTCTTAAATCATACTTTAACATCAATAAACAAAATACCTTTTTTGGCTGGGCATGGTGACTTAAGCCTGTAATCCCAGCACTTTGGGATGCCGAGGTGGGCGGATCACGAGGTCAGGAGATCAAGACCATCCTGGCTAACATGGTGAAACCCTAGCTCTACTAAAAATCAAAAAACAAATTAGCCAGGCGTGGTGGCAGGCACCTGTAGTCGCGGCTACTCAGGAGGCTGAGGCAGGAGAATGATGTGAACCCGGGAGGTGGAGCTTGCAGTGAGCCGAGATCGCGCCACTGCACTCCAGCCTGGGTGACAGAGCGAGACTCCGTCTCAAAAACAAACAAAAAAATAAAGAAAAACCAACCTTTTCTTGCCTCTTTGCTAGTGCAGAAAAGGGAAAGAATTAAAAGCTCAGCCTGGGCCAGGCACAGTGGCTCACACCTGTAATCCCAGCTACTCGGGAGGCTGAGGCAGGAGAATGGCTTGAACCCGGGAGGCGGAGGACGCAGCCAGCCGAGATGGTTCCACTGCACTCCAGCCTGGGCAACAGAGTGAGACCCTGTCACAAAAAAACAAACTCAGCCTGCAAAGGGTGGTGGTGTTGTTTTTGGTCTATAGATAAAATAATCTGCTCTGATGTCATTCAACTGTACAAAAAAGGCCTGCAGTCTACATTTGCTGTCTAGCAATAAGCGGTCTAAATTTTGATTCCAAATATTACTAATCAAATAAACAGTTTGTTTAAAACACATGCATAGAAGCGATATGACGAAGATGCTTTCACTCGCTTGCTAGTGCTGTAAACTTTTATGACTTGTGTAATGTATTATTTCCTCAAGCATTGTAAAAACTCACCCAGAAACTTCAAATCACTAGAAATATCGCATTTTGAAAATACGGTATTTCTCTAATCTATTTTTGGAATAATAATCTAAGCTATTTTTGGACTAATAGTCTAACTTTGTAAATGAAAATTCACAGACACCTATTCAAACATCTCGAAATGTTCAAGAGGCATCAGAAACACCACCAGATTTTCCTTTGATTCTCATGTATTGTACATCAATTGCTGATTTTTATTTTTACATTTCAATAAATGTAATCAGAACAAACATAACAGAAAAAAGGAAAATAATTATAAAAGCCATACATACTTTTCATTTAAAATGTGCACATAGGCTATTATTATAAAGAAGTTACATCTCACTTCCACTGCATGTTCCACAATCATAACAACTGTTTTTTGTCTGTTTGTTTGTTTGAGACGGACTTTCCCTTTTGTCGCCCAGGCTGGAGTACAGTGGCACGATCTGGTCTCGCTGCAAGCTCCTTCTCCTGGGTTCAAGTGATTCTCCTGCCTCAGCCTCCTGAATAGCTGGGATTACAGGTGCCCGCCACCACGCCTGGCTAATTTTTTGTATGTTTAGTACAGATGGGGTTTCGCCATGTTGGCCAGGCTGGTCTGGAACTCCTGACCTCAGGGGATCCACCTGCCTCAGCCTCCCAAAGTGCTGGGATTACAGTATGAGCCACTGCGCTTGCCCTTTGTTTTTCTTTTTTTTCGAGACAAGGTCTTGCTCGTCGCCCAGGCTGGAGTGGAGTGGTGCGAGCTCAGCTCGCTGCAACCTTTGGCTCACTGCAACCTCCACCTCCCACACTCAAATGATCCTCCCGCCTCAGCCTCCTGAGTAGTGGGACTAAACGTGCCCACCATCATGCCTGGCTAATTTTTTGTTGTTGTTGTTGCCTAGGCTGGTCTCAAACTCCTGGGTGCAAACAATTTGCCCGCCTCAGCCTCCCAAAGTGCTGGGATTACCAGCATGGGTCACTGCGCTGGGCCTCAACTGTTCATTTTTACTGTTAATGAAAGAATGCATTGGTAGAAGGCAATTTAAGTGTAACACACTTAGCGTCTTTATAGACGTCTCTCTTTACATCTGTCTCTCTACGCTAAAATGTATGGTTCTTTTTCTTGCAAAAAAGAACCATATCTCATTCTGCCAGTGGCAAAAACTTAAAAAGCAAGAAGGTAAAAGTCCAAAAAAAAAGCAGCAGAAAGCTGCCAACAGAGTATTCCTTTCATTGGGCCAGTTTTCATTATTTTCTGGTAGTTATGCTCCAGTGGAAATCGGAATGAAGCCTTTACTTATTTGGACGGAATCCGGCAGAGTGATAACAACCCCCTCACAGAGGTTTGGTTCATGCTCAGCCCCTTCCTCCAGCCAGGGAGGGCTGCCTCCTAGGGCTGCGCTTCTGTTCCCTCACAGGGCACTGTAGGGCTGCCTGCCCCCTCAGCTAAATAACTGGCACCATGCTCAGAGGAGTAAGAGCTCCAGTTATGCGCTTGGTCCCAGTTACTCTCTCCTGTCCCGGCTTTCCTTTTCTGGCTTTGATTGGAATTAATAGCGACCCAGGGGTTCGGAGATGATTCAGCTTTGACCCTCCCTGAAAGTGTGTGAATTTAGTGGACAGAGGGCCTATGGTAAGCCTAAAATCCAAGATGTAATAACAGAGGCAAAAACAGATGGGAAAGCCAAAATACTCAGGCCTGGATACCCTCTTTGAGTCAAGTTAATAGCAATGTGCATGCCATAGACAGTCTTCTATTTTTCCCTTCAGATTAATTCTCTAGCCTTTTTTTGCCGGCTCTGTGCCCTGAGAGGCGGACCCTCCTGGACTGCATCACTGGGCTCCCTTACCTCCCGGCTTCTAGTGGGTTCAACACATGTGGAGGGTTGCTGGTTCTGACAGGAAGTTGGTGAGACAGTGAGGAAGGGGTGCTTATTTCCCTGGCTCCCCCACTGCCACATAGCCACAGGTTGGCTTTTCTTCTAGCGAAAGCTATGGCTCCTGTCAAGGGCTCACACAACCCAGTTCTCCCTCAAGGGTTTAGCAACCACCCCTACTCTTTCCCCCTTCAAGCATTAGGGGGGTCATAGCTCCCTGCTGTTACTAGCCTGGGGGTACTACAGCATCCCCCACCCATTTTTCTTTTTTTTTTTTTGAGACGGAGTTTTGCTCTGTGGCCCAGGCTGGAGTACAGTGGCAATATCTCAGCTCACTGCAGCCTCTGCATCCCGGGCTCGAGCCATCTTGCCACCTCAGCCTCCTGAGTACCTGGGACCACAGGCGCGCACCACCAGGCCCAGCTAATTTTTGTATTTTTTGTAGAATGGCGTTTCACCATGTTGCCCAGGCTGGTCTTGAACCCCTGGACTCCCACCTTGAATTCCCAAAGTGCTGGGATTACAGGTGTGAGCCACTATGCCCGGCATCCATCCACCTTATTTTGTCTAAGCCTTGCCTTTATAAATATCTCCTTTAATAAACTCTCCTCACCCAGTGTGATAGTCCTGTCTGTTTCCAGGATCCTGACTGATACAGATGGTATGGATTGTCCCCAAGAAATCTCAGAAACATGACATTCTACATCACAACTCAGATACTCAATAACATTCATGTTATGGAGGCATTTCTTTGTTCACAGCACATTTTACAATGAAAACCGTCCCAATCCTCCACTCCGCATCTCCAAGATATCCCTGGAGGTACACTGCTTTCTCTCTCTGCACTAGTGAGGGATTCAGAACAGTACTTTCCATCCTGTAGATGAACTGAGACCCTGTGCACATTCAAGAACAATCAGTCAGTCCGTCGCTTTCCTTCAAGGACTGGTCTAACTTTCAATCCTTGTTACTGGATTCCAGTTGCAGCACCCTGCTGGGCCAGGAGCCTGGCTTGAGTCCCAGCCTTGTAAATCTTGCCAGTACTTTACTCAGAGATTTGCTTGTTTCCCATTGTCTTTCAATGTCTGGCTGCTCCCTGTGTCACCCAGATGGATGTCCTTGTCATTAGGTTTCTGACCTACTCCTAAACCTAAAAATTATTTGCCTCAAAGTGTCTTCTATTATATTGCCTAGTCCCTCAGATTGGAATAATATTCACTAATTCTCCCAGAATTTTCTTTTTTTAAATTTTTTTTAAGTTTTAATTTTCTGTAGAGACAGTCTTGCTGTGTTGCCCAGGCTGGTCTTGAACCCCTGGCCTCAAGCTCACGCCTGTAATACTAGCACTTTGGGAGGCCGAGGTGGTAGGAGCACTTGAGGCCAGGAGTTTGAAACAAGCCTGGGCAATATAGCCAGATCCTGTCTTTACAAAAAATAAAAAAATTAGCCAGGCAGGGTGGTGGATGCCTGTAGTCCCAGCTACTTGGGAGTCTGAGGTGGGAGGATCACTTGAGCTCAGGAGTTGGAGACTGCAATGAGCTATAATTGCACCACTGCACTCCACCCTGGGTAACAGAGTGAGACCCTGGCTTTAAAAAATAACTAAGCACTTAAACATTTTAAATTAAAAGAAGTAATAAAAAAAAAAAAACAATTGAGTTTTGTATCCTGCAACCTTGCTAAACTCACTTATTTGTCCTAGATTTTTTTTTGACAGATTATTTAGGATTTTCTTTGTAAACAACCATGTCATCGGCAAATAAAGAAAGGTTTTGTTGCTGTTGTTGTTTTCCTTCTTTCTAATCTGTGTGCCTTTTCTTTCTTTTTCTTGCTAACTGGCTAGGACTTCCATAACCATGCTGAGTAGGAGTGGTAAGAGTAGACAGCTGTGCCTTGTTCCTAATCTTAGGGGGAAAGCATTCAGCCTTTCATCACTAAGGATAATGTCAGCTGTAGGTTTTTTTTTGAAGATACCCTCTATCATGTTGAGGGAAGTCCCTTCTATCCCTAGTCTGCTGAGAGGTTTTATTTTCTTTCAATCATAAATTGGCATTTACCTTTTCTATTTTTCTCAATTGATACACGATTGGTAATTATGTATCAATTAACAATCATGTAGTTTTCCTTCCTTAGGCTGTTAAGATGGTAGATGATATTGATTTTATTTTCTCTCTTTTTTTTTTTTTTGAGAGGGAGTTTTGCTCTCGTTGCCCAGGCTGGAGTGCAATGGCGAGATCTCAGCTCACTGCAAACTCTTCCTCCTGGGTTCAAGCGATTCTCCTACCTCAGCCTCTTTAGTAGCTGGGATTACAGGTGCCCACCACCATGCCTGGCTAATTTTTGTATTTTTAGTAGAGACAGGGTTTCACCATGTTGGCCAGGCTGATCTCAAACTCCTGACCTCAGGTGATCCGCCCACCTCAGCCTTCCAAAGTGCTGGGATTACAGGTGTGAGCCACTGCACCTGGCTGACATTGATTTTCAAATATGGAACCAGTCTCACATTCCCAAAATAATCCTTGCTTGGTCATGATGTGGTCAATTTGTTGTTACTGAATTAAATTTTATTGAAGATTTTTCTGTCATTAAGGTACATTAATGTGTAGCTTTCTTTTGTGTAATGTCTTTGATTTTAATATCAGCCTAATGATGGCATCATAAAATGAGGTGGGGCTTGTTCCCTCTTCATCCCTTCCTATTTAATTTTGGGTGAATTTTAGTAGTTTGTGGTGTTAAATCAAGTTTAGCCTAAAGCTGCCTCCTTGAATATTTAAGTTCGACCTAAAGGTTTTTCTGTACATCGTGAACTATAACAAGTGGAGGTATAAACCGAACATAGCCCACACCTGTGCCAGTCACTGAGTTTTGGCCAATCAAATGTAGCCAACTGTTCAAACCGTGTTCCAATAAGGCAAACGCTGAACTGTAACCAATCTAGCTGTTTCTGTACCTCGCTTCCATTTTCTGTATGTTACTTTCCTTTTTCTGTCCATAAATCTTCTTCCACTACATGGCTGTGCTCGAGTCTCTCTTAATCTGCTGTGATTTTGAGGGCTGCCTGATTCACGAATCATTCCTTGCTCAGTTAAACACCTTTAAATTTAATTTAGCTGAAGTTTTTCTTGTAACAGTGGTTTGCGAGGAATTGGTCCATTCCATCTAAGTTGTTGAGTTAATGTGTATATGGTTTATGTGTATAAAGTCGTTTATATTGTTCTCTTATTATCCTTTTAATGTCTGTAGAGTTTTAGTGGTACAGCCTCTTTCAGTCTGGATATGGGTAATTTGTATTATCTCTTTGTCAGTCTTGCTAAAAGTTTGTCAATTTTATTGATCATTAAAAAAAACCAACTTCTGGATTATTAATTTTTCTCTATTTTTCTGTTTCCAATTTAATTGATTTTTATGCTCTTAGTTTTATTATTTCCTTTCTTCTGCTTGCTTTGGGCTTATTTTACTCTTCCTTTTCCTAGTTTTCATAAGATGAAAACTGAGGTAATTGATTTGAGAGCTTTCTTTTCTAATATAAGCATTTCCTACTATTATTATTATTATTATTATCATTATTATTACTTTTCAGACAGTCTTGCTCTGTCCCCAAGGCTGGAGTGCAGTGGCACTATCTCAGCTCACTGCAACCTCTGTCTCCTGGGCTCAAGGCATCCTACCACCTCAGCTTCTTGAGTAGCTGGGACCACAGGCATGCACCACCATCCTTGGGTAATTTTTGTATTTCTTTTTTTTTTTTTTTTTTTTTGAGACGGAGTCTCGCTCTGTAGCCCAGGCTAGAGTGCAGTGGCCGGATCTCAGCTCACTGCAAGCTCCGCCTCCCGGGTTCACGCCATTCTCCTGCCTCAGCCTCCCGAGTAGCTGGGACTACAGGCGCCCGCCACCTCACCCGGCTAGTTTTTTGTATTTCTTAGTAGAGACGGGGTTTCACCGTGTTAGCCAGGATGGTCTCGATCTCCTGACCTCGTGATCCACCCGTCTCGGCCTCCCAAAGTGCTGGGATTACAGGCTTGAGCCACCGCACCCGGCCTAATTTTTGTATTTCTTGTAGAGATGGGGTTTTGCCATGTTGCCCAGGCTGGTCTCAAACTCATGAGGTCAAGCGATCCATCTGGGCCTCCCCAAAGTGCTAGGATTACAGGCATGAGCCACCCTGCCTGGCCTAATATAAGCATTTTAATGCTATAAAATTTCCTCTAAACATTGCTTTAGCTGCATCTCACAGTTTCGATATGTTCCATTTTCTTTTTTAAAAAAAACTTCAAAACATTTCCTGATTTTCTTTTAGACTTCCTCTTTGATCCATGGATTATTTTAAAGTGCATTGTATAATATCCAACTGTTTGGAGATTTTCTTGTTATCTTGTTTCTGTTATTGATTTCTAATTTCATTATGGTCAGACAACATAGTTTGTATTATTTTCTGTTCTTTTTAATTGGTTATTGTTTGTTTTATGATCCAGTACATCGTCTATCTTTGTTAATCCTCCTTGTGCCCTTAAAAAGAATATGTATTCTTCTGTTGTTGGGTGAAGTGTTATATTGTATTAGACCTTGAAGTTTAATTCTTCCATATCTGTATCTTCTATGTTTTTGTTGATTTTCTGTCTGTTTTATCTGTTTGCAAGACTGGAGTGTGGAATTCTCCAATAATAATTGTGGATTTGTCTATTCTTTTACTTCTTACAGGCTTTGCTTAATGTATTTTGAAGCTCCATTGTTAGGTGCAAAAACAATTAGAATTCTTATGTCCACTTAATGGACAGACTCCTTTATTGTTATGAAATGACTTTCTTTATCCCTGGCCACTTTATTTGCTCTGAAGTTTATCTTGTCCTATATCCATATAGCCATCCAGGTTTTCTTTTGATTAGAGTTTGCATGTTATATCTTTTTCCATTCCTTTACATTTAATCTCTATATCATATGTGACACAAGTTTCTTATAATAGCACATATTGGGTCATGGGTTTTTTGAGGTTCATTTAGACAATCTCTGTTTTTAGTTGGTGCATTAAGGTAATTTACATTTAATATAACTACTGATATATGGGTTTCAGTCAACCATTTTATTACTTGTTTTCTATTTGGTTCCTCTGTTTTCCATTCCTTTATTTCCCCTGTCCTGCATTCTTCCGTGTTTTATTTGAGCATTTTTTAGTATTCCTTTTTTTTTTTTTGAGATGGAGTTTTACTCTTTTTGCCCAGGCTGGAGTGCAATGGCGCGGTCTCAGCTCACTGCAACCTCCTCCTCCTGGGTTCAAGTGATTCTCCTGCCTCAGCCTCTGGAGTAGCTGGGATTATAAGTGTGCGCCACCACACCTGGCTAATTTTGTATTTTTAATAGAGATGGGGTTTCACCATGTTGGCCAGGCTGGTCTCGAACTCCTGACCTCAGGTGATCTGCCCGCCTTGGCCTCTGAAAGTGCTGGAATTACAGGCGTGAGCCACCGTGTCTGGCCTAGTATTCCATTTTAATCGATGTATTGACATTTTTACTATATGTTTTTGTCCAATTTTTAAATGATTGCTCAAGGGATTGAAACATATATAACTTTTCAATGTCTACTTAAAATTAATATATTACCACTGTAGGTGAGATTTAAAAACATTACCACTGTATACTCCCCCTCCATATCTTATTGCTGTCTTATGTATGACATCTGTAATCACTGAAAACCCTATCAGACATTGTTACAATTTTTGCTTTTAACCATCGAACATATTTTAAAGAACTACAAGCATAGAAGAATAATTCATTATATTTACCTATATACTTACCATTTCTGTTGCTCTTCATTTTTTTTTTTTTTGAGACAGGGTCTCACTCTGTTTCCCCAGCTGGAGTGAAGCGGTGTGATCTTGTCTCACTGCAACCTTGGCCTCCTGGGTTCAAGTGATTCTCTCACATCAGCCTCCCCAGTAGCTGGGACTACAGGCATGCACCACCATGCCCAGCTAAATTTTGTATTTTTAGTAAAGATGGGGTTTCACCATGTTGGCCAAACTGGTCTTGAACTGCTGACCTCAAGTGATCTGTCCACCTAAGCTTCCCAAAGTGCTGGGATTATAGGTGTGGGCCACCTCACCCAGCCTCTTTATTCCTAATGTCCTAAGTTCACTTTTAGTATAATTTCCCTTTTGCCTGAAAACTTCCTTTAGCACTTTTTTTTTTTTTTTTTTTTTTTTTTTGAGACGGAGTCTCGCTCTGTCACCCAGGCTGGGGTACAGTGGCCGGATCTCAGCTCACTGCAAGCTCCGCCTCCCAGGTTTACGCCATTCTCCGGCCTCAGCCTCCCGAGTAGCTGGGACTACCGGCACCTGCCACCACACCTGGCTAGTTTTTTGTATTTTGTTTAGTAGGGACGGGGTTTCACCGTGTTAGCCAGGATAGTCTCGATCTCCTGACCTCGTGATCTGCCCGTCTTGGCCTCCCAAAGTGCTGGGATTACAGGCTTGAGCCATCGTGCCCGGCCTTTTTTTTTTTTTTTAAGCACAGGTCTTGCCACAAATTCTCTTAATTTTCATTCATCTGAGACTGTTTTATTTCACCTCAATTCTGAAGGATTTTTGTTGGCTATAAAATTGAGGGGAATATTAAAATCTTTCAGCACTTTATAAATTATTTGCCTCTTCTGGTCTTCATTATTTCTTATAAAAAAATCCATCATTATTTTTCCCCTATGTAATGCATTTTTTCCCCTCTAGATTCCTGGAAAAAATCTCTTTCAAGAGTTTTTTGGCTGGGTGTAGTAGCTCACACCTGTAATTCCAGCACTTTAGGAGACGGAGGTGGGAGGATTACTTGAGGTCAGAAGTTTGAGACCAGCCTGTGCAGCATAGTGAGACCCTCTCTCTACAAAAAAGGACAAAATTATGCAGGCATGATGGTATACACCTGTGCTCCTAGCTGCTCAACAGGCTTTGGCTGGAGGATCTCCTGAGCCCAGGAGGTTGAGGCTGTAATGAGCGTGGGCAACAGAGTGAGACCTTCTCTCTTAAAAAAAGGAAGGTTTTTTGTATGTGTTTAGTTATCCACCAGTTTGATTATGATGTGTCTGAGGATGGATTTCTTTGGGTTTATCCTTTTGAGGTTTGTTGGGATTCTTGAACCTGTATGTTCACGTCTTTCAACAAATTTGAAAGGTTTTCAAGCATTATTTCTTCAAATGCCTTTTTCTTTTTTCTTGAGACGGAGTCTCACCGTTGCCTAGGTTGCAGTGCAGTGGTGTTGTAACCGATCTCAATCCCTGGTGGACTGAACGAAGGGAAGCGAGCGTGGGAATAAAGACAAAGACAAAAGAGTATGTTTGGAAGAAGGGGTCAGGGGGCACCTTGCCTCTAGTAGACAAGGGTCCTGAGCTTTACACAGCCCTCCATATTTATTAGGCAAAAGAGATAGCGAGAAGGGGGTGTGTGGAAGAAGAGGTCAGCTGCTTGGTCTACAGTAGGCTTGCAAGACTGCATTCCTTGAACAATAGACTCTAAATGTCCCAGTAGATAACCTCAAGGAGTCCAGCACTACCACATCCAGCTAATTTTTGTGTTTTTAGTAGAGATGGGGTTTCACCATGTTGGCTGGGCTGGTCTCAAACTCCTGACCTCAGATGATCCACCCACCTCGGCCTCCCAAAGTGCTGGGATTACAGGCAAAAGCCACTGCGCCTGGCCAAACACCTTTTTCTACATCATAGTCTTTCTCCTCTCTGGGACTCTAATAATATACATGAGGCATTTTAGTACTATCCTACAGATCCTCAAGGCTCTGTTCTTCTCTATTTTTTATATAATTTTTTCTCTCAGTTGTTCAGATCAGTAATTTCTATTATGTATCTTCTAGGTCACTGACTCTTTCCTCTGCCATCTCCATTCTGTCCTGATCCCATCCAGTGGGTTTTAAATTTTGGCTATTGTATTTTTCAGTTCTCAAATGGAAAAACTAAATACAATAGGAATAGGAAATCGTGGCAGGGTGTGGTGGCTCACACCTGTAATCTCAGCACTTTGGGAGGCTGAGGTGGGCAACCTCACCTGAGGTCAGGAGTTTGAGACCAGCCTGAAAAACATGGTGAAACCCCATCTCTACTAAAATACAAAAATTAGCTGGGCATGGTGTCGGATGCCTGTAATCCCAGCTACTTGGGAGGCTGAGGCAGAAGAATCACTTGAACCCGGGAAGCAGAGGTTGCAGTGAGCTGAGACTGCACCATTACACTCCAGCCTGGGCAACAAGAGTGAAACTCTATCTCAAAAAAAAAAAAAAAAAGGAAGTCTTTGCCAAGACTTTCTTTTTTATGTTTTCATTTATTTCAAGGATGTTCTTAGAATATTTTTATAATATCTACTTTAATGTCTTTGTCAGATAATGCCAACATCTGTGTCATCTTAGTGTGTCTATCAATTATCTTTTCCCAGTTTAGATTTTTCTGGTTTCTCAAATGCTGAGTAATTTTAGATTGTATCCTGGATATTTTGAATACTATGCTACAAGACTAGAGGTTTTGTTTAAATCCTGGAGTGAATGTTGATATTTTTGTGTTAGCCATAATCAATCAGGTTGGGATTAGACTGTAAACTCCAATTAGACTTCTCTAGGTTGTAATTTTAATATCAGTTCTGTTTTCAAAGGCTTTGCAGTGTTATTTGGATCAGTCCTGAATGTTCTCCACCCAGTGGTTAGTCAAGGTCTGGGGCAGGAACTGTGTAGTTCAGTTCTCACAGCCTGTGGTACAGTGTTGAGGATCAGATCCACACATGCACAGCCTGGGAGTTACCTCAGAAATGATAAAACTTTTGCTCCTTCCTCTACTCAGTTTCCAGGTTTTATCCCAATTCCTTGGGGCTCCCTTTTATAGTTCTCTGATCAGAAAACTAGGGTTTTGTTTTTTATTTTATTTTTTGAGACGGAGTCTCTCTCTGTTGCCCAAGCTGAGGTGTACAATCTCAGCTCACTGCAGCCTTGACCTCTTGGGCTCAAGAGATCCTCCCACCTCAGCCTCCTGAGTAGCCAGGACTACAGGCATGCACCACCACACCCAACTAATTTTTGTATTTTTTGTAGAGACAGTGTCTCACTGTGTTGCCCAGGCTGGTCTCGAACTCATGGGCTCAAGTGATCCTCCCACCTCAGCCTCCCAAAGTGCTGGGATTATAGGAATGAGCCACTGTGCCCAGCCAAGTACATACACTACTTTGCTGTTCACTTCCCGTAACTATGCTTATGTCTGGAGCGAGGCAGTGGGAGGACAGAGATGAAAAAAGAAAGCAGTGGGGGTTTGCCATTTACCCTACTCTGATTTGTGGGAACACAGCACCTCTGATTAGAGAGGAAAGTTGTTTTTTCTCAAAGTTTTTGGCACCTGCCTGCTCCTCTTACCATTTACTGTCACTTTCACTTCTGCTCTTATAGGATTTCTTGAGGTTTGGGTGCTAGAGAATGGAGAAAAGAAAAAAAAACAACAACAAAAAAAAAAAAAAACAAAGCAAAACAAATCAAAACAAAAAACAAGGCACATGAGATTTCTCCCACTTTGTCTGTATATTAAGGAAACTTTTTTCCCACCCCTCAAGCCAGATCTAGAAGTCTTCTCCTGGAGCTCTTTCTGTCCACACTGATTTGGACCTCAGGCTTTTAGGCTGCACTGAGTCCAGACTAGCGATATCAGAGGGGAAAAAATGGTAAGTTCTCTGCATGTTCAGTGGTACTTCATATTCATGCCTTCTTCTCCAACCTTTCTGTTTCGATTTACTTTTCAGAGTCCTCAAGTTTGGGAGCCATGCATTCTTTCCAGGTTAATAGCTACATTCAGTAGGAAAGACAGGTTGGGATTTGCTCACTCCATCTTCCTTGGAACTAGAAACTTCCTAAAGCAGTTATGTTACAAGAAGATAATTTGAATTACAGTTTTCTAGTTTTACAATATTTTAAAGCTGATTGAATATAAATAATTTAAAAATATATTTCCACGTCCAAATATTAACATTATAATTTAAACTATTGGATCCATCATTGACCCTTTTAATAACTGGAAGGTTTAAGACTTCCACACTCAATATACTAGAAAAAAAAAGTTCACGTTCATTCTCTCATTTTTTGTTTCTCTTGCAATATAGCACATTTACTACTAATGCTCATTTATCCCATCAAAAATGTCTAATAAAAATTGGAATAATTCAGAAATTTGGAGTGGGATTCATTTATGATTCATAAGTTACATGGTAGAGTTTGACTTATTAGAAAGCACATCGTGAGGGCTGGACACAGTGGCTCACGCCTGTAATCCCAACACTTTGGGAGGCCAAAGCGGGTGGATCACCTGAGGTCAGGAGTTTGAGACCAGCCTGACCAACATGGAGAAACTCCGTCTCTACTAAAAATACAAAATTAGCTGGGCATGGTGGCACATGCCTGTAATCCCAACTACTCAGGAGGCTGAGGCAGGAGAATCGCTTGAACTTGGGAGGCGGAGGTTACAGTGAGCCAAGATCACACCATTGCACTCCAGCCTGGGCAACAAGACCGAAACTCCGTCTCAAAAAAAAAAACTAAAACTAAAACAACAACAACAACAACAAAAAAACAGTACATCATGAGGCCAGGTGCAGTAGCTCATGTCTGTAATCCCATCACTTTGGGAGGCTGAGGCAGGCAGATTGCTTGAGCTCAGGAGTTTGAGACCAGCCTGGGTAACATGGTGAAACCCTGTCTCTACAAACAAACAAACAAAAAAGAAAATTAACTGGGCATGGTGGTGTGCACTTGTAGTCCCAGCTACTTAGGAGACTGAGGCAAGAAGATCACTTGCGCCTGGGAGATCAAGGCTGCAGTGAGCTGTGATCGTGCCACTGCACTCCAGCCAGGGTGACAGACTGAAACCCTGTCTAAAAAAAATTTTTTTTAAGTACATAATGAAACATATATAAGGTTTAGTGTTAGCTAGGATTTGGCTCAGCTTTGAATAACGAAAAAAGAAAACCCCAGAATAACAGTAGCTTATATCATATATGTCTATTTTTCTCTAACATAAAGTAGGAAGTAAGTGCCCCAAAGTGGATATAGTGTTTCATTGTGTCAGAAACCCAGGTTCCTTCTTTCTGATGCTCTGCCATGCATGACCTAGATTTCTTCGTAATTCTCTCATGATCTAAAATGGTTGTAACATAGCTCCAGTCATCTCAGGAAGGAAGGGTAAAGGAGAAAGCACACAGTTCCTCTTTTAAGGACACTTCCTGAAAGCTGTACACAATATTTCTGCTTATATCTTTTTGGCCAGAACATACTCACAAGGCTACACCTTGCCACAAGAAAGACTTGGAGATGTATTTATATTCTGGGCAGTTATACCCACTTAAAAATTGAGGATTATGTTACCATTGAAAGAGGAAGAGTGATTTTGAGGGTCAGCCAGTACTCTCTGCCACAAGACTGTGTCCTTAAGCAATCCTTATGTTGTAAATAGCAGAAACTAAATTCAAGTAAGCATAAACAAAAAAGAAGATACACACACACACACACACACACACACACACACACACACACACATAAGCTTATTTAACTGAAAAGACCAGAGGTAAAGGAAGCTTTAGAGTTAATTTGATTCAGGGGATTTTTTTTTTTTTTGAGATGGAGTCTTGCTCTCTTGTCCAGGCTGGAGTGCAATGGTGTGATCTCGGCTCACTGCAACCTCCGCCTCTCAGGTTCAAGCGATTCTCCTGCCTCAGCCTCCCAAGTAGTTGGGATTACAGACACCCGCCACCATGCCCAGCTAATGTTTGTATTTTTAGTAGACACGGGGTTTCACCACGTTGGCCAGGCTGGTCTTGAACTCCTGACTTCAGGTGATCGCCCACCTCAGCCTCCTCAAGTGCTGAGATTATAGGCATGAGCCACCGCGCCCGGCCTGATTCAGGGCATTTTTTAATGCCATAATGTACCTGATATAGTTTGGGTATTTGTCCCCGTGCAAATCTCATGTTGAGATGTAACCCATATGTTGGAGATGGGGCCTGGTGGGAGGGGAGGTGTTTGGTCATGGAAGTGGATTCCTCATGGCTTGGTGCTATCTTTGCAACAGTGAGTGAGAAGTCACAAGATCTGGTTGTTTAAGTGTGTAGGACTCCCCACCCTGCCACTCCCTTTTGTTCCTGCTTTTGACGTGTGACATGTCTGCTCCCTCTTTGCTTTTCACCATGAGTAAAAGCTCCCTGAGGCCTTCCCAGAAGCTGAGCAGATACTGGCACTATGCATCCTGTGAAACCTGCAGAACCATGAGCCAATTAAACTTCTTTTCTTCATAAATTACCCAGTCTCAGGTATTTCTTTATAGCAACACAAGAATGGCCTAATACTGTACCCAATTTCGTTTTTCTAGTAGCTTACTGCTCTGTCAACTTCATTATAAGACTAGCTGCCTTCTTTACGGCAAAATGTCCTCAGAAGTCACAAGCTTCACATCTGCACATAACACTGCCCAGAAGGAAAGAAAGGGTTCACTTCTGGTAACTATTGGGACAAATTATCAGTTTGCCCAGACTGTCCTGGATTTTGCGCTGAAATTTCTATGTTCAGGAAAATGTTGCAGTCCCAGGCAAACCATGATGGGTGGTTATCCACCTGCTGGCTCTCTCAGAAGGATTCAGAATCTTCTTTTTCAGAGTCCCCCAGGTAATCTCTCATATCTCATTGGCTCAATTTGGACATATTCCCCTTTAGCCAGGGGAAGAGTAGGCACTGATTTGCTTACACCTGGCAATTACTGTGAGAAGAGCCATAGAATTGCCTCATTAAATAAGCAAATCAGAGGTAATCTCTGAAAATAAGAACTCCATCTCTCCTACCCTATAATCACATGGCTGCAACACAAGTGGGGAGACAGCCACAATGTCCATAAGACTGAACTAACATCATACTATAAATGTTTAGCATTTGTAAAGCAGAAGCCCCAGATGACACCAGATGACTTTCTATCTCAAAAGTCAATGAAATTCTATTAAGGGGAAATTGTTCAAGCTGTAGAAAAATGTGTTAATAGAGATTTTTGCTCATTTGTCTAAGCAAATCAGTGCCTAATATTCCCCTCAGTAAAGGGAACATGCTTCAAGTTGAGCCAGTAAGACAGAATATCTCGAGGACAGGTTGGCACAAAACTACCCTCTTATATTCATACAACAGTGGCAGCAGTAGTACCTGATATTATTTCACTTTCTTATGTCCAATGCTGAAGCTGGGGCAGCAAATAATTTAGTCAAAGTAATCATGCTGAAATAAGGTTAAATGTAATTTTAAATAATCCCATACAAGACTGTAGTCTTTATGAGGTATTCTGTCTACTACTGACTCATATTTGGTACCCTTTCTGTGGTGTCTCTCCTAAACGCTAATTATATATCCCCTTCCTGAGGAAATCAGTCATGTAATTTGCTTTGACCAGTAAAATGCGAGTGAACAGGACGTGTGTCAACTCCCTGGCAGGAGTTTGGAGAGCCAGTGGTTCGCTATGTTCTGCTTTCTCTCTGCCATGATGAGCAAGTGTCCCAGTGTAGCACAAGTGGGAAATAAATCTCTGTTCTAAGTCCTTGAGAATTGGAGGGCATTTTTTACTACAGAATCATTAGCCTACCCTGCACATGGTTTGCTTCCTTCAACATTCCTTTCTAGCCTCTTCTCTCTCCTGCTTTTGCTTCTTGTGTGTTTAGTTTCTCCCTTTGTATTTTACCACAGTCTTGCTCTTGAGAATTTGAGTCAATGCAAAGCAGAGAAACAGTTAACTAACCTGGAGCCTTGAAAGATTGTCTTGTCCTACACCGGCCAGATACTTTCAAAAAGAACCTTGGGCATATTACCTCCTAGACAGAAAACTAGAAACTGAAGCATTAAACAAATGCTTACATTTAACTAGCTTTTAATTATTGACTTCATAGTAAACTCTTCAAATACATTTATAAATGTAATTTTTTAAAAAAAACTATATTTATAAATTTAAAATAAATTTATATTACTCCAGCAATTGTTATTTCTATTCCATATAACAATAATACTAACATAAAATTGGAAATGAAGGCTTTCAAAAATTTTTAACACTCTGGTCACTTGAAGAGAGAATATCAACAAGGCCGAGCACAGTGGCTCAGGCCTGTAATCCCAGCACTTTGTGAGGCTGAGGTGGGTGGATTGCCTGAGGTCAGTAGTTCCAGCCTGGCCACACTACCTTGCATTCCTCTTCTGCTTTGCAGTGAACCAAGGGCAGCAAGCTGCCCAAGCAGGAGGTGACAAATGATGACAAAGAAATAGGATTCTGAGTTTGGCCATGAGAACTGGGAAATGTGAAGAAAATTTAGTCAGCAGTGAGAGAAGCAGGGGAAAATGCCTCCAAGGGTAGTAGCGATCAAGAGAATAGCTGAATCATGTTAAAGTGGAATACCACTCTTAAATAAGAGTATCCAAACTGTAAGTGAAGGATTACCAAAATAATGTAGTTTTAGAGATGGATCCTGTGATTTCCGTCTCCATGGGACTTGTCTGTGCTTTGATTACTGCTCTAGGATTTCTGTGGGATTCTTCTGTCTCTTATTGACTCACACAGTCTTGTAATAAATCTCCATTGAGATAGCCCGAATAAGTCACTATTGCTAACACACTCATATTGTCATTCATTAGGGCCTCCAATTTCTGTAGAAACTTACATTACTCTAAATCTGCAGTGTTTCTCAAAGTGTTGTGTTAATCCCCTACTTCATAATGATTCATATTATCAATAATTTAGAGTTCCAGTCATCTCTGAATTATTGAATCCAGGGGAGAAGCACAAGAATATACATACTTTTAAATAAACTTTATTTTTAAATTTTAAATAATTTTTTAAGAGACAGGTTTTCACTATGTTGCCCAGGCTGGCCTTGAACTCTTGGGCTCAAGTGATTCTCCCACCTCAGACTCCCAAGTAGCTGGGATGATAGGTGGGCACCACTATGCCTGGCTAGTAAATTTTATTATTTATTTATTATTATTTTTTGAGATGGAGTCTCACTCTGTCACCTAGGCTGGAATGGAGTGGTGTGATCTTGCCTCACTACAACCTCCACCTCCTGAGTTCAAGCGATCCTCCTGCCTTAGCCTTCTCAGTAGCCGCCCTCTCGCCCCACTAATTTTTGTATTTTTAGTAGATACAGGGTTTCACCATGTTGGCCAGGTTGGTCTCAAATTCCTGACCTTAGGTGATCTGCCCAGCTTGGCCTCCCAAAGTGCTGGGAATAAAGGCGTGAGCCACTGTACCCAGCCACACTTTATTTTTTAGAACAATTTTAGAATTACAGAAAAATTGAGCAGAGAGTATAGTTCTCATATCCTTCCCTACCCACTACAGTTCCCCTTACTATTAACATCTTACATTAATGGAACATTCATTACAATTAATGAACCAATATTGATAAATTCTTATTAACTAAAGTTCATAGTTTATTCAGATTGCCTTTTTACCTAATATCCTTTTTTTGTTCCAGGATCCTGTCCAGGGTACCACGTTTAAATTTAGGTGGTTGTCTTAGGCTCCTTTGGATGATGCCATTATCTCAAACTTTCCTTGTTTTTGATGATATTGACAGTTTTGAAAAGCCCTGGTCAGGCATGATTCTCCTTTATTGGAATTTGTCTTTCTCTTGTGATCAGATATGGGTTATAGGGAGGAGGTTCACAGAAGTAAAGTGGAAATAAGTATTTTTACTGGCACCCCGGTGACTTACGTGTATACATTGTAGTTAGAGGCCCTGTTGTTAACATGTGCATATGTAGTCATTGTGCCTTTGGGCAGCTTTGAGAATTATACTACTATACTGAAATTTTCAAGAGCAGGAACCATGTCTTACTCATCTTTGAATCCTTAGGGTTTAGAACAGGGCTCATCATATAGTACATATTTCATAACGTTTAATCAAATGAAAGAAAGGTACAAAGCTGGAAATTTATCCTATGAATTTACTCCTATATCAAGTACTCCCATATCAAGTAGAAACACAAGAGTTTCTACCCTGGGAGTTTGGAAAAACAGTGGAGCAACAGAAGCTTACTTTAGAGGCCACTTGTCTAAGCCTGGATTAATCAATCTTGCTCATTCCCTCTGTAAAGCAAATTCACATAGAACATGCAGCACACTGCAAGCTATAGTAAAGTTGTAGGCTACTTAATAGGCCCATGCACTTCTGCTCTTACCAGCTGAGATTTTTGCTTACCAGGAAAGTTTGTTTGTATCTAATCTGTGTGTCACTCATATTCGTTATTACAAATATGCAATTTTATTCATATCAGAAAAGTTAGCTAAGTAAAAGTGAAAAAGAACTGTTTCTCTAAAAATGAAAATGGTAGGTCACCAAAAATAACTACTATGGATTGAATGTCTGTGCCCCCACCCCCCAATTCACATGCTGAATCCCAATACAGTTTGGATATTTCTCCTCTCCAAATCTCATGTTGAAACTTGATTCCCAACACTGGAGGTGAGGCCTAGTGGGAGTTGTTTGAGTAATGGGGGCAGATCTCTCATGAATGGCTTGGTGCTATCCTTGCAGTAATGAGTTCTCACTCAATCTCTGAGAACTGATTGTTAAAAAGAGCCTGGCACCTCCTTTCCTCTTGCTCCCCCTCTTGCTGTGTGACACACTGGCTTCCCTTCACCTTCTACCATGAGTGGAAGCTTCCTGAGGTTCTCATCAGAAGCTGATGCCAGGGCTGCTGATGAATATACAGCCTGCAGGCCAAGCGTGGTGGCTCACGCCTGTAATCCTAGCACTTTGGGAGGCCGAGGCGGGTAGATCACCTGTGGTCAGGAGTCCAAGACCGCCTGGTCAACATGATGAAACCCTGTCTCTACCAAAAATACAAAAACATTTAGCTGGGCTTGGTGGCAGGTGCTTGTCATCCCAGCTACTTGGGAGGCTGAGGCAAGACAATCACTTGAAGCCAGGAGGTGGGGGATGCAGCGAGCCGAGATCGCGCCATTGCACTCCAGCCTGGGCAACAAAAGCTAAACTCCGTCTGGGGAGCGGGGGCAGGGAGAAGGCTGGGGGGCAGTGGCTCAAGCCTGTAATCCCAGCAACTTTGGGAGGCTGAGGCGGGTGGATCACCTGAGGTCAGGAGTTCGAGACCAGCCTGGCCAATATGGTGAAACCCCGTCTCTACTAAAAATACAAAAATTAGCCTGGCGTGGTGGCACGTGCCTGTAGTACCAACTACTCGGGAGGCTGAGGCAGGAGAATCGCTTGAACCCGTGAGGCGGAGGTTGGAATAAGCCGAGATCCCGCCACTACACTCCAACCTGGGAGACAGCGAGACTCCATCTCAAAAATAAAATAAAATAAAAAATCTTGCATCAACACTCCTACGTAAATGTCTCTGCTATTCACTCAACAACTGGTCATCAACCTCCACCCCGCAAACACAACCGTCAGGTCTATCTGGTTCCCAAGTAGGCGGGTCAGTGACCCTCACGAGGAAAGGGAGTGTGTGGGCCTGTCCGTCTCCAAGGCCTCTCCACCCAACAGTCCCTCAGCGGTTTCGCTGTTCTGCGAGGTCTTTACCCCAGGATGTTCCGGGAAGTCAATCCCTCCCCGCCCTAGGCTACACCTGGAGCGGCCAGCAGCTGACCCGAACTTTCTGCCGGGCCTCCTTTCTCATTCCTCGGGTTCGCCAGTGCCACACCCACCAAGGGCTTGGTCTCGTAAGAAGGCCTCGCTGGACTACCGCGACTTGTTACTTACGGGGGAGGATTTACGCGCGTCCTTCCGGAAGCCACACATCACTTCCCTCGCTCCGCCCAGTTTATAGACCTGCGCACCCGCAAGGGCATGAGAGAGACTAGCCGGCGCGCGGGGACGCCGCGGGGACGCCCTTGCGCACGCCCGTACTTCCGCCCCGTCCAGCCCCCTGGTTGCGGAGCCACGGGCCAATCAGATCATGCCTCAGCCTCTACGCCCCCGGTTCCCCGAAACTTCTGTCCTCCTTTGAGGACGACTTTGGAAACACAATAGTCCCCTCGCCGACGTCGCCTTAGACGCGTTGCCATACGTCGTCACCCATAGAAACGGCTTTCCGCGGGGCGGACTCCAAGCCTCTCTTGTGTGAGCGGGCGGGGGTAGCGGGAAAGGCTGTTTTTCATTTCCAAGAGAAAACCGTCACCCCGCCCACCTCGAACCTCCTCCCAACACCTCAGGATAGAAACGCCGCGCTCAGGGAAATGAGAAGTGTTCTGATACAGGAAAAAGGAGTTCGTATTTCTTTCAGAAGGTGACCGTTTTCCTCCTTCTGAGGTCACGAGCTGTCCGTCCCATGCCCAGAATTCCTGAGGCCCGGCGTGGCGTGTTTCCGGTCGCTGGGCTCCTCCGAGAGCTGTGGGAAGAGGCGCGGGCGACGGAGGGCGTCAGCGAGCTCGGTCTTCGCCTGCCTTCGCCGGCGTGGACTCTTCCCAGTGTCCGTCTTCCCCCGCGAAGTAATAGTGTCCTGTATTTCCTGATTGTAAGAATAGTGCTTTTAAAAAATGCCTGCTCCCTGTAATAGCAGTAGTTCAATAGTACATACATGTTTATAAAAGAAACTTAAACTCTCATTCTTGCCACCATGGATACTATTAACATATTGCTACATAAATTTAGAGTTTTCATACATACACGTAAAGATGTTTGGTTTTTTAAAATAGGAAAACGTAACCGCGTTGTCTCCCAGTAATGTCTTTGCAGGTAAATTAAAATAGATTTTATATATACATATATGTATACGTGTGTATACATTATATATAATGTATGTGTGTAATATATGTATAATATATGTATAATATGTAATATATACATATTATATATGTATATGTAAAATCTCTTAATATATATATTTTATATATATATATTTTTTTAATAGATAGGGTCTTGCCCTGTTGCCCAGGCTGGTCTTGAACTCCTGGGCTCAAGTGATCCTCCCACCTCAGGCTTCCAAAGTGCTGGGATGGTGGGCATGAGCCACCGGGTCCAGCCTACAGAATCATTTTTAATGGCTGTATGGATATAATTTGTTCAACCAGTCCCTAAGTTGTTGGACTTTTCAGGTATTGACAGCTTTTCAGGTCTACAATCCTAGATGAATATTCTTATATGTAAATCTGTATATGTCCTTGATTATTTTCTTACAATAAATTCATAGAAGTAAAATTACTGGATCAAGGAAAATGCACGTTTGTAAGATTCCAAATGTTACCAGACGCTCCCCTAGAAACCTATTTACTACTTTTCCATTAACAGTATGAGAACGAATATGCTGTCTGCATCTCCTTGCTAATCTTAGATATTGTCAATCTTCCTGATCTTTATCATCTCTTTAAAAAAGGCCTGTTTTAATTTGCAGTTTGTTGCCTACGTGTAAAACTGAACATCTTTCATATAATTATTGGCTCTATTTTTGTGAATTGCTAGTTCATGACTTCTGCCTATTTTTCAAATGAAATATTCATATTTTAGAAATTGCAAGTGCTTTTTGTATATTAGAAATATTAACCTTTGATTGAGATATTTACAGATATTTTTCCTGTTTTTTAAATTAATCTTTTAATATCACCTATGGTTTTTTTTGTTTTGTTTTTACTGAGGAAAGTTTTTAATTTTTATGTAGTTATGTCTAATGAGTCATTTCCTTTGTTTCTAGCTTTGATGTCATGGTTACCTGTATTTTCTTCTAGCATTTTTAGAGTTTAAAAAAAATAATTTGCCAGGCGCAGTGGCTCACGCCTGTAATTCCAGCACAAATGCTCTGCATTTACATCGCGTTAGGTATTATAAGTAATCTAGAGTGATTTGAAGTATACGGGAGGATGGATGTGGGTAGGTTATATGCAAATATTACATTTTATGTAATGGGCTTATTATCCACGGGGGTTCCTGGAAACAGTCGCACATAGTTACCATGGGATGACTGTACTAAATGTCCATATGTACTTTTTCTGTTTCACTGATTTATCTGCTACTGGGCAGTAATACTGTTTTAACATACCTTTAGATTATTTAAAAATTTCTGATGGGATAAATCCCTGCTTACTAGTCTTTAAAAATATATTTAACACATGTAAAATATAATTTTGTGATATATGTAAGTTTAAAAGCATAATAATATGAAGCCAACCTCAACTTAACCTAGAACATTACCAATAGTGTATAAATCTGTGTGCTTTTCCCAGGATGGCAGAGGATATCCCTGCCATCCTCTCCAGAGATACATTATTTCTTCCATGGTAACTTTAAACTTTGTCAAATTAAAAAAGAATTGTGGCCGGGCGTGGTGGCTCATGCCTGTAATCCCAGCACTTTGGGAGGCCGAGGCAGGTGGATTACCTGAGGTCGGGAGTTCGAGACCAGCCTCACCAATATGGAGAAACCCCCATCTCTACTAAAAATACCAAATTAGCTGGGCGTGGTGGTGCATGCCTGTAATCCCACCTACTTGGGAGACGGAGGCAGGAGAATCGCTTGAACCCGAGAGTTGGAAGTTGCGGTGAGCCGAGATCACACCATTGCACTCCAGCCTGGGCAACAAGAGCAAAACTCTGTCAAAAAAAAAAAAAAAAAAAAAAAAATTGTAACTTTGATTGCGATTGCAGTTACTTTTATTGATAAATTTAGGGGCAATGGATATATTTATGAAAGTAATAAATACGTAAACTACGAAGTGCCTTATTTGTGTTATGTAATCCACACAACTCTATTATCACCCTCATTTTACAGATGGAATAACTGAGGCATAAAGAAATTGAATAATTTGGCTATGCGCATTGACTCTTGCCTGTAATTCCAGGACTTTGGGAGGCCGAGGTGGGCGGATCAGGAGGTCAGGAGATCAAGACCATCCTGGCTAACATGGTGAAACCCTGTCTCTACTAAAAATACAAAAAATTAGCCGGGTGTGGTGGCACCCGCCCGTAGTCCCAGTTACTCAGGAGGCCGAGGCAGGAGAATCGCTTGAACCTGGGAGGTGGAAGTTGCAGTGAGCCAAGACAGCGCCACTGCATTCCCGCCTGGGTGACTGCGAGACTGACTCCATCTCAAAAAAAAAAAAGAAAAAAGAAAAAGAAAAAGAAATTGAATAATTTGTCCAAAGTCAAGCTGCTAAGTGGCGAGGTCAAAAGTCAAAGCTAGACAGTTTGACCCCAGAGCCTGTGCTCTTGTCCTATTGCCTCTCCACAATATGGAATTGTTCATATGTTTATAATGAACATGCCAGTCAGTTTGCCTCCACCACTCTCCCACGTCCCAGTTGGCATCCTTATCCTTTATTAACCCGCTTCTCCCTTGCCATAGCTGATTGGAATAGAGGCAGGTAGAAAACTGATTCAAGCTGGTCCAATCAGATTCTCTTTCTGGGAAATGTGGACTAGGGGTGGGTAGAAAACCGATTCAGGCTGGTCCAATCAGATTCTTTCCTGGAAATGTGCAGTTACATAGTTTTAACTGGTCTCTTGACCTAGAAAGTAAGGGAAAAGGAGGGAGAGATGTTTGATCCACATGTATGTATTACAGAGAAAGCAAGGCTGCAGAAAGAAGCAGATTCACAGAGAAGCAGTTTCGAAGTCCTGTGGCGACAGAGGGGGATGATGGATTACCTCCCCTGGGTTCTGGGGCTTTCCAGGTCCTAGCTTGTCACTACTAAGTCTCTACTGCCCTATCCACTCTTAGGGATCTCCACAAGGTACCCCTCCTCCTTCAAATAGACCCCTTTTTGCCCAGACTTGGTGGCTCATACCTATAATCCCAGCACTTTGAGAAGCCAAGGCAGGGGATCATGAGGTCAGGAGTTCGAGACCAGCCTGGCCAACATGGTGAAACCTCGTCTCTACTAAAAATACAAAAATTAGCCAGGCGTGGTGGCACATGCCTGTAATCCCAGCTACTCGGGAGGCTGAGGCAGAAGAGTCACTTGAACCTGAGAGGTGGAGGTTGCAGTCAGCTGAGATCATAATGTACTCCAGCCTGGGCGACAGAGCAAGACTCCATCTCAAAAACAAAACAAACAAAACAAACAAAAAAACACCAAAACAAATAGACCCCTCTTTCAATTTAAGCTCACCTGACTATTCTTTGTTTTGAGACTAAATATGCCACCTGAAAACATGTGGTCCTCCATTTACCCAAGTTTTCTTTTAAAGTTTCCCAGTAGCATTTTCTTCACACAGAACCACACATTTCTTGTTTGGTTCATTCCTAAATATATTTTAGGTGGGTTTTTTTTTCTCTTTGCAATAATTTCAGTTTGTCATTGCCCCCTTCACATCTTAATCTGCAAAAATTAGGCTTTCATCTGTTGAGACTGCCAAATGTCAATGGCTTATAAATGTGACATTAATCTTCCAAATGCATTCCAAAATAATGTTATCCACTAGATATATCTTTTAGTTCTATACTTTGAAATTGTTCTGGCGATGATTCATATGAGGATGACGATGATTCATCTGATGGAAGTGAGCCACAGGGATCCCAAAGAAGTATAGAATTCCCTATAATCTGATTTAAAAAGAAAGTCTAACATATGAATGGGAACATTGAATTTCCAACACATTTAACTGATATTAAAATAGATAAAATGAAGAAAACTACTTTCAAGACAAATTTTCACATATGAAGCAATAAGATAACAGAGGGTATATTTGGATAAATATTTGGAATACAGTAGATAAATAACAGAGATTAAGAGAAATTCGTATCTCATTCTTAGCATAGGCACATAATCCTGTATCCAAATTCTTTCTTGCCAGATGTGTTTCAGAACTGAGAGTTGTCAGGATTTTAGACAGGAATATAATGCATATCCCATATATTCTGTAACAGCCCAGCAGGATCTGGAGCAGTATCTTGCTATCAAACCAAAATATGCATGCAAAAAATGCATTAGTATTAACCATACGTAGGATAAACAAAGGCTAGAAACATATACACATCTGTTTAGCTCAGATCTTGCTGCTAAATGAGTTTGCCACGAACTTATGAAAAACTTTAGGTTTCTAGAGTTTTTTTCTTTATTTTGAAATTTTAGACAATAGTTTGTAGACCTCTACAAACAAATACGTTCAGATTTCAGCATCTGGCCAGGTGTGAGTCAAAGAGTTGTTTTCAAGACTTGGTTGTGTTAGATAGTCTTGTGGTTTGGGGTGTTTAGTCTGAAGGCAAAGAGTGCACTTTTTTTTTTTTCCTTCGGAGTATTGCTCCGTTGCACAGGCTGGAGTGCAATGGCACAATCTCAACTCACTGCAATCTCTGCCTCCCGGGTTTAAGCGATTCACCTGCCTCAGCCTCCCAAGTAGCTGGAATTACAAGCACCCGCCACCATGCCTGGCAAATTTTTGTATTTTTAGTAGAGACAGGGTTTTATCAATTTGGCCAGGCTGGTCTCTAACTCCTGACCTCACGTGATCCACCCACCTCAGCCTCCCAAAGTGCTGGGATTATAGCTGTGAGCCATCACGCCCAGCAAGAGTGCACTTTTAGTAGAACAAAATACAGACTTTGAAGCAATTATTGAAAAAAAATAGGTCAAGTTTTTTTTTTTTTTTTTAAATCAACTTGCATTCTTGACCTTTGTTGTCCATCATTATTTCAGTCTGGTGTTTTGGTTGAAATGAATTGCAACAAACACAAAAACTTCCCAGCAAATCTTAACTAAAAAAACCTTGATGTATTTTTCCTTAAACCTATCAATCAAGAGATCCTTGCCTTGATGTTTTCATTTTTTATTTCTAGTACATAGGAGCATTTTCTTCTAAATACTGTATGGCTGTACAGATATTGCTTCAGTTGAATCTATTAAAGTGTCAAAATTAAGGAATTTATTCAGTCATCATATAAATTGAGTGCCTATTCTGTGCCAGACTCTGTGCTAGGTGTTGAGGATACAGTCTGGTGAGCAAGAAACACTTATTAATAAGATTTTACAGTAGAGTATGATAGGTGATAAGGTAAGTCCAGTGTGCCATGGAACACCATGTATTGAGCTGAGGGAAGGACTACAGGTTAAGTAATAAGTCAGGCAGGTGAAGATGAGGAGGGAAATTTTAAAATGTTCTAAGACAGTTATTTTCAAAGTGTGGTCCATGAATCAGCAGCATCAGCATCATCAGCATCATCAGGGAACTAGTCAGAAATTCAGATTCTCGACCCTTACCCCAGACATACTGAATCCATAACTCTGGAGATGGAGCCCAGGAATCTGTGTTGTTGTGGTTTTTTTTGAGACGGATCTTGCTCTGTCGCCCAGGCTAGAGTTCAGCGGTGTGATCTCTGCTCACTGCAACCTCCGCCTCCCGGGTTCAAGTGATTCTCCTACCTCAACCTCCCGAGTAGCTGGGATTATAGGCTCGTTGCCACTATGCCTGGCTAATTTTTGTATTTTTAGTAGAGATGGGGTTTCACCGTGTTGGCCAGGCTGGTCTTGAATTCCTGACCTCAAGTGATCCGCCCACCTCCGCCTCCCGAAGTGCTGTGATTACAAAAGTGAGCCACTGTGCCTGGGCTATATAACATTCTTGAAGTAACAAAATGATAGAAATAGAGAACAGATTAGTGGTTGTCAGGGGTTAAGGGAAGTGGATGTGGCTATAAAAGGGCAGCACGAAGGATTCTGAGGTGGTGGAACTGTGGAAATACTCTGTATCTTGACTGTAGCAATGTCAATTTCTTATTCGTGATAGTTCACTACAGTTTTGTAAAATGTGACCATTGTAGGAAACTGAATAAAGGGTACACAGAATCTTGGTATAATTTTTTACAACTACGTATGACTCTATAATTATTTTACAATGAAACATTTTAAAATAATGCTATGAAGAATAATAAATTAAGATATTCGAAGATGTCCTGAGGCAGCTAATTAAAAAAAAAAATCAGGATAAGGGGACAGAGAGAGATGAGAAAATTTATTTTATATGGGGGTAGTTAGGAAAGGCCTAGCTATTAAGGAAGTTAGGGTATTACCTGTGAATGTCTGGAGAATATTAGAAGTACAAAGATTCTGAGATGGGGTGTGCTTGACGTAACTGAGGAATAGCAAGGATACCATTGTGGACAGAGTAGGGTGAACACTGGAGAGCTATAGGAAATGAGATAAGAGTGGGTGGAGATCCTGGTGGTAGACGCATATCATAGAAGAGCTTATTTCACCCTGAGTAGAATGGGAAACCACAGGAGAGTTTCAAACAGAAAACGAACATGATCTAACTTGAATATTAAAAGTATCACTTCACTGGGTAAAAAATCGAGTGAGGGGGATGTGGATAGAAGTGGAGCACCAATTGTGAGGCTACCGCAATGATTCAGGCAAGCAATGATGGTGGTTTGGACTAAACTGGCAGAGCAGGAGTAATAAGAAGCAGTCCGACTATGAATAAGTTTTGCAGGAATGGCTTACTGGGTATTCTAATGGAGTGCATGTGGGACGTGAGAGGAGGAGTAAGAGTCAAGATAGATTCCCAGATTTGGGCCTGAACAAGTGGAAGAAAGGAGTTACTACTTTTATGAAATGGTGAGCTGAATGAAGAGCAATATGAGGCTCTTCAGAAGATCAGGAGTTTTGTTTTTGGCTTGTTTAGATGCCTGTAGACATCCAAATAGAGATGTCACATAGCCTTCTGGATAAATGCATATTTCTAGAATTTGGGTAAGAAGTTGGGCTAGTGCTATTGTTTGAATGTATGTGTCCCTCCAAAATTCATATGTGTGGAACTTAAACCCCAAGGAGATGGCATTAAGAGGTGGGGTCTTTGGGAGGTGATTAGGTCATGAGGGCTCTGCCCTCTTGAATGGGATTAATGCCCTTGTAAAAGCTGCCTGGCCCTTTCGTCTCTTCTTCCATGTAAGGACACAGCATTTGTCTCTTGTAAAGGACACAGCAACAAGACAGCATCTTGGAAGCAGATAGAGCCCTTTATCATACACTGAATCTTTCAGCACCTTGAGCTGGGACTTCCCAGCTCCCAAAATTGTGAGAAATAAATTTCTATTATTTATAAGTTACCCAGTCAGTGCTATTTTGTTATAGCAGCAAAAACAGACGAAGACAGCTAGATATATGAATTTGGGAGGCAATAACATATAAATGGTCTGGTTGAGAACAGCGAGGAGTGAGGATATGTAGATAGAGAAGAGAAAAGATCTGTGGAATGTGACCCAGGTACACCAGTTTTTAAAGGTTAGGAAAATAAAGAAGACCTCAACAAAGAATGCAGAGAAGGAATGCAATTGAGGTATGAGGAGAACCACGGAGGGTGGTGTCTTGGAGACAAGGTGAAGAAAGGGTCTCAGGTAGAAGAGACCAACCAGCTGGGCGTGGTGGGTCAAGCCTGTAATCCCAGCACTTTGGGAGGCTGAGGCGGGCTGATCACAAGGTCAGGAGATCGAGATCATCCTGGCTAACACGGTGAAACCCCGTCTCTACTAAAAATATAAAACAAAACAAAACAAAAATTAACCGGGCGTGGCGCCTGTAGTCCCAGCTACTTGAGAGGCTGAGACAGGAGAATGGCGTGAACCAGGGAGGTGGAGCTTGCAGTTAGCCGAGACCACAGCACTGCACTCCAGCCTGGACGACAGAGCGAGACTCTGTCTCAAAAAAAAAAAAAAAAGAGACCAACCGGTAAGACAAATGCTACTGATAGGCAGAACAAGATAAGAACTGAGATTCGTCCTTTAGATTTGACTGCATGGAGGTCATTGGTGATTTTCATAAGTGCAGTTTCAGTGAAACAGTGGAAGGAAGACTTGATTGGAGTGGGTTCGAGAGAGGAGAGAAAATAGAAATTAAGTATAGACAAGGCCAGGTGCGGTGGTCACGCCTATAGTTCTAGCACTTTGGGAGGCCAAGGCTGGTGGATCACTTGAGGCCGGGAGTTCAAGACCAGCCTGGCCAACATGGTGAAACCCCATCTCTACTGAAAATACAAAAATTAGCTGGGCCTGGTGGCGGGCACCTGTAATCCCAGCTGCTTGGGAGTCTGAGGCAGCAGAATTGCTTGAACCCAGGAGGCAGAGGTTGTAGTGAGCCGAGATTGTGCCACTGTACGTCAGCCTGGGTGACAGAGCAAGACTCTGTCTCAAAAAAAAAAAAAAAAAAAAAAATCTGAATATTATAACAAAAGATTCTCCTAGTGTCCCTATTGACAATGGTTTTAAGAGCTCTATGTCAGGACCTAGGGGCAAAGACCAATATACATATTTCATATTATTTCATAGCTATTTATACCTTGATAAAGCTGTTTAGAATGTTTATGGAGTGACATAACTCTATATGGGCTATCAACACTGGGCTAGGCATCCAGGTCACAAACAGGACATACACAGGACCAGCCCTCAAAGAGCTTCTAGCCCAGTGTGGGGCCCTGATGTAGACACACACAACTCACAGCACAATAGAGATTCCTCAATATAGAGATGCTGAACTGTGAGAATCCAACTTAGCCTTACCCTGGGGCAGTGACTGCCTCTCTCAGCACCTCAATTTCGTATTCTATAACATCTGCCTACCTACCTCAGAGGATGTGGTAAAGATCCAATGAAAACACTTTGTGACAAATGCTATACAAACGTAATGGGGTGGTTTTCAAAACAAGATGGTTGCTGTTAAGCATCCGATTTAGAGTCCTTAATGAGCTAATTTCAGATAATGGTGATGTAAAATAATTATTGAGGGTGTTATATCTATTTACAAAGTGATGAAAAATTGTCAGCTTGAGTTTGAATCTGACTTTGCCATTATTATTACAACGATGTCATTTGTGTGACTTTGGGTTAATAACCTCTCTAAGACTCCTCTACAAAATGGAAATATTAAAACTGACCTCAAGGGTTGCTGTGAGGGTAACACGGTATAATGTATTTTAAGTGTTTTTTACAGAGTAATACCAAAAGATGCAACTGATTTGAATTTTTTAAAAGCAAAAACTATTAATTCCTTTTGAATGAACTAGTTCACATCTGATATTTCCTCTTATCTCTTGTGCTATGGTTTAAATAGGTCCCCCAAAGTTCATGTGCTGGAAACTTAATTGCCATTATGATAGTATTAAATAAGAGGTGGGGCCTTTAAGAGGTGATTAAAGAGCCCTCATGAATGGATTAGTGCCATTATTTCAAGAGTAGGTTCATTGTCCTGGGAGTGGGCTCCTGCTAAAAGGATAAGTTTGGCCCCCATCTTGTCTCCCTGTCTAATGTGCTCGCTTCCCCTTTCCACTCTTCTGCCATGGGATGACCCTTGTCAGATGCTTGTGCTATGCTCTTGGACTTCCCAGTCTCTAGAACCACGAGTCAAATAAACGTCTGTTCTTTATAAATTACCCAGTCTATGGTATTCTGTTATAGAAACGGAAAATGAACTAAGTCATCCTGTTTAAACTATTTTTACACATAGGAAGTTTTCAATTAAAATGTTAATCTCTATAACAATTGTCACAATAATTCCAAATGGCATTCCTATTTTATTGCAGTTATATGTTTAGATTTTTATGATTTGGAGCACGGAAAAAGATGAAGGGTCAGATCAAATTGGTTGTCACCCTCCAGTCAGAGTAATTCAACTTACTTTTATCCCACTTTTATGGCCCCAAATCATTCTGGACTAATATTTTTACCTGCAGAGAAGGGCTTTATTTGTTCCCTTTTTTTGTTGCCTTTGCTAGTGGAAGAAATACAGATAGGGTCAATAGAGGTGAAGGAAAAAATGTATACTCAACCTATCCCAGTTCATTCTTTTTCCTGTTTCAGTTTATGTGTCCATAAACTGAGGTAGGGAATGCAATTTGGGGATATTTACAGAAGGTTATCTAAGTGGGTGGCTCTATGAAGTACCCCTAAAGACAATTAAAGAGAGAGTATTATTATTATTATTATTTTTGAGACAGAGTCTTGCTCTCTCACCCAGGCTGGAGTGCAGTGGCGCGATCTTGGCTCACTGCAAGCTCCACCTCCCGGGTTCACACCATTCTCCTGCCTCAGCCTCCTGAGTAGCTGGGACTACAGGCGCCTGCCACCATGCCCAGCTAATTTTTTGTATTTTTTAGTCGAGATGGGGTTTCACCGTGTTAGCCAGGATGGTCTTGATCTCCTGACCTCATGATCCGCCTGCCTTGGCCTTCCAAAGTGCTAGGGAATACAGGCGCGAGCCACCGTACTGGCCATTATTTTTGGGACGGAGTCTCACTCTGTCGCCAGGCTGGAGTGCAGTGGCATGATCTTGGCACACTGCAACCTCCACCTCCCGGGTTCAAGCGATTCTCCTGCCTCGGCCTCCCAAGTAGCTGGGACTACAGGCTTATGCCACCACACCCAGCTAATTTTTGTATTTTTAGTAGAGATGGGGTTTCACCATGTTGGCCAGGATGGTCTCGATCTCTTGACCTTGTGATCTGCTCGCCTCGGCCTCCCAAAGAATGAGATTACAGACATGAGCCACTGCACGCAACCTAGGTTTTTTGTTTTTTTTTTTTTTTTTTTTTTTTTTTTTAGACAGAGTCTCTCTCTGTCGCCCAGGCTGGAATTCAGTGGCATGATCTCGGCTCACTGCAACCTTCACCTCCCGGGTTCCAGTGATTCTCCTGCCTCAGCCTCCTGAGTAACTGGAATTACAGGCGCTCACCACCACGCCAGGCTGATTTTTGTATTTTTAGTAGAGATAGGGTTTCACCATGTTGGTCAGGCTGGTCTTGAACTCCTGACCTCATGATCCTCCCACCTTGGCCTCCCAAAGTGCTGGGATTACAGGCATGAGCCACCGTGCCCGGCCAAGAGAGAGTATTATTAATACTTTATTTCCACAACCCAAATCCTAAGGATCTTATCATATCTCGCTTTTGAATTGTGATAAAAGTTTAAATCTATGCAGATATTGTGTACTTTTCTAGTGTTGATGTGAATTTAACAAAGCGGCTTGAAGAATTTCTCAGAATAAAGCCTTGAGTTTTATTTCCATTTTAAGACCTACTAAGAACTATGCTAACATGCCTGGAATTCCATCAAGTACATCTTCATAATCCTTCTCTTGTCAACTTCAGTCACGAGTCATAGAAATATACAGACAGTCCTCAACTTACAATGGTTCAACTTACGATTTTTTTACTTTCCAATGGTGCGAAAGCAATATGCATGCAGTTGAAACCATACTTCAAGTGCCCATGCAGCCATTCTGTTTTTCACTTTCAGTGCATTATTCAGTAAGTTATATGAGATATCCAACACTTTATTATAAAATAGGCTTTGTTTTAGATGATTTTGCCCAACTAATGTAACGTTGGGCTAATGTAAGTGTTCCGAGCATATTTAAGGTAGGCTAAACTAAGCTATGATGTTTGGTAGGTTAAGTGTATTAAATGCATTTTTGACTTACAGTATTTCCAATTTAAAATGTTTTTTTGTTTGTTTGTTTGTTTTGAGACGGATCTCACTCTGTCACCCAGGCTGGAATACAGTGGCATGATCTCAGTTTACTGCAAGCTCTGCCTCCTGAGTTCACACCATTTTACTGTCTCAGCCTCCCGAGTAGCTGGGACTACAAGCGCCCACCACCGTGCCCGGCTAATTTTTTTTTTTGGAGTTTTAGTAGAGACAGGGTTTCACTGTGTTAGCCAGGATGGTCTCGATCTCCTGACCTTGTGATCTGCCCACCTTGGCATTCCAAAGTGCTGGGATTACAGGTATTAGCCACCGCACCTGGCCCCAATTTAAGATGGTTTTATTGGGACTTACGCCCGTTGTAAATCAAGGAGCACCTGTATGAGAACACATGGACACATAGAGGCGAACGACACACACTGGGGCCTATCAGAGGGTGGAGGGTGGGAGGAGGAAGAGGATCAGGGAAAGTAACTAATGGGTACTAGGCTTCATACCTGGGTGATGAAATAACCTGTACAACAAACCCCCATGACACAAGTTTACCTATGTAACAAACCTGCACATGTACCCCTGAACTTAAAATAAAACTTAAAAAAAAGAAATGCCAAATCTGAGCCAGAAGTGAAGGAGAAATATTTTTATTTATTTTGCCCTGTCTTCAAATAAAGAGGTTGATTAACTTGAAAAAAAACAAATCATATGTAGTGTCTTGCTTAGGGACTATATTTCCCTTTAGTTAAGCCCATATTACTAGAATTATTCTGTTTATTTTTTTTTTAATTATATAAACTACAAACTCCTTATCATGCTTCTGAGGCCCGGCATAATCTGGCTGGGTCCCTGTCAATTTTTCCAGCCTCATCTTTTCCTACTCTTGTCCCTCCTTGATCACTTTGCTCCAGCCACACTGATCTTTTTCAAGTCCTCAAACATTCCAAGTTCTTCTCCACTTCAGAGATTTTGTATGTGCTGTTTTCTCTGGCTGGAATGCTCTTCTCTTTGAATGGTTGCCAATCTTGGGTTTCAGCTTATGTGTTATCTCCTTACTCATATATTGAGTGCCTAGTGTTCCAGGCATGTTCTACGTGCCACTCACAGAGCAGTGATCCGGGATGATCCCTGCCCTTGAGACCTTCCCCAAGCATCCTGATGGAAGCTTCCTTGCTCCCTCCCCTACTATTGTACATCTTTCTTCCTTTTTTGTGCCCCTTCTTGTACTCACGGTAGTTTGTAATTATTTTACTTCTTTGCCTTACCTTCCCCCAATGGAAATGTAAGCTCTGTGATGGCTGGGGCCTTATCTGTCTGTTTGCTATTATGTCCCCAGCATCTAGCAGAGTGACTGGGATAGAACAGATCTCAATATATATTGAATGAATGAATGAGTAATCAGCATCTGAAGAAATTTGAACATGTCATCTGTTAAGAACTAAAGCTAAAGAAGATGCAAATTATGTTCATTGCAGATTCAACATAGAAAATGAGTAGTTAATCTCTAGCAAAGTGCCTAGCTCATAATAGATGCTCATCAAAATAGATTTTGAATGTATAAAGAAGTGAATACATTTGAATTTATTTTTCCATGCCCTGTAAGGAAGATTTTTAATAACTAGTATACCAACCAGTATCTCAGCGGATTCTATCTCATTTAAAGTTAAAAGTCCTGGCCAAGGATTCAGAAAGTGAAATCATTTCCCTAAAAAGTCATACATTTATGTTTTATGTATTTTTTTTTTTTTTTTTTGAGATGGAGTCTCGCTCTGTCACCCAGGCTGGAGTGCAGTGGTGTGATCTTGGCTCACTGCAACCTCCGCCTCCTGGGTTCAAGTGATTCTCCTGCCTCAGCCTACCGAGTAGCTGAGACTACAGGCATGCACCACCATGCCTGGCTAATTTTTTGTATATTTTTAGTAGAGACAGGGTTTTACCATGTTGGCCAGGCTGGTCTTGAACTCCTGGCCTTAGGTGATCTGCCCGCCTCGGCCTCCCAAAGTGCTGAGATTACAGGCATGAGCCACCACGCCCAGGCTTTTATGTATTTTCTTAAAGCATTATTGTCATGATGCTAGCAGCTGGCCTTATAAGCTCTGCAAAGCTACTTTGTCATAGAATGCTTAAATGAATATATTCTCCTTTATTTAAATAATATGAAAAATACTTATATAACTATAAACTTTAGCATTGGAAGGAAACCCATATTGACTGAACATGTACTACATCCCAGACACTTCCCTAAATTATCTTCTTTCATCCTCTCAATAATTGAGAGAGGTATTATTATTCTCATTTTACTGCTGCTGCAGGAAATGAGGATCAGGGAGGTTAACCAAATTGCTCCAGAAAAACTCCTAAGTAGGTGGTATGGTGAAGATTTGACCCGTATCTTTGTATTTCATGAACAGGGTACTTTCTGTCTCTTTGGGCCTATAAAATCCCAGGCATTAGAAACATAAAGATGACTATGGCACAGTTCCTGTCCTCTATAAGTTTAGAATTCAGCCCATCACTTAGAAATGTAAACCAATAATGCAAATAGGTTCTAAACTTCTTCATGTATTGGAGAGGCAGTCATTCGGTCTCCCTGGAGTGGATACCACATTCCAGGTCTCTTCCTCACCTTAGGATATTTATTTTATTTTTCCAAGTACTTATATAGTATTTACTATTTTTTAATTCCTTTATAGGTTTTAACGTGTATAATTCTCATTTAACAACCCTATGAGGTGGTTACTATTATAGTCCCATTTTATAAATGAGAAAATAAGGAACAGATAGGTTAAATAACTTAACCCAAATTACGCAGCTAGTAGCAGAGCTGTGATTCAACTCCAAGCAGTCTGGCGCTAGAATCTATATTTTAACCACTAGATTATGTTGGCTCAAGGCCTTTCTAGGTTCAGAAAATTCAATATTAGCATTCACCAAAGTGATCTGATTTTAGAGCACTGACAACTTATTGCTTAACAATGAACAAAACAAGTATTGAGTATACTGGATATTCTCGTTCATTGCTTACTCTCTTTCTAGGCAATTCTACCTGGGTAGGCAATTTATAATCAGAGGCTCCTTGGTGCCCTGGGAATTAGATCAAGGGAAATTAGCTGGCTGATCTTAAAGACTTAGTGATTCCATTTCCACTACAGGATTATGTCTGTGACAGCCATTCTCCTGGACAATACTGAAGGTACACTGCTTTTCAGAGCTGTGAGATTACAATGCTGACCAATCCTCCTCGAAGTTGAAATAGTCTTTCTTTAGACATTGTATTAGTCAGGACTCTTCTAGTTGTACGTTATAGAGTCCCAGCTCAAATAAGCTTAAACACAAATGGCAATTGTTTGACCTGTGTCTCTGGAAAGTTAAAAGGTGAACTTGGCTGCCATATCTAGTGGTTCAAATGCAATTGCCCTCCAGGTTTCTCTTTGTCTATCTACATCCCTTATCCTCCACAACTCTGGCTCAGCCTATTCGTGTGTTGACTTCTTTCACTCCTGCAGAAGGAGACATATTGGACCATGAGACTTATTGGAACATACCTATTCTGTTTTGTATCAGTAAATATGGCCATGAAAATAAGATATTACTGTTTGGTTAGGCTTGGGTCACCGGTCCCTACATGTGGTCTCGGGGCCTGGGTTTATTTGATAACCCTACCACAAGCACATGTGTTGGGGGAAAGAAGGATACAATCTTCAAAAGACATAGGAATGGGCTGAGTACAGTATTTCATGCCTGTAATCCCAGCACTTTGAAAGGCCGAGGTGGGTGGATCGCTTGAGCCCAGGAGTTCAGGATCAGTCTGGGCAGTACAGTGAGACCTTGTCTCTACAAATAATTAAAAAATTAGCTGGGCATATTGGCATGCACCTGTGGTCCCAGCTACTCTGGAGGCTGAGGCAGGAGGATTGCCTGAGCCCAGGAGGTAAAGGCTACAGTGAGCCATGGTCACGCCACTGTGTTCCACCCTGGGTGAAAGAGTGAGACTTTGTCTCAAATAAATAAATAAATAAATAAATAAAATAAGAAGAAATAGGAATGATGTACAGACAAGAAGAACAACAGAAAAAACAACACATACGCATTAATTCTTTTTTTTATTTTACCATTTATTTATTTATTTATTCATTTATTTATTTTTAACTTGTAAGTTCAGGGGTACAAGTGCAGGTATGTTACATAGGTAAACTTGTGTCATGGGGTGTGTGTGTGTGTGTGTGTGTGTGTGTGTGTGTGTGTGTGTTTTGAGACGGAGTCTGGCTGTCTCCCAGGTTGGAGTGCAGTGGCGCCATCTCGGCTCACTGTAAACTCTGCCTCCTGGGTTCAAGTGATTCTTGTGCCTCAGCCTCCCTAATACCTGGGACTACAGGGGTGTGCCACCATGCCTGGCTAATTTTTTGTATTTTTAGTAGAGGGGGGTTTTGCCATGTTGGTTAGGCTGGTGTTGAACTCCTGGCCTCAAGTGATCCTCCCACCTTGGTCTCCCAAAGTGCTGGGATTACCTCCCTCCTGCCCCAATGGAGATTTGTTGTATGGATTATTCCATCAGTCAGGTATTAAGCCTAGTACTCATTAGTTACTTTTCCTGATCTTCTTCCTCTTCCCACCTCCACCCTTGGATAAGCCCCAGTGTGTGATGTTCCCCTCTATGTGTCCACGTGTTCTCATCATTTAGCTCCCACTTGTTTTTTTTTTTTTAAATTTTTTTATTTTTTTAATTTTTTTTTTTTTGAGATGGAGTCTCGCTCTGTAGCCCAGGCTGGAGTGCAGTGGCCGGATCTCAGCTCACTGCAAGCTCCGCCTCCCGGGTTCACGCCATTCTCCGGCCTCAGCCTCCCGAGTAGCTGGGACTACAGGCGCCCGCCACCTCGCCCGGCTAGTTTTTTGTATTTCTTAGTAGAGACGGGGTTTCACCGTGTTAGCCAGGATGGTCTCGATCTCCTGACCTCGTGATCCACCCGTCTCGGCCTCCCAAAGTGCTGGGATTACAGGCTTGAGCCACCGCGCCCGGCCTAGCTCCCACTTGTAAGTGAGAACATGCGGTATTTGGTTTTCTGTTCCTGCATTAGTTTGCTAAGGATAATGGCCCCCAGCTCCATCTGTGTTCCTGCAAAATACATAATCTCATTCTTTTTTATGGCTGCATAGTATTGCAGGATGTATATGCACCACATTTTCTTTATCCAGTCTACCACTGATGGGCATTTAGGTTGATTCCATGTCTTTGCTACTGTGAATATTGCTGCAATGAACATATGCGTGCATGTGTCTTTATAATAGAACAATTTAAATTCCTTTGGGTATATACTCAGTAATGGGATTGCTGAGTTGAATGGTATTTCTGTTTTTACATCTTCGAGGAATTACCACACTGTCTTCCACAATGGTTGAACTAATTTACACTCCCACTAACAGGGTATAAGTGTTCCTTTTTCTTTGCAATCTCACCAGCATCAGTTATTTTTTGACTTTTTTTTTTTTTCGTGATGGATTCTTGCTCTGTTGCCCAGGCTGGAGTGCAATGGCACGCTCTCAGCTCACTGCAACCTCCACCTCCCCAGTTCAAGCGGTTCTCCTGCTTCAGCCTCCTAAATAGCTGAGATTACAGGGGCCTGCCACTATGCCCAGCTAATTTTTCTATTTTTAGTAGAGATGGGGTTTTACCATGTTGGCCAGGCTGGTCTCGAATTCCTGAACTCAGGTGATCCACCCTCCTTGGCCTCCCAAAGTGCTGGGATTAGAGGCATGAACCACTGTGCTCAGCCTATTTTTTGACTTTTTGGTAACAGCCATTCTGACTGGGGAGAGATGGTATCTCATTATAGTTTTGATTTGCATTTCTCTAATGATCAGTGATGTTAAGCTTTTTTTATGCGATTGATTGTTGGCTGCATGTATGTCTTCTTTTGAAAAGTGTTCATGTTCTTTGCCCACTTTTTAATGTTTTTTTTTTTGTAAATTTCTTTGTAAGTTCCTTATAGATGTCTTTCTCTCCTTTCTTCCCTCCTTCTTCCTCCTTTTTCCTCCTCCTTCTTCCTCCTCCCTCCTTCCTCCCTCCTCCTCCTCCTCCTCCTCCTCCTTCTTCTTCTTTATAAAATAGGGATGTGGGGGTCTCACTATGTTGCCTAGGCTGCTCTCAAACTCCTGGGCTCAAGTGATCCTCCTGCCTCAACCTCCCAAAGTGCTGAGATTTATAGGTGTGAGCCACCGTGTCCAGCCCATATATTCATTTTTTATGAATTCAAAATATACACTACTTATTGAATACCTACTATATCCCCAGGACTGTTGACATTTCTACATGCTACACACACACACACACACACACACACACACACACACACACACACATAAATACAGATCCCAATTTATAACAGCTTAAAAAGCAAGAAAGGGCTTTACCAGAAATGTTGCAATGTGCCTGAGAGATAGATATCTAACAGGATCAGATATATAGGAACAGTACTGAAAGAAACTACAGTCCAAAACACTTGCAGAAGACAGCAATCCAGGTAGCTCAGTGTCATCCCAACTCTAGAATCAACCAGTAAGAAAAGTGAGTGGGACGAGCCCTGGACATTCATCATAGAGATTCATTGAGGGGTTAGATAAGAAGTAAAAACGGGCCAGGCTCAGTGGCTCACACCTATAATCCCAGCACTTTGGGAGGCCAAGGAGGGAGGATCACTTGAGGTCAGGAGTTTGAAGCCCACCTGGCCAACATGGTGAAAGCCCATCTCTACAAAAATACAAAAATTAGCCAGACATGGTGGCATGTGCCTGTAATCCTAGCTACTCGGGAGGCTGAGGCACAAGAATTGCTTGAACCTGGGAGGTGGAGTTTGCAGTGAGCCGAGTTCGCGCCACGGCACTCCAGCCTGGGCGACAGAGTGAGACTCCGTCTCAAAAAACAAAAAAAGAAAGAGAGAAAGGGTAGAATGTAGAGGAGAAATCATTAAAGCAATGATAGAAGTAAATTTCTCCAAATTTCAGAAAGATACAAGTCTTCTCATTGGAAATGTTAACCAAGATGAATGAAATGGAAACCAACATCTGGACGTGTCATGGTGAAATGTTAGAACAATGGGCACGAAGGTAAAATCCTAAAAGCTTCCAAGGAGATAAACAGGTTATGCTCAAAGTAATGGGAATCAGTGTGGCATCAGGTTTCTCATTGGCAACATTGCTGGAAGACAACAATCTGAGGAAAAATCAGACTGAGAAAAACTATCTTTCAAATGAGAGTACAAAATATGGTTATTTTTGTATATTCAAAGATTCTGAAATTGTGCCATCCACAGATCTTTACTGAAATAATTTTTGGGATTGAACTTTAACAATGTGAACAATGAATCCAAGAAAAAAGAAGATATGGGATTTAGGAACTAATGTGAGGGAGACATGAGGTAGACCTGAGGCCCTGTATTCTGTGTGACTTCTAATTACCTGGTATCCAGGAGATCCGAGGCTGTATCCCACCAGGACCCGTTCCAATCCCATAAGGTACTTAGGAGTTTCCTCAATAAGCTTCTCTTCAATAGAGATCATCAGAAGTTTTGTTGGATACAAAGGACTCATCCAACTTAGAACTAAACTCTTGGAATATGGCTTTATTCTATTGTTTCTCTTTTTTTATTTTTTAGTTTATTATTTTTTTGAAACAGGGTCCCACTCCTGTCATCCAGGCTGGAGTGCAGTGGCACCATCACGGCTCACTGCAGCCTGGAATTCCGGGCTCAGGAGATCCACCCACCTCAGCCTCCTGAGTAGCTGTGACTACAGGCCTGTCCTACCACTCCCAGCTAACTTTTTGTGTTTGTTGTAGAGACATAGAGATGGCGTTTTGCCATGTTGCCCGGGCTGGTCTCAAACTCCTGGACACAGTTGAGGTGTGAGCCACCTCTCCTGGCCTATTCTTTTGCTTCTTAAAGGATTAAAATTAAGGTCACATTGGCCATGAAAATTTCATGATATTTTGTTCATCACTGCATTTTGCCTTTGAATGAAAAAGTTTATTCTTTCTCAGAGAGGCACATAAAGATTGGAACTGGTATAGCAAAGCAGCCTGTGAAGTCAAGCTAGTGTGGGTTTGAATTATGACTCTGTGATTTCCTCTTGAGTAAAATATTTAACCTCTCTGAGCCTCAGTTTATTCATATACTTGAATATGGATAAGAGGACCTATTTTCCAGGTTTGTGTAAGGCGTTAAGAAGCTAACATGTAAAGTAGCATTGTGCGCTGAGAATTTCAACTCCAGTTGCATGTTAGAATCATCTGGGCGCTCTTAAAACTACAGATACTCAAGCCCCACCCCTAGAGATTTGGCTTCAATTGGTCTTAGATTGGTATATTTTAAAAAGCTTTCCATGTGTTTTTAATATTGACAAAAACTATGCATATATGTGGTTGGCACAAAGCAGGACCCAATAAATAGTAATTTCAAAAAATGTAAAAAAATTATAATAGAAGGCTTCCAGAGGCAGATTTTACTTGAAGCAAACAAGACGTAAGCTTCAAGACCCTCACTTGCCTAGGATCCTTTGAAGGCTCAGTGAGTTCTCCTCCGGCCTGAGCAGAGGGCACCAGTGGCCCCTCCACCTGGGGTCCCCTGCCTGTGCTATCTAATCCTCTTTCACTTCACTATTTCTCCAGCTGCAAAAGGAACTTTAGATAATGGAAGAGATCAGCCAAATTTCAGAACAAGGATTCAAATTATTTCCATGGAAAATAATTACCCACAAATAGGGAATTCTTGTGATTCTCATTTTACTAGTGTTGAAACCAACCCCTAGAGATTATATGATCTGCCTCAAGTCACAAATCAGCAAATAGTAGCCACAGCAGCACCGTAATAGAATCCATGCGTCTTGTCTTACGTTCCTTGCCTGAGCACATGAGCCCATCTCCTGAGCAACGGGGCAGGTCTGTGTTGGTGATCATGCATAAACTGCAGAGGATGGTGACACTGACCTTTCAAAACTTGCCCTGTTCCTTGTGTAATGGATACATGCCTCACTAGCTTGTGACCTCAGAACAAGGCCATGCAGCTTAATGTCCAAACTACAGCTCTGAGCCCCTGGAGCGGAGAAGTCCATTCCACTGCTGGGTCTATACCCTTATATCCCTTCCTCCTCCAAACCCAGAGAGTGCTTAAGAGGTCATCTGCATCGGTCCTGCACTCACACAGGCCTCCTCCAAGACCCTGGAAAAAGCCCTTGCTGTGTATACAAATGAGTGTATGTTTTTGTAAAATTTGTAAATATTTTCTCTTTTTTCCTTTCTTTCTCACTTTAGAGACTGAGTCTTGCTCTGTCGTCCAGGCTGGAGTGAGGTGGTGTAATCAAAGCTCATAGAAGCCTGGAACTCCTGGGCTCAAGTGATGCTCCTGCCTCAGCCTCCCAAAGAGCTGAGACTACAGGCTCACCTGCACCTGCACTCAATTAATTTTGTTAAATTATTTTTTATAAAGACAGAGCCTCTTTGTGTTGCCCAGGCTGGCCTCGAACTCCTGGGCTAAGTGATCCTCTGGCCTTGGCTTCCCCCCAAAATTTTAATATTTAAAGAGCAATCAGTTAAGACTTCTGCTACTTTCACTTCTTCATACTCTCCCTGTCTCACTGGAGTGGCTGTGGGCCTTTTATAGGATCTGGTTAAGAGGAAAGTGAATACTGTATATGTTAGATCTAAACAAACAAACAAACAAAAAAACCTTAAAAATTAAAAATATACATATTTTGTAGAGACAAGGTTTTGTTATGTTGCCCAGGCTAGTCTCAAACTCCTGGCCCTAACTGGTTCTCCTCCCTCAGCCTCCTAAAGTGCTGGGATTACAGGTATAAGCACCATGCCAGGCCAAAAACATTTTTTTAAGAGAAAGTAAAGTTGTAAATATTCTACATAGTTTTTGTTTTGTTATTTTTTATTTTATTTTATTTTATTTTATTTATTTTTTTGAGATAGAGTCTCGCTCTGTCACCCAGGTTGGAGTACAGTGATGCAATCTCAGCTCACTGCAACCTCCACCTCCCAGGTTTGTTTTTTTTTTTTTTTTTTTTTGAGACGGAGTCTCACTCTGTCCCCCTTGCTGGAGTGCAGTGGCCGGATCTCAGCTCACTGCAAGCTCCGCCTCCCGGGTTCAGGCCATTCTCCTGCCTCAGCCTCCCGAGTAGCTGGGACTACAGGCGCCTGCCACCTCGCCCGGCTAGTTTTTTTGTATTTTTTAGTAGAGACGGGTTTCACTGTGTTAGCCAGGATGGTCTTGATCCTGACCTCGTGATCCACCCGTCTCGGCCTCCCAAAGTGCTGGGATTACAGGCTTGAGCCACCGCGCCCGGCCCACCTCCCAGGTTTAAGCGATTCTCCTGCCAGCCTGCCGAGTAGCTGGGATTACAGGCACGTGCCATGACGCCCAGCTAATTTTCCTATTTTTAGTAGAGACAGGGTTTCGCCATGTTGGCCAGGCTGATCATGAACTCCTGACCTCAGGTGATGCACCTGCCTTGGCCTCTCAAAGGGAAATACGGTATTTTTAACAGCTTTACTCGGATATTCTTTTTTGATTTTATTTATTTATTTATGAGTTCCCAGTTCTTTTCCATCCAAACACTGTTGAAGTAAGAGACCGATCTGAACACGCTGCCTACTCAGGTATTATTGATACATAAAACGGCATTTTTTTTTTTTTTTGAAACAGGCTCTTGCTCTGTCACCCAGGCAGGAGTGCAGTGGCACAAACATTGCTCACTGCAGGCACCATCTCCGGAGATCAAGTGATCCTCCTGCCTCAATCTCTCATGTAGACCATAGGTATGCACCAGGTATGCACCGTGATGACTGGCTAATTTTTTGATGTTTTTGTAGGGACAGAGTCTCATTTTGTTGCCTAGGCTGGTCTTCAACTCCCGGGCCCAAGCAATTCTCCTACCTCAGCCTCCCAAAGTGCTGGGATTAGACGCATGAGCCAGCCGGGCACGGTGGCTCACGCCTGTAATCCCAGCACTTTGGGAGGCTGAGGCGGGTGGATCACGAGGTCAAGGGTTTGAGACCATCCTGGCCAACATGGTGAAACACCAGTCTCCAATAAAAATACAAAAATTAGCCAGGCGTGCAGGAACCTGTAGTCCCAGCTACTCGGGAGACTGAGGCAGGAGAATCACTTGAACCTGGGAGGCGGAGGTTGCAGTGAGCCGAGATCATGCCACTACACTCCAGCCTGGGTGACAGAATGAGATTCTGACTCTGTCTCAATAAATAAATAAATAAATAAATAAATAAATAAATAAGGGCGTGAGCCACCATGCTTAGCCTTAAACACACGTATATTTGAAGTGTACGGTTTGAGGCCGGGCACTGTGGCTCACGCCTGTAATCCTAGCACTGTGGGAGGCCGGGGCCGACTGATCGCGAGGTCAGGAGATCGAGACCATCCTGGCTAACACGGTGAAACCTCGTCTCTACTAAAAATATTAAAAAAAAATCAGGCGTCTTGGTGAGCGCCTGTAGTCCCAGCTACTCAGGAGGCTGAGGCAGGAGAATGGCGTGAACCCGGGAGGCAGAACTTGCAGTGAGCCGAGATCGCGCCACTGCACTCCAGCCTGGGCGACAGAGCGAGACTCCGTCCCCAAAAATAATAAAAATAAAAATAGAAAAATAAAGTGTACACTTTGAAATATTTTGACTTACGTTCAGTGTAGCCTGAGATAACATTACTAAGTCAAGATAATGTACATATTCATCACCCTCAAAAGTTTTTTCATACTTCTTAGTAACCCCTCTCTCCTGCCCTCACCCCCATCCCCAGGCCACCACTGATCTGCTTTCTTTCAATATAGATTAATTTGCGTTTTGTATAATTTTCAATAAACAGAATGATATAGTATATACTCCATGTTGTCTGTGTTTTTTCACTCAGCATAATTATTTTGAGATTCATTCACGCTATTACGTCTGTCAATAGTTCATTCCTGGCTGGGCACGGTGGCTCACGCCTGCACTCCCAGAACTTTGAGAGGCTGAGGCAAGAGGATCCCTTGAGGCCAGAAGTTTGCAACTAGCCTGGGCAATACAGGGAGATCTTGTCTCTAGAAAAAAATTTAAAAAATAGTTCATTTTTAAATAGTTCATTCCTTTTCATTGCTAACTAGCATCCGATTTTATGGATATGCCATAATTTGCTTATCTATTCAACTGTCAAGAGACATTTGAATTGTTTCCAGCCCTGGGTCATTACAAATGAACTGCTATGAACATTGTTGTATATGCCTGTATTATATGACTCGTACTTTCATTTCTCTTGGGTGAATACATGGAAGTAGAATGGCTGGGTCATGTGGTAGATGTATATTTAATTTTTAAGAAACTTCCAGGTTTTCCAAAGTAGTTGTATCATTTTGCATTCCCACTAGCAATGTACAAAAGTAGCGGTTAATCCATATCCTTCTTGATACTTAATATGGTCAGTTTTCATTTTAGCTATTCTAGTAAGTGTGGTAGAATTTTATTGTAATTTGAATTTACATTTCCCTAATAACTAATGACGTAAAGTATCTTTTCATGTGCTTATTGGCTATCTCTATATTTTCTCTATAAAATGTTTTTTCAGACTGGGCGCAGTGGCTCACGCCTGTAATCCCAGCACTTTGGGAGGCCGAGGCGGGCAGATCACAAGGTTAGGAGATCAAGACCATCCTGGCTAACACGGTGAAACCCCGTCTCTACTAAAAATGCAAAAAATTAGCCAGGCGTGGTGGCGGGCGCCTGTAGTCCCAGCTACTCGGGAGGCTGAGGCAGGAGAATGGTGTGAACCCAGGAGACAGAGCTTGCACTGACCCCAGATCGTCCCATTGCACTCCAGCCTGGGTGACAGAGCAAGACTCTGTCTCAAAAAGAAAAAAAAGTTTTTTGAAACCTTTGCCCATTTTTAAAAAATATTGGGTTGCTTATCTTCTTCTTATTGGGTTTTGAGAGTTCTTTATGTATTTAGGATACCATCAAACACAGTCTGGCTCCATATGGCCAAGATAATATTTCCAAAGCTGATTGCTCAGTCTCAAATAATGCCATGTGTGGGATGCCGCACTCTCACCCCACGCTGCAATATATTCCATATAGTACCCGGCCAAATCAGTCTAAGTCCTTTTTGCTAGCATAGGAGGAAGGAGCTTTTCTCTTAGCGCAGGAGGAACACTAGTTCAGACCTACACATAATCCTGCCTACGGTCTAGTCTTACAACCTCCCATGAGCAAATGCTTTAACAAAAATACACCTACATCTTCCAAGAACCATCACTTTCAGAGACACTCCAGCCTACACTGGCAATTAGAAAAGCAAAAAAAAAAAAAAAAAAAAAAACTTTTTAAAGTCTCTCACTCTAAAAGCACATAGTCCTGCTAATGATACTCCTAACTTATATCCCTGAATGGAAGGCTGAACATTTTAAACCTTCAGATGCTTTACAACTGCCTGCGGTTGTCTTCACAGTTGTCTCCAAGAACAATTGATGGATTCCTGTGTGTGATTTGCATTTTGTGGATTTTGTTTTGGCAACTTTTCTCCGAAGCAGAGATTTTCATCTCTGTCTCACTCTGTCGCCCAGGCTGGAGTGCAATGTCAAGATCTCAGTTCAGTGCAACCTCCGCCTGCCGGGTTCAAGTGATTCTCATGCCTCAGCCACCCAAGTAGCTGGGATTACAGGTGTGCATCACCACGCCCAGCTAATTTTTGTATTTTTAGTAGAGATGGGATTTCACCACATTGACCAGACTGGTCTCGAACACCTGCTCTCAAGTGATCCACCCACTTCGGCCTACAGGCGTGAGCCACCGCACCAGGCCACCTTATGATTTTGTTAATAACATTTTCTTTTCACTAGCTTACTTTATTGTAAGAAGATAGTATATAATGCATATAACATACAAAATCTGTGTTAATCGACTATGTTATAGATAAGGCTTCTGGTTAACAGTAGTCTATTAATAGTTAAATTTTGGGAGAGTCAAAAGTTATACACAGATTATCAACTGTGCTGGGGTTGGTGTCTGAAGTTTCTCATTGTTCAAGGGTCACCTGTAGCTATATCGCTGGATCCTGGGAATATGAAAATATTTCCTGAAGTTTTGCCATTTTTTTCTGCCTTGACCCTTTGTTTGTTTGTGGTACTTCTCTACTCAAAATAGAATATTTTTTAATGGGGGGGATAAGCAGGGCAGGCAGGGTCTTGCTCTGTTGCCCAGGCTGGAGTGCACTGGCTCACTGCAGCCTCAACTTCCCGGGCTAAGGTGATCCTCTCACCTCAGCCTCCAGAATAGCTGGGACTACAGGTGCACACCACCATACCTGGCTTTTTTTTTTTTATTTTTTATTTTTTAATAGGGACAAGGTCTTGCTATGTTGCCCAAGGCTATTCTTAAACTCCTGGCCTCAAGTGATCCTCCTGCCTTGGCCTACCAAAGTGCTGGGATTACAGGTGTGAGCCACTGTACCCAGCCTAGAAACTTATTTAAGTCATTTTTCTGCCAGATTTTATTGCAGAATCATGAAAATTTTGGAAACAAAAACCAAGTCAAAGGAACTCAAAAGTCACAGTTGTTTGGGAACATTATTATAGCATCAAAAACTATTCAACCCCTCAACAGCCCTTGAGAATTTATCATATTCGATACAGCACAGTCATCATCATCTTCACATAAGTATTGCTCTTATTTTTAACACACTTTATATATTACATCTTTTAATAACTCAGAACAGCCCTATGTGATAAATATTATTATCCCCTTTTCACAGATTGAAAAACTGAGGCACAGAGAAAATAATTTGCTAATAGCTAGTAAATGGTGGAATTAAAAATAAAACACAGATTCATTTAACTCTGGAGCCATACTCATGATTGCCTCACCGTATTCACTCCTTCATTCAATAAATGATATGTGTAGGAGCAGATTTACCATGAAGCTAGTAAAGCTCAGGCCTCTTGACTTGTCCAAGCTCCTTCCAAAGCTTGGGAGTGGGGATCCCTCATGATGTGTTCATGCAGCCGTGTGTGTCTGTAAAAGTGGCAATCAGTTCAGACTGTGGTCTCGTCACTCTGGCTCCTCCTCCATCACACGTACCCTCCCATCAAGTGGCACTGGAGTGACTGTGGACATTTTTGGGATAATGCTGAATTGGGGATTGGGGGCTACATCTGATTTGGGTTAGTTCACAATCTCTCTTGTGTAAAGTTAAACTATCACTGCCTGTGTTGCTGTAGGAATGGCTTTTAGTAATATTCTTACCATTCACTGCGAGAACTCATCTGGTGGTGTTACAGTTCAACTAAAGGAGTTAACAAATGGTGGAGAAGAAAAGAAAATATTTGGGAGGCTGAGGCGAGTGATCACTTGAGGTCAGGAGTTCGAGACCAGCCTGGCCAAAATGGCAAATCCCCGTCTCTACTAAAAACTCAAGAATTAGCTGGGCGTGGTGGTGCATGCCCATAATCCCAGCTACTTGGGAGGCTGAAGCATAAGAATTTCGTGAACCCAGGAGGCGGAGGTTGCAGTGAGCCAAGATCACACCACTGCACTCCAGCCCGGGCGACAGAGCAAGACTCTGTACCCCACCGCCCCCACCTTGCAGGAAGGTAGAAGCAATTAGAGCAAAAATTATATTTTGGACATTTTAAATTAAACTTGCATAAGAATTCATAAAATTTAAATAAAAGTAGGCTCCTTTTAGAATTAATTAAACCATTAATGAAATTAGGTATAATATAGTATTTAAACATCTTAGAGAGATTTTTATTAAATGGTTTATATAAATGAACATAATTTTTCTGGGTAATGCGCTTATAGGAAGCAGCTTATTCCCCTGTGGTGAATGATGAATCATGAGTTTGATGAAGAACCCGGGCATATTATGACATACAATGGGTGATAAATTCGGGACTCTCTCAGCTTGAATTGTCAGATGAGCAGTGACGGCCAGGTCTCTACCTTCCTGGTACATAGTTACTGAAGCATTTGTCAAATTAATGATCAAATCAATGAGTGAATGAATCATCAGATTTATATACAATCCTCTAGATCGAGACCCATTGGTTCAGAGAGGCTGGGTGATTTATCTCCCATTGATCAGTGGCAGGATGAGACAAGGACCTGGGTTGCCTCACTTTCAATCCTGCGTTCTTTAATAAGATTTCAAACTGTGAATATTTTCTAGAAGGCTTTAAATAAGTCTCCACAACTTCCAACAACAATAGTACTGAAAGTATATCGTTTATACCCTGGGGACTGTTGTCCTATAGTTAAGGATGCCTCCTTAGAAAATCCAGGAAACAAGGCAGTGATTGCTTTACACATGCTTTCATATTATCCGACCTGGTTCTGATCAACAATATGCCAACAAAGTGTTGGGGGGAGGGGGGAGTCTCTCCAGATCAAGTGTTTTTAAACTGAGGGTCTTGACCCCTTAGTGGTTAATGAAATCAATTTAGTAACTGACTTTTAAAAATAGAATAAAAAAGAAAATAATCAGATTGCATGGCCACATGGTAAGGGATTAAGTATTATTCAGGGAAAACTTTATACCTTGTCACAAAGTAAAAAATATATATATATTTTACCGTGGATCATAGTCAAAACTTTTCTTAAAAAAAAAAACTAGAGTTGGTGAGGCGGGGCGCGGTGGCTCATGCCTGTAATCCCAGCACTTGGGGATCAGATCACGAGGTCAGGAGATGGAGACCATCCTGCCTAACACGGTGAAACCCAGTCTCTACTGAAAATACAAAAAAATTAGCCGGGCGTGGTGGCAGGCGCCTGTAGTCCCAGCTACTGGGGAGGCTGAGGCAGGAGAATGGCGTGAACCCGGGAGGCGGAGCTTGCAGTGAGCAGAGATCCCGCCACTGCACTCCAGCCTGGGCAACAGAGCGAGACTCCGTCTCAAAAAAAAAAAAAAAAAAACCCAGCTAGAGTTGGTGATTGAGTGCCTAGCACAGAATAAGAGGGTAACGTTCAGCATAATATGTATTTAGGAAAAGTAAGCCTAGGTATAAATGTAACTGGAGTTGAGGGGGAAAGGAGGAAGAACCACCACAGTTGGGTGGGCTCTTAAATCAAGCACAGAGGAGAAAAAGCTCAGGGCCCACGTGCTGAGGCCAGAGTTCAGGGTTAGAGGTTTCAGCAGACTGGGCTGGAGACCCAGGATCCTGAGAAGCCTCTCACTAGGTGGAGATTCAGCCCGAGTTCAGGTCTGTGATGGAATCCAGCTGGAGTTCAATTGCGAGGGGCCAAGGCCAAGCTGAGGTGTCCCTGGGCATGGGCGAGGATTAAGGTGTTGACTTTAAGGTGCGTTGAGCCCAAGTTTCAGGTGTAGTTGGTTTTATTCAGTGCTGGGCTTTGAAGGAAAGACTTGAAGAATGGACTCTGGATGTGTCCAGCGTCCATTGGAAGTGTATGTAAGAGTACTGGGGAAACTGGAACTGGGAGCCTATTGAATTGTGTGGGATGCAGTAGCCAATGGGGAGGGGATAAGGCAAGGGTCATACAGTGGGCTTAGAAAATCCTCTCTATTACTTGTTTTTTTTTTTTTTTTCTCGGATTACTCAGTCCATAAACAACTATCTATGAATGATACTGTAATGCTGCTATATTAAATATTATCCAAGTAGAATAATGAGTATAAAAGTGCTATATGTGCCTTTTCGTTAGCATTTTCCTACTGAATCTTTTTCCATTCCTTTATTTTTAACTTTTTCCTTGACTTTTTTTTTTTTTTTTTTGGAAACCGAGTCTCGCTCTGTCACCCAGGCTGGAGTGCAATGGCACGATTGGCTCACTGCAACCTGTGCCTCCCGGGTTCAAGTGATTCTCCCACCTCAGCCTCCCAAGCAGCTGGGATATTTTGGGCTCCCGCCACCATGCCCGGCTAATTTTTTGTTTGTTTGTTTTGCTTTGTTTTTGAGACAGAGTCTCGGTCTGTCACTCCGGCTGGAGTGCAATGGCGCTATCTCAGCCCACTGCAACCTCCACTTCCAGAGTTCAAGCAATTCTCCTGCCTCAGCCTCCTGAGTAGCTGGGATTTTGGGCGCCCGCCACCATGCCCAGCTAATTTTTTTTTTTTGAGACAGAGTCTTGGTCTGTCACCCAGGCTGGAGTGCAATGGCGCTATCTCAGCCCACTGCAACCTCTGCTTCCACAGTTCAAGCAATTCTCCTGCCTCAGCCTCCCAAGTAGCTGGGGGTTATAGGCACGTGCCACTATGCCGGGCTAATTTTTGTATTTTCAGTAGAGACGGGGTTTCACCATGTTATCCAGGCTGGTCTCAAACTCCTGACCTCAAGTGATCCACCCGCCTTGGCCTCCCAAAGTGCTGGGATTACAGGCATGAGCCACCGCCCCCGCTGGCATTTTGTTTTATTTGTGTCTCTTGTAAATAGGATATAGGTATTTTTAGTTAAAATATATCAAAATGTGAAACAGTTTTTTGCTAGGAAGGTGAGTAACTGTCAAGATCCAAAAAGTTTGAGGTGCAATTACAAAAGAAAAATACTTTAAAATGCTAATTAGCTAACTAGATGGATTAAAACGTGGATTAAAACGAATAATTTGCCAACTGGCTCAAAATACAACTCAGTAAATCTTAACCTATGAAATTATACTTTAGAGTAAGTGACCACAAAAAAAGGACTGTGGGGAGCAAATAGTGCTATCAGATCATATTAAACCAATTCCAGAGGACTGGCGGGCGATTTGACATCCACCAACTACAACCAGGAGGAAAAAAATGATAAAAACATATATTTTGTTTTATTTTATTTATTTTTCAAGACAGAGTCTTGCTCTGTTACCCAGCCTGGAGTGTAGTGCCGCTGTCTTGGCTCACTGCAACCTCTATCTCCCAGGCTCAAACGATTCTCCTGCCTCAGCCTCCAGAGTAGCTGGGATTACATGCGCCCACCACCACGCCTAGTTAATTTTTGTATTTTTAGTAGAGATGGGGTTTCATCATGTTGGCCAGGCTGGTCTTGAAATCCTGACCTCAGGTGATCCACCTGTCTCAGTCTCCCAAAGTGCTGGGATTACAGGCATGAGCCACCATACCTGGCCAAAACATATATTTTAAAATCCTATCTACTTTTAAAATCCTTTGAGACTTTAGAAAAGGGTCAGAATTTAACTTGAAACGTTTTATTTATTTTTTGAAGGAGTGTATAGGCTGTAATTGATGGATAGACTGTGGAATTAAACTGGGTACAGCCTCAAACCCCATCTTTACCTTGTGCAGTGACTCATGCCTGTAATCTCAGCACTTTCGCAGGCTGAGGTGGGCGGATTGTCTGAGCCAGGAATTTGAGACCAGCCAGGGCAAAATAGTGAGACTCCTGTCTCTACAAAAAGTAAAAAAAAAGAAGTAAGAAAATGATTTGGGTTTTTCCACTCTTTTAACTTTTACTTTTATTTATTTATTTTTTTTCCACAAAACTAGTTCAGAAGGAATTTTTTATTATATATATTATATATAGCATATAATAAAATATATAATATATAATAAAGATATATATTATATATAATAAAAATACATTTTGTATATGTATCATTATATATATGATTGTATCACATATATGTATTTGAGACAGGGTCTTCCTCTGTCTCCCAGGTTGGAGTGTAGTGATGCAATCATGGTTCACTGTAACTTTGACCTCCCCAGCTCAAACAATCCTCCCACCTCAACCTCCCAAAAAGGTGGGACTACAGGCACATACCACCATACCCAGCTAATGTTTTTTTTTGTTCTTTTTAGAGATGGGGACTCAGTCTGTTGCCTGGGCTGTTTTCAAATTTCTGGACTCAAGCAATCCTCCTGCCTTGGCCTCCCAAAGTGTGGAGATTACAGGCATAAGCCACTGCACCTAGCTATTCTTTTACTTCTCTAGAAGAAAAATTATGTTTTTAAACGACAGGTTACAAAAGAAGTGACTGATACTGCAATTAATATAACTGGCCTCTACTACAAATTGGGTTCATATCTTTGCACCAATTTTTGTGTATATATGTGTGGGCTAGAATGTTTATGATATATGGTAAGTTTGAGTGAATGTTTTTGGAAGTACATATCACAATGTAAATATAAATAGACATTCTTATTCCTTTTGAAAATGACAGGTGACCATTGTCATTGAAGCTGATAGAGGGCAGCACGGTCTTGTCATTCTAGCAACAGATTCTGAGAAATGGGCTGCGATCCCAGTTTTGCTAACTAAAAGAAGCAGACCAGCTCAGCCATTATTTAAGTGACAGTCATTAAGAGTTCAACACCTTACTGGAACAATGTGACATAATGGCTGGAATCCTGACTTTGTTATTTATCAGCTATGTGACCTTGGGCAAATATTACACAGCCGGGCTCAGTTTCCTCTTCTGTAAATGGGAACAAGAATACCTAGTTCAAAGAGCTGTTAGAAGGATAAAATAATATATAGTTCATTAAATATCTAGGATGAAATACATTTCATTAAGTATTTAGAACCGCATCTGGCATGTGGTATGTGCAATAAATGGTAGTGTTATTATTACTGTCTGCCCCAGTAAGCATAATAATACTGTCTCCAAAGTGGTAAGTAGACAATAGAAATATTCATAGCAATAAGTAGAATATAGAAATATTCACGGTGGTAAGTGAAATATAGAAATTGAATTTTTATCTTGCACTAGGCATCCCAAGCTAGACATAAGCAAGACAACCTAACTCTTGACATGGGCAGCATTATCCAGACACGGTTTCCTTGGGCAGCATGTCAGGGTCCTTGACTTTTGAGGATCTAACATCTAAGATTCCCTTTGCCTCCTGGGGCTGGCATTTTGAGGACTTGAGCCAGTAGGAAGCTGGCCTGCCAAAGCCTGTGCTGTCCTCTCACCTGGCATCTCCACTGCTGGACTCCTCTTCCAGGTGCCCTTACTTCCAATTTGTCTGACTCCAGGGAGACCCCTGTCACCATGAAAATTGCCCAGAGTTCCCAAAGTCAGACGCTACCAGCCCTATCCTTTGCATGCCATTGCCTGTGTGGAGTTTGGCCACTCTCCCTAGGACTGGGTGTGAAGACTTCTAGTCTTCCCAGCTAGGAGAGAGTCCACCTTTTCTAATGATGGCTCTCCCACTGCAGCCTTCTCCCAGGTTATGTCCTACCCACCCCCAACCTATCCTAGCATGCTGTATGACAAGTGTAAGTATCTAGCATATAGAAGATATTCTGTACATTTTGTTCAATAAATGATGTTTATGCTCATGATGATGAGGGTGGGAGGATATCAGTTGGAAGGGACATGGCCATGGGTATGGAAACCAACTAGTCAGAATGGACACCAGCCACAGGGCTGGAGAAAAGTCCCGAATGCCCCCCTACAGTACTATGTATTGATGTTTTAATGTGTGGGCTTCTTGAGGATCTCTAGAGAAGGGCTGGGCAGCAGGAGGGCCCTTAGGGGGTCAGGTTAGAGGCCATTCCCAACCAGTATGAGAGATGGTATTTCAAGACAACAATCTCGGTGCTAGGGATGCTTATTGCTTCTAGGGTGATCAGTGTTTTTAGGCCTTTTCAGTAGACAGGCCTTGGAATTGTATATCTAGTTTTTAAAGATAAAGCATCTCAAAAATTCATGCAGACACGCACTTCCAATTCAAATTAAGGACTCAGCGTTTTTACTTACCCTCTTCTATATCATATTTGCATCTTCTTTCTTTCACACCAAGAATCCTGATTCTCAAGAACACAAGGAATGATAGAATTAGAATAACTCATAGTTTCAATGCTATTAGCAACACTAACAGTACCACCACTGATGTGTTTACTGAAAACAGCTACATTTTTTTTGCCTATGCTATCTCCATTTCCCCCACTTAAAAGCATCTGTTCTTTAACTTCACTACACAGAGCATGTAGCCATTACATGCTATACTCTCTCTTTCTATGCTCATTTGTCTTAGTTCTATAAGTAATTGTATATTTAATGTTCACCCCCACCCCCCAGTCCTTATGTTGATGTCTTCCTAGTCATTTTGATGGACTGAAGCCCATTCTGTAATATATTCCTGAGGAAAGGCACAGGACAACATATTTCCTGAGAGCAGTTTGTTTGTGTCCTTTATATTTGAGTCCATTTTGCTAGATATAAAATCCTTGGCTTCACTCTCAAGCAGGCTTTCTATAGGTAGAGATAAGATGTCTACCAGTGGCTCCAGAATTATACCTTTCTAGCTTAATAACCCCAGAAGACAGAGAGTTTTGCTTTTTAAATAATTCCAGCAAGTCTTGGGATGAGTTCTGATTGCACTGTCTTGAGTCATGTTCTCATCTTGAAGCCAGTCACTATCGCCAAGTGGATGAAATGCAAAGATGAGCCAGGCATGAATTGCACACCCATTCTGGATCTAAGGAGTGGGATAGCCCCACCCAAGCTAAATGGACCAAGAGTGGGAAGGGATGGATTCCCAAAGGACTATCAGTGTGCTGTCAGTGGAAGAGGCAGGAATCAAGGTTAGATAGGCAAAAGCAATAGGTTGATGCCCACTATAGTTTCACATGTATGGACAGATTTTCCTCAAATTATTTGCCAGTTATTTCAGGGACTTATCCTCCATCTGTCCAACTAGGAATGGAGCAGGCCTACTTTTGTGATTGTGACAGCACCTAACAAGAGGCCAGATATTTGCTTAGTTGGGCAAAGCTACCTCAACACCCCAATACTTAGATGAATCTGCTCTAACATTGTAATAGTATGAATCCTGTGGCCAGATGTATTGTCATGATCAGTTATTAGGATAAATGCTTAACTGAAAAGACATTCAGACATATCAGTTGACAACAAATATGTGAAACAAAGAGACCAGCAAATAGAAAAACACATTAAGAGAAGGCTCTGACCTTTTGAAATATAATCAGAAATAGAATTTGCTTTTAATGCTGCAAATGGAAACTTCTAATGATAGAATCGGTTAAAATTACATATTAAATCTAAATAAAATTCCATTTCTAGTAGCAGAAGAAGAGAATGTTATGTGTCACTATCAAATGCAACAAATTAATTTGGCAAAAGAATCTTTTGAAGTCAGGGGCTTGAAAAAGTCCAGTTTCATGGACTGGGTTCCAGTTGGGTATCAATATTTTAGATGACAGAAATGAAGTAGCAGTTACTCCATTAGATGGGGAGGGGGTAGGTCTTTTGTAGATAAAGCATTTAGATAACAGAATACAAAGTCATTTTTTAAAATTCTAGCATTTGTCACATGCGTTTTCCCTTCTGATTTTCCATGTTGCTTGGGCTTGCGCTACGGAATGATTGAACCCTGCCTTTTTCCAGTGATTTCTTACTGCATCTCCCTTAGTACCCATGGGGAGCAGTTACATTAAAATTTAAACATTCCGTTAAAAAAAATCTCCCAAATACAATTTACCTACATTGGTATCTCCTTTCATAACTGCTTTAGCTATAACATGTGTACTTCTAAAATAATTAAGGTAGCACAAGAAAATGTGACCTAAGATTACTTCTGAAAAAATAATTAAATAAAACAAGTTCCTTATTGATAATGGTTTGGATTTATGTACCCACCCAAGTCTCAGGTCAAATTGTAATCCCCAGTGTTGAAGGAGGGGGTTCCTGGGAGGTGATTGGATCATGGCAGCAGATTTCCTCCTTGCTGTTCTCATGATAGTAAGTGAGTTCTCACAAGATCTGGTTGTTCTTCTTCTTTTTTTTTTTTTTTAATAGAGATGGGTTTTGCCATCTTGCCTAGGCTGGTCTTGAATTCCTGACCTCAAGCAATCCACCCACCTGGGCCTCCCAAAGTGCTGGGATTACAGGCATGAGCCACTACGCCTGAGATCTAGTTGTTTATAAGTATGTAGCACCTCCCTCTGCTCTCTCTCCTGCTCCAGCCATGTAAGACATGCCTGCTTCCCCTTCGCCTTCTGCCAAGATTGTAAGTTTCCTGAGGCCTCCCCAGCCATGCTTCCTGTCAGCCTGAAGAACTGTGAGCCAATTAAACCACCTTTCTTTATAAATTACCCAGTCTCGGGTAGTTCTTTATGCAATGCGAGAACAGACTAATACAATCATCTTTTATATTGTCAGTAAAAGCTAAATATTGATTCTGTTTTTCTCTTTACCCCTTTTAAATCTTCATACCACTCATTTAAAAACAATCAGATAACTGGATTTCTCAATTTATGAAGCACAGTAGATTTTGTCAAGGGGACATAACTCCCCACAAACTCGGATAACGTATCTCCTCAAGATACAGTTGAATATGCCTAGAGTTTTAATTATAAGGCACTTTCAGACTTCTCGTCTCAAGTTCAGGTTAAATTGGAATTTGTTAGGATGTAAGAAGATGGAGTAATTTATATACACACACACCAATTTAGACATTCCAGATCCATTCTGATGGACCAAAAAAGTACTGAAAGATAATTTTGGCTTTATAAAATTGTTGCAGAATATATGATTATTATAATTTTGCTCTATTCCAATTTGTCCTTACGTTTGTGCCCTTCACACACGAATACACACTTCTTCAATTTTTTCCCATTTCTCAAAAATCCAAGGATTCTATACATGTGGTACAGCTTGTCCCTGGATTTTCTGACTTCATTTTTGCATAATACTTTAGTCTCCATGAATACATTTCTCTATCAGTTGAAGATCACTAAACTTTTCTTCCCTGAACAGTATGGAGAAAAAACTCTTTTGTTCAACAGGAACATGGACAATTAGGCTTTTATTAGGTAGAGCATGGGAAATTCATTATGTTCAGTAAGTGTTTCATTTCATCAATTAGGTACTTTTAAAGACCTTTCATGATAGTCACTGGTCCACTAGGGAAATAAAACAGTTCATATCATTATCATCATGGAAATGTCTGCTGCTAAATGTCTCAGTTCAAATGACTCATCACTCTCCACGCCAGTGATTTCCAACTTTAACTTCTCAAATCTCTGACCACCCCCTCTTACCCTCTCACTGGCAACAGCTAACCTCACCTCCTACGTTGTAGAGGAAATAGAAGCCACATCTTCTCAATATAAGACATATAAGCCTACCTTTCCTCCTTCCTGTTGTTACAATAGAGAATTTATACTGATTGCTCTTTAATGTTAATCCTTTCTTCCTGATTTACAGTCCATTCCCTCCCTGCTTCTAAGGAGCACTACTTTATCAGTTATCCTTTTCTGCTCTTGTACATTCAATCTCTCCCCACCCATCTTGATTAGATCCTTCTAATGGGGCTCTAAATACATTTAAGTCATTCCCATTTTTATTTTCATTTATTTTATTTTATTTTGAGACAGAGTTTTGCTCTTGTCGCCCAGGCTGGAATGCAATGGCACAATCTCGGCTCAGTGCAACCTCCACCTCCCGGGTTCAAGTGATTCTCCTGCCTCAGCCTCCTGAGTACCTGAGTACCTGGGATTACAGGTGCCCACCACCACGCCAGCTAATTTTGTATTTACAGTAGAGACGGGGTTTCACCATGTTGGCCAGCCTGGTCTCAAACTCCTGATCTCAGGTGATCTGCCTGCCTCGGCCTCCCAAAGTGCTGGGATTACAGGTGTGAACCACCATGCCAGCCTCATTCCCATTTATAAAGAAGTCACTCAGTCCCACATCCCCTTCCAACTATAATCTCATCTCTCTCCTTCCCTTTATGGACACACTTTTTGAATGTGTGATTTGTACTTGCTGTTTAGCTGCTGTAGTTACCTTCCCCAAATCTACTTCCCCTTCTTTCTAACAAAAACTGATTTGTGGGAGGGGAGCAGCAATGGGTCCAGCTAAAGAACTACATTTCCCAGCCTCCCTTGCAGCTAGGAGTGGCCATGTGACACAGTTTTGGCCAATGATGTGTGAGCTGAAGTCAGCTGGGAATGTATAGCAAATGTTTGCTTTCCTGATATAGCACCAGACCTTTCCCCCTTGATGTTTCTTCCTTCTTCCTATCTGAAACACTGATTTGAGCATTAGCAGCCTTCTTGCATTCACAATGGAAAAAAAAAAAAAAAAAGAAGAAGCCACATACTGAGGATGACAGTGCAGAAAGACAGAAGGATTCTAGAACATTGATGACATTGTGTAATCACTGCACCAGCATGAACCGTCAACCTCTGTCATTCTTGTTATATGAGAGAAATAACCCAATATAGTAAAACTATCGTCAGCAGATTCCATTACATGTGGCCAAGTGCAATTCCTAATCAATGCTCTTGATCTCTACATTTGCTCATCCTCCACTCACTCTCAAGCCATGTCATTCTGGCTTCTGGCCTGTCATTCCACTGAGCTCACCAATGACCTACATGTTGTGAAATCCGGGGGACATTTTTAGGTTCTCATAATAACCTCTCAGCAGCATTTGCCTCTGCTGTCCATGTCCTCCTTTTTGAAACCATCTCCTCCCATGGCCTCCATGTCCAGTCCTCTCTGGGTTTGCTCGTTCACCTCCAGCTGCTCCCTCTCTGTCTCCTCCATGGGTTCATCTTCCTCTTCTAGCCACACTAACCGTCTTGCAGCCTCTAGGACATACCATGGCCTTTGCCACATGCTGTTCCCTCTGTCCAGAATGCTCTCTTCTCCTTCCCTTTGCCTAACTAACTCTTCCTCATCCTTCAGTTCTCCATTGATTCTCCATGTCTTCAGGGAAGCCTCCCTTGACCTCCTTGTGAGATTTCATTTCCTTGTTGAATACTTCTTCATAGCTCTTAGCCTAGGTGCAACTTCACCTTCTCTAGCATGGCTCCTTGAGTAAGTCATCTCTTCCTTCAGACAGTAAACACTATGAAGAGAGGGGCCAGTCTATTTTTGCTTTTTATTGTATTCCCAAACCCACATAATATGTGCTCAATAATTATTTCGTGAATGAGTAGACGGATCAATGTGTAATTATATAGTGATCTACTTGCTTACTTGCTTATTATCTGTCCTTCTCCATGACAGCGGGAAACAAAAACTGTTTAGTACGTACAGTTCCTAGCACATCGCACATGGCACACAGCAGGAAACATTTTAATTTTTGAATCAATGAATAAGGAGGATTCCAAAGGAGACATTCTAGTAGTTCTACCCATAGTATGTCAGTGTTTTGAGGTTTTTATTTTTATTTTTTTACTGTCTTTTAATATAGTTTCTGGTTACAATAGAGCACCAAATACCTTTATTGCCTGTAGAGAAGAGTTATTTGGAAAATGTTACCAAATAGTTTGTTCTCACAATATGTGATGTATAAAATAGACTGTCTATGAAGATCTTGAATCTACACACTTCTCCCTCTCTTCATGGCCACCACCTTACTTGAAATTACTATCATATTTCCCCTGGACCACATTGAACCACACACCTTTCCTTAAGTGTGATTTATTGAACTATATATAAACTTGAATGGCTCAGAGGTTTGATTGAATCTTAAAACCAAGAATCATATCTAATTATATTATCCCCAAAGAAAACTAGACACATATGGGTGCATAAATAGTTTTTTATTTTGTTGCGGCAGATTATTTCCATTCTGCATTTGACAAAGTGTTTAGTTCAGTTAAAGAAAATCAGTATTTTTAAACTAGCAGCAAATTTTTGTTTTCAAATGACCAAACTGAAAATATTCAGTTAAAATAAAACATCAGTCGTCAGGTGTGGTGGCTCATGCCTATAATCCCAGCACTTTGGGAGGGTGAGGTGGGAGGATCGCTTGAGGCCAGGAGTTCGAGACCAGCCTGGGCAACATAGTGAGACCCTGTCTCTACAAAAAAAAAAAAAAAAATTGTTTTTTAAATTGCCATGGTGCAACCCATGTCTGCAGTCCTAGCTACTCAGGAGGCTGATGCGAGAGAATTGCTTGAGCCCAGGCAGTTGAGGCTACAGTGAGCCATGATCACACCACTGTACTCCAGCCTGGGTGACAGAGTGAGATGGTATCTCAAAAAAACAATAATAGGCCAGGCGCAGTGGCTCACACCTGTAATCCCAGCAATTTGGGAGGCCAAGGTGGACAGACCACTTGAGGTCGGGAGTTTGAGACAAGCCTGGCCAACATGGTGAAACCCAGTCCCTACTAAAAAATACAAAAAATTAGCAGGGCTTGGTGACATCTGCCTGTAATCCCTGCTATTTGGGAGGCTGAGGCATGAGAATCGCTTGAACCTGAGAGGCAGAGGTTGCGGTGAGCCGAGATTGCACCACTGCACTCCAGGCTGGGCAAAAGAGCGAGACTCCGTCTCAAAATAAATAAATAAAAAAATAATAATAATAATAAAAAGAAAAAAAATCAGTCAATGACTTTTTAAGTCTTCCCCCTCTTTCCTGCCCCATGAATTCTTAGCCATTAAGGTACCTGAGACGTTCGATGAAGCTGACCAGAAGAATCATTTATGCAACTATGACAGCCCTGAGCACGCCCTCTGCCTGTGGTCAGCTCATCTGGCTCCTGCTTCTCTTCTAAGGCCAAGCTCCTGTCTGTCTCCTTGACAGGACTTCCTTGACTCCTCGTCCTCTCACACACGTGCCACGTCACTTATTACATGTTTACATAAACACACGTGTGGATATTTCCTTTCTCCCCAACCACCCAGGGAAGGGTGAAACAAGTATCTTATACATTGTTTAGCCACAGGGCCTATGACAGAAAATGTTCCACTCCTGCCAATGCTTGTTTTCTTTTTAGCTAATACAGTTTAACAATCATTTACTATCTGCTGGGCACTGTTACACTCAATAGGTGCTGCTGTTGTTCCCTTCCCACAGATGAGAGTCTAACCAACTTGCGCAAGTCTCACAGTTAGTGAGTAGTGTGCCCCAGACTCAAAACCCAGCTCACCAGATTCCAAGCTAAGGCTCTAACCATCAGACCACCCTGCTCCTCATCGATATTCCAAGGTGCCAGACTCCAACCAGGCTGCACTTGCTCTAGACTAACTTTGAAGGCATCAGGTGACCAGTTTTGCTCACAACTAGTCGGAGACATTTCACATTGTTCTCAAATGAAATCCTAAGTCTGCAAATAATTAAGAAAGAAATCATTTTGGAAACAGCAGGAAGGGGTGATCTGTAGAAACCCACTTTGACATTGGGATGTGCATTTAGACACACAGCTCAGGGCTATAAAAAACCATTACACTAAGATTGCAAAAGCATTAAAAATAAAATTGCCTTATAATTTTTTAGAGAACTGTAAATGGCACCCTATCATCTCTGAGGAAATCTTTCCCTAAAGCTCCGATCCTCTTGGTCACTCGGATGAATAAATTGGCCTGCTTCCTTTTCATCTCTCCATTCTCTGCCCCATCAGGTCAAAAGGAAACCATCTCATTTTAAGACTTGTTGAAGTTTCTAGCTAGTTAAGCTGAAAGCAAGAAAAGTCACTTTGGCCAGGTGTGGTGGCTCCCACCTGTAATCCCAGCACTTTGGGAGGCCGAGGTGGGCGGACCACTTGAGGTTGGGAGTTCGAGACCAACCTGATCAATGTGGAGAAATCCCGTCTCTACTAAAAATACAAAATTAGCCAGACGTGGTGGTGCATGCCTGCAATCCCAGCTACTCAGGAGGCTGAGGCAGGAGAATCGCTTGAACCCGGGAGGCGGAGGTTGTGGTGAGCTAAGATCGAGCCATTGCACTCCAGCGTGGGCAATGAGAGCGAAACTCCGTCTCAAACCAAAAAACAAAGAAAGAAAGAAAGAAAGAAAGAAAGAAAGAAAGAAAGAAAGAAAGAAAGAAAGAAAGAAAGAAAGAAAGAAAGAAAGAAAGAAAGAAAGAAAGAAAGAAAGGAAAGAAAGAAAGAAAGAAAGAAAGAAAGAAAGAAAGAAAGAAAGAAAGAAAGAAAGAAAGAGAAAGAAAGGAAAGAAAGAGAAAAGTCATTTCATGTTGGCATGATAGTAGAAAGCATTTGGCCACATTTTAATTTAATAATGGAAGATTATTAAGATTTAGCCTCCCCATTTAACTCATAAGGTCGGTTAATACCTTTCCTGTTAAGAAGAAGAAGAAAAAAAAAGCTTTGCAATGTCTTAATTATAGATATTTTAACCAGATTACTCTTTTGTATTTTGAGTGTAAGGCACGATATTATGGACCACTGAGTTCCTCGAAAGCTCAAGAGACTTTAACATTTGGGGAAAAGTCCAGGGGTAAGATAAGTCAGAGGCATAAACCTGCAGCAAAACGGAATTTCTTCAAGTTAGGCATCAGGAGAAGCAACAGATAAAAGCAACTGGCAGCTGGAGATATCCTTTTTATTCTCTGGGCTAGAGGCATGCTGGCAGAGGCTTAAACTAACTAAATTTACTTGCAAGTTCTCCGAAGGGAGCGATCATATTGCACGAGGGTAACTTTTCAGAACATTTTACTTTGCAAACAAGTTCCTAGGGCCTTGTAAAATACTCCATTCTGAACTTCGATATAAGTATAAAAATGCCAGCATGTCCATTGCATATCCCAACTACAAAAAACATGAGTTTAACTATTTGCTGAAAATGGAAACTTCAGTAATATTTATGATTTACTAGAGCATGCAATCTTCATTTTGAAAGACTTAAAGCATCAAGGAGGTATTTATCCAAAATTAGCATCCAGTAATAGCACCTTGGGATATCCCTGTTTGGCAGAATCTGTACCCAGATCTGGTTACAGCTCAATCAAATGCTGGAGCCATTGACCTCAGGAAGACAGGTGTCCTCTCTAATAGCAGGTCTACATTCTGGGCAATGAGAAATGTGCTTGATCTAATTGCCTGGAGGCCTGGCCTGTTTGCTCAGGTATCTGGCCAGCACAGTGGCCCCTTCACAAAGAATGAAGTTTTCATCTCTTCCTCAAATTAATTGCTCTGTAATTAATTTAGCATTATATTCCCCCCCCACCCCCCCAAAAAAAGGTTTGCTTGGCTGAATACAATACAATACAATACAATACAATACAATACAATACCATTTATTGACTTATCTATTAATGAATCCAAAGTTTATTGAATGTCCACTATGTACCAAGCACTTGGCAGGCCATGGAGATAAAAATATTAAACGACAAGGAATTTCTTTCATTAACAAGCTCAACATAGTAGCTCAATAATTGTTCAAAGGACCCAGAATAGATTTTCTATCTATATTTTATCCTTCCAGCTCAATCTTTTTTTTTTTTTTTTTTTTTTGAGACAGAGTTTTGTTCTTGTTGCCCAGGCTGGAGTACAGTGGCGCCATCTCGGCTCACTGCAACCTCTGCCTCCTGGGTTCAAGCAGTTCTCCTGCCTCAGCCTCCTGAGTAGCTGGGATTATAGGTGCGCACCTCTACACCTGGCTAATTTTTGTATTTTTAGTAGAGATGGGGTTTCACCATGTTGGTTAGGCTGGTCTCGAACTCCTGATCTCGTGATCTGCCCACCTCGGCCTCCCTAAGTGCTGGGAGTGAGCCACCTCATCCGCTCATTTCCATCTCAATCTTAAAGGCCCAGTTCAGGTCTTATCTCCTTGTTCATTTATTTAGGAAATCTCTATTACGTTCCCAAAACGGTGTTGGGCCCTGGAACTGCAAAGATATGGAGACTGCAATCCCCATCACTAGGAGCTTTTAGCATTGCAGGCAGAAGGTAAGTGAGGCAGACAGGATCGGATCATGGCAGGTATAAGCCAGGCTAACCAAGGAGTATGGGCTTTATCCTACAACAGTGAGGAGGTATTAGACAATCTAAGGAAGAGAAGCCTGATTACATTTTCATTTTGGAAAGATCAATTTGAGAATGATAATAAAGATGGATGGTAAGGAAATGTGGCTGAAGGGAGGGAGACCAGAGGGGAGGAAAAATCAGATTCCAAAGCTATGGAAGATTTAGCTAACAAGATTTAGCAACAAATCGAATGTGAAGACAGAGGGAAAACATAAAATCTAGGATGACTCTTAAGATTCTGGCATGAGTGGCATTAGCAGAAGGAGAAGGAGGAACAGGCTAGTAGAAAAAATGAGTTCAAATGTGACTGTGTATTGTTGCCCCTTTGTAACATCCAGGTGTCACCATCAAGTTTGTTGTTTAAAATATTTGCCTGAAACTCATGAAAGAGGTAAGGATTCATGAATCGTCGCCTTGTAAATGGCAGCTGAAACATGATTGTGAATGACATTGCCAGTTCTGTAGCCAGCCCATACTACTCCCTGGTTCCAAATACCTTGTACTCATCCCCACTGTGTAACAGGAGCCCTGCCTCCACCTGCTGATCAGGGACAATGACCTCTGCCAAGAGGTCTGCTTGCCTCCTGGCTCCTGGACACAAGGACTCCAAAGTATCCATAGGACACTCCAAGGACTCCAAAGGTGGCAGCCATAGCTTGTAGTTCACTGCATCCCCTGGCAGGAATGCACTCCCTTACCAGGCCCTTCAGCCATGCGGATCCCAGAGTTGCAGGGGTGGAAAGAAAATCCTCCAGTGGGGTTTTCAGAGTGATGATAAGTCAAGGGAAAAAAAATGTTTTATGAAGTCTTGACTTGATATTTTAACCAGTTTACCCTGTTGTATTTTAAGTGAAAGGCACTATATTACTTAAATACAAAAGGGTAAGCTGGTTAAAATATCAATAGTCATATCAATGACTCACCCAGCTTTCATTTTTTCATTCATTTATTATTCATTAATTAATTCCTTTTTGGCCAACTAATACAAATGGAACTTCTATCTCATATCCTAGGTAATGTGAAAGACTATGGTGGACATGGATGAGTAAGCTTTGACTCCCTACCCTAAAATATTGCATAACCTGGTTTATGATGTTTAGGAAGTTAGGTGTCTTTTTTTTCCTTTTCTTTTTTTTTTTTTTTTTGAGATGGAGTTTCACTCTGTCACTCAGTCTGGAGTACAGTGACCTGATCTTGGCTCACTGCAACCTCCACCTCCCGAGTTCAAGTGATTCTCATTCCTCAGCCTCCCAAGTAGTTGGGACTACAGGCGCCCACCACGACACCTGGCTAATTTTTGTATTTTTAATAGAGACAGGATTTCACTATGTTGGCCAGGCTGGTCTCAAACTCCTGGCCTCATGATCCGCCTCCCTCGGCCTCCTAAAGTGCTGGGATTACAGGCGTGAGCCACCACATCCAGCCTAGGTTAAGTGTCTTAAATGCATTTTCAACTTATTTTCAACATATGATGGGTTTTTCAGGATATGACCCCATCATAAGTCAGAGAGCATCTGAATTAAATTATCATCATAAAAAAAGAAACATTAAACATTAAAAAGATAAAGAAAATAACAATCATTTTTAATATACTGTCCAAAGATAAGCACTATTCATATTTTATGTAGAATACTCAGTCTTTCTTCTAACTATAAAAACATCTTTTTAAACATTTTTGGTAAAATGGATCATATTAAGCATATATTTGTGCTTTCTTTTCATTTATTCATGTTATATCATGAACATACTCCCATGTCATGAAATATAGATTCTCATTATTATTTTCAACTGTTTCATTGTATCCCACTGTATTGCATCCCATGATTTATTCAGCAGTTTCTGTACTGATGGAAACTTATGATATTTCCAAATGTTCACTACTATAAACAATGTAATAATGAACATCTTTGTACTTAAGACTTTATACATTGTGTGGTTTATTCGATATAATAAACTCATAGAAATTGGCTTATATATTTCTAAGACCCTTTGGGTACATCACCAATTTGTTTTGTTGTTGTTGTTTTGAGACGGAGTCTTGCTCTGTCACCCAGGCTGGAGTGTAATGGCACGATCTCGGCTCACTGCAACCTCTGCCTCCTGGGTTCAAGTGATTCTCCTGCCTCAGCCTCTCCAATAGCTGGGAATACAGGCATGTGCCACCTAATGGCCAGCTAATCTTTGTATTTTTAGTAGAAACAGGGTTTCACCATGTTGGCCAGGTGGGTCTTGAACTCCTGACCTCAGGTGATCCACCCTCCTCAGCCTCCCAGAGTGCTGGTATTACAGGAGTGAGCCACCATGCCTGGCCACAAATTTGTTTTTTCAATACAAGACTATCCCCACCTAGAGTCTGGGTTTCAAAATCCTAATTAAGGTTCTTTATTAAGGCTATTTGGAAGCCAAAGGCAGAGATTCATGACTTTTTTTAAAAAATGAAATATAGCATATATAAAGTTCACATGCCAAAAATGAGCTTGATAAAAATTTATAAAATAAACACACACATAAAACCCAGATTAAGAAACAGATCATTACCCTAAACCCTCTCCTGCCTCCATCTAGTCCCTACACACCATATCCATTTTCTTCCCAGAGAGCTCGCAGCCAGTGTCTGAGCACAGTCCAGCATGGCACTCCTCTAGGATTTTCTCAGAGCTACACCTTAGCCTGAGGCTCTTCCTGTTCAACCCTCTGTCCTTTCTCCTCTGCTTTCACAGGTGTCAGACCTGCACCATAGCCTAGAGACTTTCCCTGACTACTGCTGCTCCTTTTCCCTCTTGTCCTTTACCAGAAATTACCCACAACGAATCTCTTGCCCTTCTAACTTTGCCTTGATGTCTGCTTCCTAAGGACCCATCAGCACAGTTGGTCCTGAAGGCAATCAGAAACAACAAGCTCTGTTTGGGAACTGGACTGCGTGCCTCCCAGCTGGCAAGGAGAACCACATCCCAAGTGGTATGTGGACAGGGATAGTCCCAGTCACAAGGGCTAGCCCAGTTGCTAAAAATACTATCAGTAGTGACTTGAGAGTGACATCCCAGTGGAGAAAACGCTGGCTGGTGATAGGATTCAAGCCCTGGAAAGCATGAGGGCCTGGGGGAGGTGAAGCACCTCACACAGGAGCGATGGAGTGAGCTGATTGCTCAAAAGCTGCATTGACATCCTACAGAACAGCAGTCCCCCACCTTTTTGGCACCAGTGGCCAGTTTTGTGAAAGATCATTTTTGCACAGACTGGGGTGGGGTAGGGGAAGGTTTGGGGATGATTCAAGTGCATTACATTTATTGGGCACTTTATTTCTATTATTATTACATTGTAATATATAATGAAATAATTATACAACTCACCATAATGTAGAATCAGTGGGAGCCCTGAGCTTGTTTTCCTACAACTAGGTGTCCCATCTGGGGTGATGGGAGACAGTGAAAGATCATCAGGCGTTAGATTCTCATAAGGGGTGCGCAACCTAGATCCCTCGCATGCATGGTTCACACTGGGGTTTGCATTACTGTAAGTATCTAATGCTGCTGACCTGACAGGAGGCAGAGCTGGCGGTAATGATAACTCGCCTGCCATTCACCTCCTTCTGTGCAGCCCATGGGTCCGTGGCCCAGGAGTTGGGGATCCCTGCTACAGAGGAAGCATTGCAAATAGAGGGCAGTCAACAGTTACAGCTAAGTGTGAGAACCAGAGGGTCTCTTCAGTAGTTTACAGGGTGAAAGAGCTACCACAACTAAGGAACAAACTCAGGATCTGAGAGTCAGGGACAAAGTTCTCCAAAATGGCTGAATGCTCAGTCAAGACAGGTCTGTTGTGCCCCAGTCGGGAACTTCTGGGGCCCTGAAACATAGGATGGGAAAATCTGGGTGGATGACCTGAAAGATGGCGTATCCGCAGACCCCCAGTACCCCCAGCATGTGCGTAGGTGGCCCCCACCTCTCCCTGTGCACAAATACACCGCAGAGGCCTCTTCCCTCCAGGCAACTGGTGTCCCCCTGAGAAGCTGTGCCCACTTCCTCTCCTGGCTGCCAGGTCGATAATTCGGGGTAATCCCAGCATAACTTCACTGGGGACATCTGGGCCTGACAAGGGCACTAGTATCCCTACCTCAGCTCACACCCGTGGCCCTGGGGAACATCATGACCAACTGATGGAGGAAGAAACTCCTATGCTTGGTTTATCGGTGGGTCAGCTCGATGTACAGGTACAAGCTTTGTCATTGGAACGGGCACAATGGGCAGGTGAAGGGGTGGCCACAGTGGCAGAGACAGAGGCTGCGTGTGGACCCAAAAGCATGGACTCCACTGACCAAATCTGACTTTGCCATTGCTGCCTCCGAATACCCAACCCGGCAGCAACAGAGAGCAACGTTCAGCCTCTGACGCAGCTCCATTCCTTGAGGATACCCACTCGCAATACATTGACTAATTGGGCCCCTTCTGTCCTGGAGAGGCAGATTTCATTCTCAGATAAACAGACACTGATTTGAATGCGGATTTGCTTTCTCTGTCCTCAGAGCTGCGGCCATTACCACTATCCAGGGGTTTATGGGGTGCTTGATCCATGGGCATGGAATCTCATACAATATAGCATCTGACCAGGCGATCCAGGTGCTATGGGCTGAATGTTTGTGTTCTCCCAGATTCCTATGTTGAAACCCTAACCCCCAATGTGATGGTGTTAGGGAGTGGGGCCTTTGGGAGGTGGTTAGATCATGAGGGCAGAGCTCCCAGAGCTCTCATGAATGGGCACAAGGGGTGGCTTGTGGCAACCACAGAGAGGTGCACTGTTTGCATTTCCCTTCAAGAAAGAACTGAATGATCAGCTGCAAGCAGAATGGTCAGCTGACAGCCTCCAGTTGCAGCACCTTTGGGACCCGCTGCAGTATTTGAGCTGAGGCCATGCTTTTCCCCACTCCTGCAGTGCCAGCCAATGACTGAGTGTGGCAAGCGCCCACTCAGCACCCTCCCTTATATTTGGGAACTTGTTATCCAAATCCCCAACCCCAACCACGGGATTCCAACAGGAGCAATCATGCTTTTATATGTCCTGGTTCCCATGGTCAAAGTAGTACTTGTATAAGGATGAATGCCCAAGCTAGGCCACTCATAGTCCTTTCCCTGGCTTTTGTTATTTTTTAAACTATAGTCGAGAAGAACATCTCTCTAGTACAGGAAGTTGCAAGAGATAGCCTTGGGAGTGGTTGATTTCTGGCCACATGAGGAATCCCATCTGCAGTGAATGAGAAAGAAACCAACAGACACAGATGCACAGAGAGGAGATAGAAAGTGCCTATAGTGGCCAGGTGCAGTGGTTCACGCCTGTAATCCCGGTACTTTGGGAGGCCAAGGCGGGCGGATCACCTGAGGTAGGGAGTTCGAGACCAGCCTGACCAACATGGAGAAATCCTGTCTCTACTGAAAATACAAAATTAGTCGGGCATGGTGGCAGGCACCTGTAATCCCAGCTACTTGGGAGGCTGAGGCAGGAGAATCACTTGAACCTGGGAGGCGGAGGTTGCAGTGAGCTGAGATGGCACCATTGCACTCCAGCCTGGGCAACAAGAACAAAATTCTGTCTCAAAAAAAAAAAAAAAAAAAAAGTGCCTGTAGTGTTGGAGCTCTAAGGTCCAGCTGTACCCAGCTCTCCTGGGTTTGATTGTTCTAACCTTTTCTAATATTGGGTAAGATAGTCTGGTATGTTTCCAATAAACATTCTAATTAGAATCAGCTGTCTATCGCGTGTGACCAAATAAGTTCCGACACACATTTAGAAGTCTCCTATACCTATTTTATATTAATAGTTAATATAGAGTGAGTTGATGGTTTATTATGTTCTAAATAATGGGCTAAGCACTTTACATATATGAATTCATTTAGTCCTCCAAGCAACAATATGAGTCTCTTCTCTCTCTGTAATTTCTCCCAATTTACATATAAAGAGACTGAGGCTAATTTCTCTAGAATCAAGGCTACTACATAAGGTATTTTAGCACATGACCTTATAATGGGGACTTCGGAGAGCAGAAACTTTGGAAAGTGCCATCTTCAGTGTTTTAGTTTCTCACCCAGCGATGACATCTCTGTCTTGTGGCATGAGCAGGACAGGTTTGCAGCTGCAGGTGTCCTACAACCTTGGCTGAGGGTTGAAGGACCATTTTAAGGAATAAGGAGGGCAGCATAATACAGAAGCAGAACTGATCATTCCCTACATACGCATATTTTGGAAGCTTAAACTGGGATTCAAGATTGGACAAGTATGAGTACTTACATGGTCAGAACATATACATTGGGACAATCCTAGAAATCTAAGAAGTAAGGATATCAGGGGTACCTACCAATAGATAGCTCTCAATAGACACTCCTGGAAGGCCAAATCCTTCCCTCCCAGAGGCCTGGAATCCAATGTCAGTAGTCACTCCTTTATGTGAAGCATCCACATGACCTCTGCTCTCTTTTAAAATTAATCTCTGAGGCCAGTCAAGGTGGTTCATGCCTGTAATCCCAGCACTTTGGGAGGCCAAGGTGGGAGGATCACTTCAGGCCAGGAGTTCAAGACTAGCCTGAGAAACATGGTGAAACTCCATCTCTACAAAAACTACAAAAATTGGCCAGGCATGGTGGGTCACGCCTGCGGTCCCAGCTACTGGGGAGGCTGAGGTGAGAGGACTGCTTGAGCTCTGGAGGTGGAGGTTGCAGTCAGCCAAGATTACACCACTTTACTCCAGCCTGGGGGACAGAGCTAGACTCTGTCTCAAAACAAAAACAAAAACAAAAACAAAACAGAGTAGTAAAAGGTGGGAAAGGCCTCTCCAACCCCACCACTAAGTGGAACTTCTGTTAGTACCAGGACTCGGCCTCTAGGTCAAGAACATCCAAAAGAATATAATGCGAACCATGTATTTCATTAAAATGTTTCTGATAGCCGTATTTAAACATTTTTTTCTAAAAACAAGTAAAGCTAATTTTAATAACATGTTTACTTAATGCAGCATATCAAAAATATTTCAACAGGTGGTCAATTAAAAATTATTAGTGAGCTATTTGATGTTCTTTTTTAATATAAGTCTTTGAACACTAATTATCTTACACTTATGGCAAATCTCAATTTAGATGCTAAATTCTCATCAGAAATACTTGATCCGGCCAGGTGCAGCGGCTCACGACTGTAATCTCAGCACTTTGGAAGGCTGAGGTGGGTGGATCACTTGAGGTCAGGAGTTCGAGACCAGCCTGGCCAACAGGGTGAAACCCCACCTCTACTAAAAATACAAAAATTAGCCAGGCATGGGGGCGGGCGCCTGTAATCCCAGCTACTTGAGAGGCTAAGGCAGGAGAATCGCTTGAACCCAGGAGGCAGAGGTTGCAGTGAGCCGAGGTCATGCCATTGCACTCCAGCCTGGGTGACAGAGCAAGACTGTCTCAAAAAAAAAAAAAAGAAAAAAAAAGAAAAGAAGAGAAATACTTTATCTGTATCTAGACTTCATAAAATTGAAAACTGAAAAATTAGTTTTATACAGCAAGTTGTTCAAAATATACTTAAATTTTTCCAATAACTGAATCCAGTATCAGTTTTCAAATTTTTTTTTTTTTTTGAGACAGAGTCTCGCTGTGTCTCCCAGGCTGGAGTGCAGTGGCGTGATCTTGGCTCACTGCAAGCTCCGCCTCCCAGGTTCACACCATTCTCCCGCCTCAGCCTCCCAAGTAGCTGGGACTACAGGTGCCCGCCACCACGCCCGGCTAGTTTTTTGTATTTTTAGTAGAGACAGGGTTTCACCATGTTAGCCAGGATAGTCTCGATCTTCTGACCTCGTGATCCACCCGCCTTGGCCTCCCAAAGTGCTGGGATTACAGGCTTGAGCCACCGCGCCCGGCCTCAGTTTTCAAATTTAAATTTAAACTAATTAAAATGCACAAATCCCTCCCAAAGTGCTAGGAGGCACACAATTAAAACTTCCATTCGTTGGTCACAGCAGACACATTTCACGTTCTCAGTGGCCCCAGTGGCTAGTGGCACCATGTCAGATAGCACAGGGAACATTCCATCAGCACAAAAAGTGCTTTGGGACTGTGCCACGCTAGATGGTTCCAGCCTTGGTCCTGCAGAGTCGGAAGTGAGTTATGTAAACAAATAGGGTCCTCAACTTCCCAGAGGCCTTCCCATGCCTCTCCCTGGACTCCCAGACTAAAGTTCCTAAAGCCTTTCCTCCACCCATTCCCCAACGACCTCCCCAGCAAAGTAGTTAAGAGCAGGGGCTCGGGAGTCAGAGATCCCAGGTTCATCTCAGCTCATCACGTACCAGTTATTTGACTTCCAACAGGCTAATTAACTTCTCTGAGCCTTGGGTTTCTCATTAGTAAACAGACGATAATATTTTAAAGGAAGTTGTGAGGAGTGCATGAGGTAATGAGTATAAGGCATTAGCACAATGCCTGACACAGAAAATAATGAAAGGTAGTTATTATCAGACAAAAACCCCAAACTCTTCTGTATATGCTTTTGTAGATCCCTCCCCAGCATCCTCCTGCCACCCGGGCTGGGTTATTCCTTGGTATCCTCGGGAGGGATCAGGAGTCAGTGGGGGTGGGGAGGGACTGGGGAGGGCCTGGTGTGTGGGTACCGGGGTGCCCCTGTGAGCCCTGTGGTTGTTATTTTACAGGGCATTTGTGCTGCTGCTCTCTTTAGCTCTTTCTTCCCTGCTTATCGGTTCAGATGGCTTTTGCTCTGGAACTCTCAGTCCTGTACGGCCCCCTCTGTTTTCTGTGACCTAGAACAAATGATTAAACACACCAAACTATCACCAACACCCTCTTTCCAAGGACATCAATGACCTCATTCAGTCCAAACCCACGGGTACTTTCTCCTCCACCTCTTGGCAGTGTGTGAGCTGTTATTTCTCCCCCTCCTCATCCTGGCTGCCTCTGCTACCCTACAGACCCTTCCTCCTCCTGCCTTTTCGAAGGCCGATCTTTTTACTGCTCCCTAGGCCTGAGCCTTCTCCAAGCCACAGTCTCACTTGGGCAATCTCATTTACTCCAAGGCCTCAGCTCAGGGCCCCTAAACTGACAACTCACAAACCTGCACCTCCAGCTCCCACATCAGGCCCAATTCACAGCTCCCCACTGGTCTCGCCTCCTGCATGACCCACCTCTGAATTCATCCTTATTCCCTTCAAACCACTCAGGTTCTCACTTGCTGTGAGTGGGGGAAGAGAACACACAAGTAGCTACAAGCGCCTGTGTGCCCTTCCTTTGCCAAGAACTTCATTTAACCTTCACAATGACTCTGAGAGGAAGGAATAACGGTCTCCAGTTTACACCTGGAAAAGACAAGACTCAGAAGAGGAAGAAACCCAAATCCAGGACCAAGCGTGTTGGCTCACACCTGTAAACCCAGCACTTTGGGAGGCCAAGGTGGGTGGATCACTTGATGTCAGTAGTTTGAGACCAGCCTGGCCAACATGGTGAAACCCTGTCTCTACTAAAAATACAAAAATTTGCTGGGCGTGGTGGCGCATGCCTGTAATCCCAGCTACTTGGGAGGCTAAGGCAGGAGAATCACTTGAACCCAGGAGGCAGAGGTTGCAGTGAGCCGAGATTGTGCCACTGCACTCCAGCCTGGGCAACAAGAGCGAGACTCTGTCTCAAAAATAAAGGAAAGAAAAAGAAAAGTAAAGAAAAGAAAGGAAATGAGTTTAGGAAGCTTCGAAAGGCAGCTCTCCTGAAAGCTTCTACCAGAAAAGCACCTGCTGCTGAAGTTCCAGCAAAAAAGATGATCACTACAGGCAAGAAGGCTCCAGCCCAGAAGATTCCTGCCCAGAAAGCCACAGGCCAAAAGGCAGCACCTCTTCCGAAAGCTCAGAAGGGTCAAAAAGTGCCGGCCCAGGGGGCACCTGCTACAAAAGCATCTGGCAAGGAAGCATAAGAGGTTACTATCAAAGTAATAAAGGCTCTTTTTGACATGTTAAAAAACAGGGAAAAAATGCTTTAAAAATTTCATCAAAGAAATATGTGCAAATGGTTCAAAAAAGCAACAGTCCTGAGCCACCCTGAAGAGGCAAGCACTTTGAACTGCTTCTGTGTTGTAGTAACCTCCAGATCACTAATTTACCCCGGCCTAACTATTTCTTGATTTATCAGCCTTAGACATTCTCTATTAACTTCCTGATATGCTGGATGAGAATTTAGTTCACTTACACTCCTTTCGTTCCCCTCTCCTCCAAAGTGGTTGCATCACTGTTCTCAATCTCTCCACTGGCCCTCTTTGCAACCTTCTTACGATGGCTTTTTCATTCTATTTATCATGGATAGTGTCTCTTGACTCCCTACTTCTACGATAAGGACATTAATAGTCTATTCTTCCTCTAAAGAGAGAAAGTTTGTTTTGGTATGGTTTGGTTTGGTTTATTTTATTTCTAAAATGTGGAGATTCTTAAATAGGCTTAATGGGAAGGAATCAATGGCAGTAAATAATTGAAGATAGATGACAAAACAGTTGTTGGCGTGAGATCCCCGAAGAGGCATAAGAGGACGAGGTAGCACCCAGTGTGGGACACCTCCTCCACAGCAGCACACAGTTTCCTAGCACACATCGAGGAATCTTCTGAGACCTATGGAACTCCTTTGCATCCTGGACCCAATCAGCTATACAATTTCATAGATTTGCTTCTTCAATTTCTCTCTTTCTATTCACTTCTCTCCTGCTCATGGCTTTAGTTCAGGCTTTCATTATTTCTGACTTGGACAACGGCCTTGTTTGTTTGTTTGTTTGTTTGTTTTTTTAGTGAAGGCAAGTTTATTAGGAAAGTAAAGGAATAAAAGAATGGCTACTCCATAGGCAGAGCAGCTGACAAAAGACTTCTTTTTTGTTTGTTTGTTTTGAGACAGAGTCTTGCTCTGTAGCCCAGGCTGGAGTACAATGGCATGATCTTGGCTCACTGCAAACTTTGCCTCCTGGGTTCAAGTGATTCTCCTGCCTCAGCCTCCCAAGTAGCTGAGATTATAGATGCCTGCCACCTTACCCGGCTAATTTTTGTATTTTTAATAGAGACAGGGTTTCGCCATGTTGGCCAGGCTAGTTTTGAACTCCTGACCTCAGGTGATCCGCCTGCCTTGGCCTCCCAAAGTGCTGGGATTACAGGTGTGAACCATTGCACCCAGCCAATAAAAGACTTCTAACTGATCTCTTTCCCTACCCACTTTTCCCTGTCAAGTCTCTTACACTGATGCTGGGTTAATCTCTTACAGCAGAACTCTCATCATCCTACTCCCTTCTTCAACCTCTGCACGCTGGCTTTCAAGGCCTTCCATAATGAGGTCCCAGCCCAGCATGGGATAATAAAAGGTTCAATCTGGGAAGAGTGAGGCAGACATCAGGGGCAAATGGAGAGTGTTCCTCAGGCACAAACACAGTTCCTCAGGCCCACCTATTTCAACAAGAGCTTCAGGGCCAAAGGAGGTAGTGAATAGGCACCCAGATGTGTCTACTGCAAAGTCAAATAGCCATAGCATGGGCTCTGGTTCAGAAATTCTCTTAATATTTCCTTTGGAAATTCACAAAAGAAATACAAAAAGCCAATAAACATATTTAAAAGTTCAACATCACTGATCTAGAAAGGCAACCATGAGTGTTTCCCATTTTGTAAAGGGCTTCCTCTGTATCTGTTCTTAAATGAAATCAGTTGCTGGACATCTAAGCTGGCAGCTGCCTTCCCCTCCTTCTCTGATCTGAGTCATTTGGAAACTGGATATGCCTGACTTAGGGCACTAACTGTGGAGAGCATGTGAGGTATGTACCTCTGTGTCACAGAAGCTCTAACCCTGAGCAAGATTATTTTTAGAGGTGACCTTCTAGGTTCCACGGAAAAGTAAACAGACAGATGCACATGATTTCCTCTGAGAGACTCACAGTAAACAAACCAGCACACATGCAGTCACTATTATCCTGTGTCAGGTGAAAAGCTTTATTGAAAGCTGGAAATCAACCAGAAGGAAGAGGGGATAACTGAGTGAAAGATCGCAGCATCCAGCTACCCAATCAGAAAACTGCAGGTGGAACAACTTATCCATTCTAAATTCTTGGAAAACATGTTGTTTTCAATAAATTTTCAATACTTCCCCATGAAAATATTTGTAAAATGTATTATTTAATTTCTTGCCTTTCATTTTGTGTTATTCTTTTTGTTATTACCTTCATTATTTTTCTTGTGTAATGTGTTTATTACTTTTAAATGAACATTAAAAAAATAGAAAAGTCTCCATAATCCTGCCCCTTGTTAATAGTTTGTTGGCCACTGGGGTGGCTCACACCTGTCATCCCAGTACCGTAAGAGGCTGAGGCGGAGGGATCGTTTGAGTCCAGGAGTTTGAGGCCAGCCTGGGCAATATGGTAAAACCCCATCTCTACTAAAAATGCAAAAATTAGCCAGGCATGCACCTGTAATCCCAGCTACTTGGGAGACTGATGTGGGAGGATCGCTTGAGCCCAGGAGGCAGAGGTTGCAGTGAGCTGAGATTGCACCACTGCACTCCATCCCAGGCAACAAACCTGTCTCAAACAAAAGAAAAGAAAAAAAAAAGAAAAAAGAAAAAAATTGTTGTATATGCCTCCAGATATTGTATACAAATACTCATATCTATATATATCAACAAAATAAGAAATACAGTCTTACAACTTTCTTCAGTCATGTAGCAGTATATGTTGGGCATCTTTTCATGTTAGGGTATATAGGTCTCATTCTATTGTTGGATGTTTCGGTCATTTCCAGTGTTTCACTGTTACAAACAATGCAGAAGTAAGCATCTTTGAAAGATATCTTTGGGCACTTGCACTTGTCCAGCAAAAACTTGGACAACTTCTGGGAGGGAGAATTCTGGATCAAAATATTTACATATTTTAAAAGTTTTAATGTGGTTACTGCCAAATTGCTTTCCACCTGTCTCCTGAAACATATAAAAATAAATTTATTTCTCATGAAGACTTAGTACCTGATGCAGTGCCTGGCACACAAGAGCTGTTTATTAATTGCTGTTTAGATTAAATCATCATAAATATTCGCTATTGTTCTGATTATGAAAAACGATGCCTCTGACACGATTGAAGTGCTTACCCTGTCTGCCTCACTCCTAATTGTCCCAGACATCGGAGGTATTTAAGTGCTGGTAAAGCACTGGAGTAGTAGTCGTGGTAGTAGCAAATATAATTTTCAAGAAATAGTACAAAGGCCAGGCTCAGTGGCTCATGCCTATAATCCCAACATTGTGGGAGAACCAGGCGGGAGGATCACTTGAGCGCAGGAGTTCAAGACCAGCCTGGGCAACATGGCAAGATCCTGTCTCTACAAAAAAATTTTAAAATTAGCCAGCCATGTTAAAAATTGGACCTGCAGTCCCATCTACCCAGGAAGCTGAGATGGGAGGATCATCACCTGAGCCCAGGAGGTCGAGGCTGCAGTGAGCCGTGATCGCACCAGTGCACTCCAGCCTGGGCAACAGAATGAGACCCTGTCTCAAAAAAAAAAAAGTCCATATCACAATACTCCTGATTGACTGCTTGCTGGCAAGCTATTTGTTGTCACCTAAAATCATAGAATTCTACAGTAAACAGGAGCCTAAACATTAAATTATCTAAATGTTTCTTTTTTTATATGAATAAGTAAAAGCCCAGAGAGGTAGTGGTTGGTCAAAGGTTTGAGAACTGTAGATTTTACTTAAAGTACCTCTTCTTTCCCACCTTCTTTTTTTGACTTAAATGCACAGATTTAGCATATGTTTATTGCACTTGACTATATCATATAAATAAGGCACATTATTGACTAGAAGATGTTTCCTCAAGTCTTTTTAGGTCTGTCAATTTATCTGCCTAGAGCTTCCCTTCTTGGCTTCCTGATTTTCTACTTCAAGTCAGCCAAGGATTGAAAATCTGATAACCAAGCTTATTAGAACTGTATGTCAAGCGTGAAACTATTAGAACTACATGTGAAGAGGTGGAATCACTGTGTGGTCTAAGGTTTTCCTACGAGTGAAACATAGGATCTCAATACCTTTTTGTCAGCTGTTTTGGCCACTCAGGACAGCTCATGTGTGTGTGCAGGCACATCCAAGGCTTTAGCAGTGTTGCCACGTTCTGGATTGTAGGGCAGATGCACCTGACAGTAATAACTTAACTTGCGCATACCCTGAGAATGACCCTTCTGGCAGATGCACCTGACAGCAATAATTTAACTTAAGCATACCCTGAATGGCAGATGCACCTGGCAGCGGCAATAACTTAAGAAATGAGAGTTGCCGGCTGGGTGCAATGGCTCACACCTATAATCCTGGCACTTTGGGAGGCCGAGGAGGGTAGATCGCTTGAGGTCAAAAGTTCAAGACCAGCCTAACCAATATGGTGAAACCCCATCTCTACTAAAACTACAAAAATTAGCCAGGTGTGGTGGCAGGTGCTTGTTATCCCAGCTACTTGGGAGGCTGAGGCAGGAGAATTGCTTGAACCCAGGAAGCAGAGGTTGCAGTGAGCCGAGATCGTGCCACTGCACTCCAACCTGGGCAACAGAGGGAGACTCTGTCTCAAAAAAAAAAAAAAAAAAAAAAAAGGAAAGAAAGAAATGAGGTTTGGCACGTGGAGGTTGCTGGCGGGAGGGTGCTGAGTGAGGGTGCTACATACACTGCATGCCTTTTGCAAGTGGTTGCAGTTCTTCTGTCCAGCCAGCCACCGCTTGACTGTCCCTGTATGTAAGTTCTTCCAAATAAAACCCTATGTCTTGTTTGCTGGCGCTGGGTCTCTTCTTCAGCCTCTTGAACCTGGTGTGATGCTGGTTAAAGTTAATTGGGATCTAGCATAGCATAGATAGATGAGATTATGTATTATATAGGGTGAAATCTTAGAAGGTATTCAGAACCCTTTAGATTTCAAAACTTCCCAAATTCTAAGAAAACAAGTAGCTAAAGAGTTTGTCTTCAAATGCTGTTAGCTTTTGGCCAAGGTCTAAAGTACAGTGAAATAAAAATGCTTTCTCCATCCCTTTGCAGAGATATAATACCAACTTTGGTTTCATTATTAGGAATTTCAGAAATAGTATCCACAACAGACAGAATAATGACTGAAAATGTTCATGTTCTAATTCCTGAAATCTGTGAATATGTCACGTTATATGGCAAAAGTGAGTTTGCAGATGGGATTAAGTTAAGGATCTTGAGATGGGGAAATGACCCTGGATCTTCCAGGTGGGCCCAATGTAATAACAAGCATTTTTATAAGTGAAAGAGGGAGGCAGGAGAGTCAGAGTCCAGGGAGATATGACAACAAAAGCAGGGGTCAGGGTGGAGAGGAATGCCAGAGGAAGAGACCCTGAGCCAAGGAATGGAGGCAGCCTCTGGAACCTGGGAAATGCAAGGAAACGGATTCACCCCCAGAGTCTCCTGAAAGGTATGCAGGCCGCTACTGACATCCTGATCTCAGCCTAGCAAGACCACTTTGGGTTTCTGACTCCAGAACTGTAAGATGATACGCCTGTGTTGTGTTTAAGTCACTAAGTTTCTGGTAATTTGTTCTAGCAGCAATAGGAAACTAACACAGTGTTTTACCATAAAGCAGTTCAAATCTGCATTTTGACTGAAGGACAACTGTTCTTTTGCATATTAATCAGGGCAAATCATCTCTTAAATATAAGTGGTAATTTAGGCCAACATATTTAAACAGTATCCAGTGAGAATTTACTAGAATCCCCTGGTTTTATTTCCTTTCCAAAGAATCGCTGCTGACATATCTGGTAAGTGTAAATTATCTGTAGAAATACAAAGCAGTGCTTTTTTTTTTTTTTTTTTTTTTTGTAGCAACAGGGTTTCACTATGTTGGCTAGGCTGCTCTTGAACCCCTGGCCTCAAGCAATCCTACTCCCTCAGCCTCCCAAGTAGCTGGGATGACAGGCATGACACCATGCCCAGCTCTGCTTATTATTTTGAAGAACATGATCATGATTATTAATACTGCACCCCAAAAGTAATAAGAAATAAAACTGGCTGGGTGCATTGGCTCATGCCTTTAATCCCAGCACTTCGGGAGACTGAGGCAGGTGGATCACCTGAGGTCAGGAGTTCGAGAACAGCCTCAACATGGAGAAACCCTGTCTCTACTAAAAATACAAAAATTGGCATAGTGGTGGGCACCTGCAGTCCCAACTACTCAAGAGGGTGAAACAGGGAGAATCGCTTGAACCCGGGAGGCGGAGGTTGCAGTGAGCCAAGATCATGCCACTGTACTCCAGCCTGGGCAACAGAGCAAGACTCCCTCTTAAAAAAAAAAAAAAGAAATGAAATAAAATGTATATAACCTATGTTTATCATGTTTCACATTTTAATATACATTATGCCAAAAAACTATTAAATATGATTTTTATCATTTCAATTATGAACTTTATTACAAACTATCGCCATTTATTTATTTATAGCCTGTCACCCAGGCTGGAGTGCCACAGTGCAATCATAGCTCCCAGCTTCCAACTCCTTGGCTTAAGCAATCCTCTGGCTTCAGCCTACCAGCTAGCTAAGACTACAGGTGTGCACCACCACACCCAGCTAATTTTTTATAGAGACAGCATCTCACTTTGTGCCCCAGGCTTGTCCTCAGACAAACCATCTCAGGAGAGCAGAAAAATATTAAGCAACTAGCAAATTCACATAATTCTGTGCCTTAGTTGAAGCTGGAAATGCTTTGATAAACTTTTTTTTCAGGATGCCCCACCTAACTGAACATAGCAAAAGCCTCATAACTTGCATGGACTTGGGTATAAAGCATTCTGGGGCCTCAGGCAGGAACAGGACTAGAGTGAGGTAAGAAAAGCATAAAATTTAAGGAGACACCCAAAATTTTAGTAATCAAGATAAGTGATTTTTATTTATTTATTTATTTATTTATTTATTTATTTATTTATTTATTTATTTATTTTGGAGACAGGGTCAAATTCTGTCACCTAGGCTGGGGTGCAGTGGCACAATCTCAGCTCACTGCAGCCTCCGCCTCCTGGGCTCAGGCAATCCTCTCACCTCAGCCTCCTGAGTAGCTGGTCTACAGGCGCACACCACCACACCCAGCTAATTGTACTTTTTGTACAGATGTGGTTTTGTCATGTTGCCCAGGCTGGTCTTGAACGCCTAGGCTCAAGTGATCCTCCCATCTTAGCCTCCCAAAGTGCTGAGATTACAGGCATGAGCCACTGAGCCCAGCCAAGATTAATGGTATATTAATGTAATATTCTGAAAAATCGAATCAACAAACCATGACCTATGGGCCAACTGCCTGATTTTTTTGTAAGTAAATAAAGTTTTATCAGCAGCTCTAAGTGGGCCGGGAGAGGAGAAATAGGGACCAAGAAAACTGAAGTTAGCTATAGTATCGCCTAAAAGACAACCAAGAAAACAAATGCACCTACTGAAAAATGCATAGTAATGTGCCAGAAAGCAGCAGGAAAAGAGAACAATGACCACAACAACTTAGGAAACCATATCAGTCACAAATATATCAAAAAGGTAATATTCTTAATGTGTACATAGTTAACAGTCAATAAGAAAAATCGTGTTACACAACTATACGACTGAGCTAAGAACAAATAGATAAAAAACAAATTGGCAATAAAGGCACCAAAAATGTCCAACCTCATTAGTAAATAATACCTGCAAGTAAAATAGAGATGACATTTCAACTATCAAATTAATTTGCTTTTAAAAGATAGTGCAGGCAGACAAATCTCAAGGAAAGTATAAATGGTATAACTTTTTGGAAGGAAATTTCGCGATCTGTATTAAGAGCCCAAAATGTTTTGTACTTTTAGACACAGTAATATCATCTGTGGGAATCCATTCTGAGAAAATATTGCACAGTGTCGTGAAGGAGTTCCATACAAGGTTGTTCCTCAAAGCATTAAACTTTCATTTATTAATTAAATATTTATTGGTTGCTTATTTACTAGAAAAAAAACCTATTTACTTTGGAGACTGAAATGAACTCAGTTATGAAAACATCTGTCTCTGACAAGCTGCAAGTCAAGACATTCATTTTCCCTATGGGTCTGTTGTGCAGTTTTCTTTTAACATTCATAATGATTGGTCTTGAATGTGTGATCAAAGGATAGTAAATAGATGATACTCATTTGCTGAAAGTCCTACCATTCCTTGAAAGAAATGGAATTTGACATATGTTTCCAATTGAGTTTAACTTAATTACAAACTCACAGGGGAAATATGTATTCATACACTCTAGGCAGAAATATACAATGGTAAAACTTTATTAGAAGGCTTTTTAGTATCTGCTATGTTTAAAAATACTCTTTCCCTTTGACCTAGTAATTCTACTTCTAGGAACACATTCTATGAAAACACTCACATCCACAGAAGTATAAAAAAAATATATGCACAAAGATGTTCATTGAAGTACTCTTTGTAATTTTAGGCCAGGTGCAGTGGCTCACACCTGTAATCCCAGCACTTTGGGAGGCTGAGACGGGTGGATCACTGGAGGTCAGGAGTTCAAGAACAGCCTGGCAAACATGGTGAAACGCTGTCCTACTAAAAACAAAAAAATTAGCTAGATGTGGTCGCACATGCCTGTAATCCCAGCTACTTGAGAGGCTGAGGCAGGAGACTCTCTTGAACCAGGAGGTGGAAGTTGCAGTGAGCTGAGATTGTGCCACTATACTCCAGCCTAGGCAATAGAGTGAGACTCTGTTTAAAAAAAAAAAAAAAAAAAAATTATAATTAAAAAAAATTAGAAACAATTCAATTTTCCAATATGGGGGCTGGATAAATAAATTATGGTACTCCCATTCAACAGAATAGTATTAATATTAACAATTAGCCAGTTGGGCATGGTGGCTCACACCTGTAATCCCTGCACTTTGGGAGGCCGAGGCGGGTGGATCACTGAGGTCAGGAGTTCGAGACCAGCCTGCCCAACATGATGAAACCACGTGTCTACTAAAAATACAAAAAATTAGCTGGGTGTGGTGGTGGGCGCCTGTAAACCCAGCTACTCTGGAACCTGAGATAGGAAAATCGCTGAAGCCTGGGAGGTGTAGGTTGCAGTGAGCCGAGATCGTGCCACTGCCCACCAGCCTCGGTGACAAGAGTGAAACTCCGTCTCAAAAATAAATAAATAAATAATAATTAGCCAGTGGGAACGCCGGTAAGTTGTCCAAAAACAAAACTTTGATTTATAGTGTTTGACAATTTTCAGGGTACATGTTCTCTCACCACGGCCCTATTTATTTACTTAAGAGACCATGTCTCACTATGCCCAGACTGTTTCAAGTGATCCTCCTACTTCAGCCTCCCAAAGTGTTGAGATTACAGGCATGAGCCATCATGCCTGGTGCCATGGTCCATTTTGAGCTACCAAGGTAAGGTGATGTTACTTGAAGTTTTAAAGAGATGTGCATATTTGGCTCTCTCAAGCCTGTACAAGAAGGTTCTAGCATACTGCTGACTCAGTAGAAAGATAGTAGGGAGGAAGGAAGGAGAAAAAAAATGAGATAGATCTAATTATACTGACATAAAAAGATGTCCAAGATGTATGTTTAATTGAAAAAAAAAGTTAAGAAGTATTAGCATATGGTTTTGTAGAATAATTTTTATTTTTCTCTATTTATATATTTTTTGAGACAGTGTCTTACTCTGCTACCTGGGCTAGAGTGCCGTGGGACAATCACAGCTTACTATAGCCTTGACCTACCAGGCTCAAGCAATCCTCCCACCTCCGCCTCCCAAGTGGCTGGGACTACAGGCTCACACCACCATGCCCAGCTATTTTTTATTTTTTGCAGAGACTGGAATCTCGCTGTATGTCTCAGGCTGTTCCCAAACTCCTAGGCTCAAGCGATTCTCCTGCCTCGGCTTCCCAAAGTGCTAGGATTACAGGTGTGAGCCACCACGCCTAGCCACATATTTGTTAATATTTGAATTTGTATAATCCATGTGTTATTACTGTAATCAGAAAAATAAATACAGTATTTAAAATCTACAGCCAAAGGCCTTAAACTGTGAACAAGGGAACCATGTTTAAATAGCACAAATAGTGCTTTCTCACACTCTGTTGCTGGCAGTATAAATTGGAGCAATCTGGCCAGGCGTGTGGTGTCTCACACCCGTAATCTCAGTACTTTGGGAGACTGAGGTGGGTGGATCACCTGAGGTCAGGAGTTCAAGACCAGCCTGCCCAACATGGTGAAACCTGTCTCTACTAAAAATATAAAAATTAGCCAGGCGTGGTGGCAAGCGCCTGTAATCCCAACTACTAGGGAGGCTGAGACAGGAGAATTGCTTGAACCCAGGAGGCAAAGGTTGCAGTGAGCCAAAATCATGCCATTGCACTCCAGGCTGGGCAACAAAAGTGAAACTCCATCTCCAAAAAAAAAAAAAAAAAAAAGGAGCAATCTTTCTGGAGAGTAATTTGTAATATGAACCTAAACTCTAAAAATGTATTTATCTGTTGACCCAGTGATTCCACTTCTGGGGATTTATCCTGGAAAAATGGTTAAGGATGCAAGCAAAAATTCAGCTACAAGAATATTCTTTGTGTTTTCTGTCAAATAATCTAAATGTTCAATAATAAGGAACATTATTAAATGTTCCTTAAAAAGGAAAAAAAATTGTAGATTCATATAAAGTATTCAGCCATTAACAACAATATAGAAGTCTATTGACGTAAAAAGGTGCTTACTTGTTTTAAAATGTATAAAAATAAAAACAGATTACAGGTCGGGCATGATGTGGCTCACACCTGTAATCCTAACACTTCGGGAGGCTGAGGTGGGCAGATCACTTGAGGTCAGGAGTTCGAGACCAGCCTGGCCAACATGGTGAAACCCATCTCTACCAAAAATACATAAAATTAGCCAGGTGTGGTGGCACACGCCTATAGTCTCAGCTACTAGGAGGCTGAGGCAGGAGAATTGTTTTAACCCAGGAGGAGGAGGTTGCAGTGATCTGAGATCATGCCACTGCACTCCAGCCTGGATGACAGAGCAAGACCCTATCTCAAAAAATAAATAATAAAAGCAGATCACAAAGCCATACGTACGGTATATTCCCCACTTTTATAAATCTAAAGCTACAGATCTTTTGACTTCACTAAGTCCCTGGCTCACATTCAGGTATATGATTTGAGAGGGGAATGAGGCTAGATGTAAACTATGACTTTTCCCAAAGCAATTCAGTAACTCGGGTTGTATGATTTTCACTGCCTGGAATGGCCTTCTCTGCCCTGTGTGAGGAATTCTATTCAGGCTGTTCATCATCTCTTTAAATATTATTTATTATGCTCCTAACCAATGCCCTTTCAGTGCTCAGGAGGAGTCCTACAGGAATACTCAGTCTATAAGTGCTCAGGACTGGGCTGAGAATGGGGCAAGGTGATTTACAGAGTACAGTATCAATCTGCTTTGGTACAGGCATGAAGCACCTGGGACCATCAGTTACAGCAATGTGTAGATTTGACATATTTAAGGGAATTTAATAAATGAAGTTTATAAACTGTTTTAATATGTAAGAGAATTTGATTTGTTAAATCTGTATGCTTTTATAACTTTACAATGCTTAAGAAAATTCTATTATCTTTATAAATAGTGTTTAAATGGGAAATTTAATATGTCAAATTAATAAGCTCACTGAACATTAATCAAAGCACAAGTGAAAGTGTTTTGTTTTAAAATGAATTGATAGGCCAGGCGCCCTGGCTCACGCCTGTAATCCTAGCACTTTGGGAGCCAAGGCGGGTGGATCACCTGAAGTCAGGAGTTCGAGACCAGGCTGGCCAACATGGCAAATCCCTGTCTCTAAAATTAGGTGTGGTGGCGGGTGCCTGTAATCCCAGCTACTGGAGAGGCTGAGGCAGGAGAATCACTTGAACCCCGGGAGCGGAGGTTGCAATGAGCTGAGATTACACCACTTCACTCGAGCCTGGACAAAACAGCAAAACGCAGTCTCAAAAAAATAAATAAATAAATTGATAGATTTACACGTAAATTTCAGAAATGTGGTTAAACGTTTAATAACAGTTAGGCTTAACATTTACTTCCGTAATAAATTAAATATCAACTGAGATGCAAGCAGCTTTATGAGTTCCTTCCCATGCACAAAAAGTACTCTCAGCCATTTAAAATCTCAATTGGCAATTGGTACAGATATGGTGCCATTTTGCAGAGGGGGAAACCGAGGTGAAGATAACCTCCCAAGGTGATGGAACTAGGAAGTGGTGGACCCTGCATTCCAGCTCAGATGACACCAGATTGCTAGAGTCAGAACACTCCACCACTTTCCTCTACCACCTCCAGTATATGCAGAGAGATTCCATTACTATAGAAAACAATGTTAGTTATGAATACATAACCTGGAAGAATATATGCCAATATGACAACATTGGTCTTTCCTGGAGTGGGAATTACAAAGGACTGGCTTTTTTTTTTTTTTTTCTGTAATGTTTATGATTTGAGTAAAAGGAATTCTCTACCTCTTCACCCCATTTTTCAACTAATCTCTTTGCTGCCAATTTAAAATTAAGGTAATGGCCAGGCACAGCAGCTCATGCCTGTAATCCCAGCACTTTGGGAAGCAGGAGGATCGCTTGAGCCCGGGAGTTGGAAACTAGCTTGGGTAACATATCCAGACCCCTCTCTAGAAATTTTTGTTTTTTATTCTGAGAGGGAGTCTCGCTCTGTCTCCCAGGCTGGAGTGCAGTGGCGCAATCTCGGCTCACCGCAAACGATTTCAAACGATTTGGATTACCAAGGTAATCGTTTGAACCCGGGAGGCGTTTGAACCCTGTCTGACAGAGCAAGACCCTATCTCAAAAAATAAATAATAAAAGCAGATCACAAAGCCATACGTACGGTATATTCCCCACTTTTATAAATCTAAAGCTACAAATCTTATGACTTCACTAAGTCCCTGGCTCACATTCAGGTATATTATTTGAGAGGGGAATGAGGCTAGATGTAAACTATGACTTTTTATAGTCATAGTTTATGACTCCGGGTTCAAACGATTACCTTGCCTCAGCCTCCCCAGTAGCTGGGATTACAGGCGTGTGCCACCATGCCCAGCTAATTTTTTGTATTTTTAGTAGAGACGGGGTTTCACCGTGTTAGCCAGGATAGTCATGATCTCCTGACTTCGTGACCCGCCCGCCTCAGCCTCCCAAAGTGCTGGGATTACAGGCGTGAGCCACTGTGCCCGGCCTAATTTTTATTTATTTTTATTTTTATTTTTTTGTTTGCTTTTGAGACGGAGTCTGGCTCTTGTCGCCCAGGCTGGAGTGCAGTGGCGCGATCTCGGCTCACTGCAAGCTCCGCCTCCCGGATTCACGCCATTCTCCTGCCTCAGCCTCCTGAGTAGCTGGGACTACAGGCGCCCGCCACCACGCCCCGCTAATTTTTTCGTATTTTTAGTAGAGATGGCGTTTCACCACGTTAGCGAGGATGGTCTCCATCTCCTGACCTCGTGATCCGCCCGCCTCGGCCTCCCAAAGTACTGGGATTACAGGCGTGAGCCACCGCGCCCAGCGAGAAAAAAATTTTAAATTAGCCAGACGTGGTGGCCCACGCCTGGACACCCAGCTCCTAGGGAGGCTGAGGCAGGAAGATTGCTTGAGCCCTGGAGTTTAAGGCTGCAGGGAACTAAATGATAGTGCCACTACACTCCAACCTGGGTGATAGAACGGGACCTGTGGAAAGAGAAAGAAAGGGAGAAAAAGAAGAAAGATGAGAAAGAAACACAGAGAAAGAAAGAAAAACAAAGGGAATTCTGCACCTCCTTATGTTTCTTTTCTGTGTTGTCAATCAGCATTCTGTAGTCACTTAGTAGTTCTACTTCTTTTTTTTTTTTTTTTTTTTTGAGACAAAGTCTCGCTCTGTCGCCCAGGCTGGAGTGCAGTGGCGCGATCTCGGCTCACTGCAAGCTCTGCCTCCCGGGTTTACGCCATTCTCCTGCCTCAGCCTCCTGAGTGGCTGGGACTATAGGCGCCCGCCACCACGCCTGGCTAATTTTTGTATTTTTAGTAGAGATGGGGTTTCACCATGTTGGCCAGGCTGATCTTCATCTCTTGACCTCGCGATCCACCTGCCTTGGCCTCCCGAAGTACTGGAATTACAGGTGTGAGCCACTGCGCCCGGCCAGGGGCTTTCTTTTATTATATTCCTGTTGGTGCTTCAAATACCCCCTCAGATGGGCCTCACTCCGGGTTGAAACTTTTTGTTTGTTTCTTTGAGACAGAGTCTAGCTTCTTCGCCCAGGCTGGAGTGCAATGGCTCGATCTCGACTCACTGCAACCTCCGCCTCCCGGGTTCAAGCAATTCTCCTGCCTTAGCCTCCCCAGTAGCTGGGACTACAGGCACGCCCCACCAACGGGGTTTCACTATGTTGACCAGCCTGATCTCGAACTCTTGACCTCAAGTGATCTGCCCACCTCGGCCTCCCAAAGTGCTGGGATTACAGGCGCTAGCCACTGCGCCTGGCCAAAATTTTTTCTTAGGCTCCCATTCCCCACATCTCATGAAATTAGTCACTCCCTCACCTATGCTACCTTTGTGTCTACCATATGTTTTTGTTATTAAATGTATAATGCTGGAGTATAGTTACTTTTCTGTGTCATATGTCTTTGTTTTCCCACCGTGTAGCACAGAAGTTGGCTGGTTAAACTGAATACATAAAAATCAACTACATAGTTTTCTTTCTTTCCTCTAAAGGCTTAGTCTCCTTTGGTCCTTTAGACTTTACATTGGGGTAGGTGACACAATCAAGACTTAAGCTAAAGTAAAGGAATTCAGTTAAGAGAGTATCACAAAACTAGAGAAATGGAATAGTCTCTCTGAAAAAATCATGTGCAGGGAGCTGCTGAGAGAGGACCCATGTCACATATGAGCAATTGGGAAGGAGGGAGAACCTTGTCTTCGCTTCCCAGGGTGTGTCATGTCCTGCTGCTCACAAGCTAGCCTGGCCGTACGTATTTCTCAGGGTCCAGTTTTCCACTTAAAGCAAAAAACAAAATACAAAAAACAAAACAAAACAAAACAAAAAATCAGGTAGGGGGGCAACTAACCCGTTAAGCTGGAAGAATATTTTTAGATAGCTGAGGCCTGGGAATACGTCTATTATTTATCATGACCCCAGCCAGTGTGCACTTTATTCTGGACTGCCTCAGGGGTGGGAATCTCCGTGAGGTTAGGGTGGCACTGCTGAGGGGTAGCCCTGAAGACGCCCTGCCCACACAGCGCAGACCCCCTGCCTGTGCCCCCGCGTGGGAGCCAGCCTGAGGGCGGAGGGGCGACACAAGGGTCTGCCCTGCCCCTTTCTCCCCTCCAAGTCGGCAGCGGCAGTGGAAAGTGAAAATGAAAGCAGAAACCATTCTGAGCACCCTCGCTCAGGCTGGCGACCCACACTGGTCATGTAGGCTGTGGGAGAGGAAGGGAAGCGCGGGGGGCTTACAGGCAGGTGACGCTCTCAAGGGAAACCAGGAGGTGTTTCTCTGGCCGCGGCCCCGCCCCGCCCTGCCTCCCTTGGACCCCGCCCCCATGAGTCTCCTCCCCCCACGAGGCCCCTCCTGGTTCCTGCGCCTCAGCCCCGCCCTTCACTTTCGTTTCTGAGGCCACGCCCCGTAGGACCTGACCAAGCCCGGTACTGAGGCTTCACAAGGCCTCCGCCTGTGCGGCCACTTCCTCTTCCTCCTGCCTCTCCTCTTTTTTGGGGAGAGGCGCACGCCCTGCCGCTGGCCCACAGACCTCGTGGATGCCGCATAGAATGAATGGCCCGAAGTAAACACGGGGTTCTTTCCCATAAGGGCCCCGTCCAGGGACGGGGGTTGAGTCACCTTCTCCCCTGTAGTCTTTGCGGTGAGACCTGTTGGGGGGTGCAGACGCTGAAAATCCCTTTGGGTTTCTTCCTCCTGGCTCACCGGCCGGACCCAAGTGATGAGAAGGGGAGTAGGGAGATGAATTGTGGAAAGAAAAGAATGCTGCTGAATTACTGAGTGCCTAACCGAAGAAAAATTGGGGAGCAAGAGCATGACGGGGCACTAAAATTTTTTGAGGAAGATTCGTTGTCAGAAAATAGAAATGGCTAGAATCATCATCAAAGTGTCAGTCATTTCAAACTGCCTTTTAATTACAGTCCTCAGGATTCCTGGTAATTACAGTACATCTAACCTCATACTCGCAAACCAAGTTCAGATGGAAATATTTAGAGAAATGCAGGCACAAAGCAGGAAATTGGGGTATTGGTGTTTTCAGAGTTCTCTTTGGATATCTCTGGGTATTGGGGGGGGAAGCTCCAATGAAATATATCAGACGTGATTAAAAAAAAAAAAAATGACATGAAACCACTGTCTGATTTTCCTTAGGCCCAACATCGGGTAGCATTCATAGCAAGTATTCATTGGCTGGTGGAAGCCCTTGTGATCAAAATGAAGTCAGGTGATTTAGCACATACAGTTGTTTGCCTGTGTTCTCCAAAACTGAAGAGACTTGCATTCACTTTTCTTCTAGGGAGTTTAAAGGAAACAAACGACTCACCTGCTGCAAGTGCTTAGCATTGTGCTAGAATAATTACAGAAGCTATCTCAAGCTGGGCGTGGTGGTGCACGCCTGTAATCCCAGCTACTTCGGAGGCTGAGATGGGAGGATCGCTTGAGCCCAGGAGAGATCACAACACTGCACTCCAGCCTGGGTGACAGGGTGAGACTCTTCAAAAAAAGGGGCAAGAATAATTCAGCAGTAGTTGGTTACAGAGTGAAAAGTACTCCCACTTGATTTTTATTTTATTATCCTGGACTCGATTTTATTATCAAGTGGGATTTTTACCTGGGCTTTCAGAAGTTAAGGTAATTTGCCCAAGGTCACATGATTAGTAAATTATCAGTTTAGGATTGAATTCAGGTCACCTGTCTCCCCCAAAGCATACAGAATGCAGGTGTGTACATTTATCTAAGTGTGTCAAACTGTACAGTTAAAATGGGTACATTTAATGTTACTTATAACCCAGTTAAGTTGGTTTTTTTCAATCATGCAGAATGAGTGATGTTATAAAACTCGTCAAATAAACCACATTATGATTTCATACATGAAAGTATAAAGGCTGGGTGCAGTGGCTCACGCCTGTAATCCCACCACTTTGGGAAGCTGAGGCAAGTGGATCACCTGAGGCTAGGAGTTCAAGACCAGCCTGGCCAACATGGTGAAACCCCATTTCTACAAAAAATACAAAAATTAGCTGGTCATAGTGGCACATGCCTGTAATCCCAGTTACTCGGGAGGCTGAGGCACAAGAATTGCTTGAACCCGGGAGGCAGAGGTTGCAGTGAGCTGAGATTGTACCACTGCAGTCCATCCTGTGCAAGAGAGTAAGACTGTCTCAAAAAGAAAGTTTATGTATGAAGATATGCCTTTATTTATAACACAACTGTGAAGCGTTGTTCATTCAAGTGACCTTTCCAAACTTCAGTACAGATGTATATAAATATCAAGCAGGAAGCTACCATGGGTTAGGGTCATGAAAGTCTGTCTTGGAAATCAACCAAGCATACACAGAATTGGAAACAACATTGGAAGTATGTGATACCACACCTATCTAACAAAAACATCTTCAAAGTGCAGGGCACTGAACGGATCAGACACTTTTGCTATTGGGTATGCACAAAAGTCACCTTTCATATGTATAATATACTATGTATGGTACTAAGGATTGTATAATATACTATGTATGGTACTAAGGATGGTGATTACAAGCTGTGCAGCAGAACTTAGAAGTTTTTATTTTCAATTATACCAAGGCTGTGTTTGACTGTTTAAAGACAGTATACTGACGACTGTTTCATTTTATAATGTTCCACTTTGAAGTTTTACCAGTTTCAGAAACATCTTGAATTTAAGGCTTTAATGAAATTTTGTGAATCAAAAATTCATAAAATTGGTATTCTGAACAATCATGATTGTCCACACATATGTAGAAACAGGATACAGCATAACTCAGTTTTTCTCACAAGTGGTAAACTGGCTTTCATAGAATGGTTAAACTGATGCTAGTTGCCACCCCGGCCCAATACACGTGTGTTTCTGTCGGTCAATTTAACAGCCCCTCTTATAATAATAAACTCCACAGTCCTCAAAATAGGATGTGACTGATTGGATTTCACTTTAGGAATTCTGCACAACCTTGTGTTTTCCTAGAAAATATTTTCTTGGCCAGGCACAGTGGTTCATGCCTGTAATCATTCTCTACGATTGGTCTTCCAGCACTTTGGGAGGCTGAGGCAGGGGGATGACCTGAACCCAGGAGTTTGAGACCAGCCTGGGCAACATGGCAAAACCCCGTCTCTACCAAAAACACAAAAAATTAGCCAGATTTGGTAGCGCGTGCCTATGGTTCAAGCTACTTGGGAGGCTGAGGTGGGAGGATCACTTGAACCTGGGAGGCTGAGGTTGTAGTAAGTGGAGATTGCACCACTGCACTCCAGCCTGGGTGATAGAGTGAGACCTCATCTCAAAAATAAGAAAAAACTTAAAATGTAAAAAATTTAACCAAGGCCAGGCATGGTGTCTCACATCTGTAATCCCAGCATTTTGGGAGGCCAAGGCAGGCAAATCACTTGAGGTCAGGAGTTCAAGACCAGCCTGGCCAGCATGGCAAAACCCCCTCTCCACTAAAAATACAAAAATTAGCTCGTGTGGTGGCAGGCACCTGTAGTCCCAGCTACTTGGGAGACTGAGAAAGGAGAAACACTTGGACCCGGGAGGCGGAGGTTGCAGTGAGCCAAGATCACACCACTGCACTCCAGCCTGGGCAACAGAGTCTGGGCAAGAGACTCAGTCTCAAAAAATTTCAACCAATATGTATATATAAAAGATATTCACTGCAGTGGCATATATAATGACGAAATTGGAAAACTTAATCTAAATCAACAATAGTAACATATATAGCATTGATAAGAGACTATAAACAACTACATCAAAATGTTAATTGTGGTTATTGCTCAATAGTAGGATTATGGGCCACTTAAATTTTCTTTTTACTTCAACATTTTTTCACATTCTCTATGATTAGCATTTTTTTATAATCAGGTAAATAAATACTATTTTTTAAAAAAGAAAATCCTTGGAGGGCTTAAGAAGCACTTAACTTCTTGATCATAGCTAATAGAATAAAATATTAGTGCTTATACATGGTAAATAGCCAAGAAATAATCCTAAGCAATGACTACTTTAGAAACCAGTCTCACTCTACCACCTGCTTTCATTCTTATCCTCAACTAGTTGTCAGAACTGTTTCCTGTGGTTGAAAGCCTGTTACTCCCAAAGTAGAATAGTATAAAATGAATATAGTCTAAAAGCTTACTCCTACATAGATCTAAAATGTTAACATTATTAAAAAACAATAACACAAACCCAAAAAGTAATTTTATGTTTAATAATGCTTCCTTTTTCCCAAAAAGCCTAAGAGCCCCAGAGCCTGTGCTAAATACTGTTAAAGTGCGCAAAGTGAGGGTCTTTTTAACTAAAACACTCATCTACATATATAATAAGTTTCATATGTCCTAGAAAAAGGTCTGGAAAGCTATACATCAAGTTATTAAGTCTCCAATGGTGAAATTATAAATGTTTTCAGAACATTTTTGCTTGTCAATATTTTCAGATTGTTGTACAATGGGCAAATATGGTCTTTTGTCAAAAGAAAAAGGTGTTTTAATGTCATTTTGACAAAAATAAATGCTACCTAGAGCTGTTAGAATTTGTGCCTTTTAAAAGACCTTTCTAACTTGCAAGTGGGAAAACAAGTTACTAATTACAGAATGGAGTTTTGACACACTAAGCAATATAGCTTTATATTTGGTGTCTGCCTAATACTTGGGAAGGAAAAAAAATAAGTCCTTTGAATATGTTTATGAAGCAATTTAGGAAATCTTCTTGGATAACTCAGTTGTGTCCCAACTATTTAAATAAGTAAAATGAATACCTTCCATTGGCAGTTGTATCAGTGGAGTCATACATCAATGAAAGATTTAAAACAAGACAAGTACTCTAGTAGAAAATTGAAGAAACAAAACACCATGTAGAAACAGCCAAGTTTCACAACAGAACAACATCAAGTTAATAATTAGTCTTTAAATAAAAACAGCTGAGACATGTTTGCATGTCACAGATTTCTAAGATGGAACATTACCTGTGGGTCGGTAACCTGGCCCATTTTACAAAGTCTACTGGCCCTCTGTTTTGTATAAAGTAGATGTTCAATAACTTTTTATTTAAAAAGTTTTTGATTCAAACTTATGCAATTGAAAAATGATTCCTAAGTTTAATTTACAAATGAAGATTAATTGCTTACTGGACAAAATTTAATACTAATTTTTTTCCTAAATTTGAGCATCTGGAGGAAAGTCTCAATTAATTTGAGTTCACATGTAATAAAATGAAACAAAACCATCTGACTGAGGCAACATGATGTAGGGAAAAGAGCTTGAACACTGGAATCTCCCAACATTGCAACTATTTTGTAACTTTGGGTTCATTTTCTCCTACTCTAAAAGCAGATGATTAAATCCATCATCTCCAAGATCTTTTCAGGTTTTAAGGGTCTGTGACTTGGGCTGGGAGCCATGGTTCATGACTGTAATCCCAGCACTTTGGGAAGCTGAGGCGGGGAAGATAACTTGAGCTCAGGAGTTTGAGACCAGCCTGGACAATATCATGAGACCCTGTCTCAATTTTTAAATAAATATAAATAAAAAAGAGTCTACGACTTGAAAACAAACATGAAGATTCTAACAGGTGGAGAGAAGGCAGACTGGCTAGGAAACTCAGGGCCTAAGGAACAGCAGTGCATCTTCTAGATCATCTTTCTATCTCATCTATACTGCACTTAGAGCTGAAGAAGCTGGCAGCTCCCACAGAAGCCTGCTCTCCTTAGCCAAAGGACCTGAAAAAGAGAAGCCTAGTAAGACAGAAAACCTTTAGACAATAACTTCTACACTTGTGCCAAACATGGCAGAAAAAAAACGTGGCCGCAACCCATCACCTGAGTGGAAGCCAAGTGGGAAACTTAGATTTCCACCTTTGCCAGACTATAATGAGGTGTCCCGTGCCACCCACCACCACCCTGCCACCACCAGTGTGGTGCCAGAGGAAGCCTAGTGAAGAGGCAGGACTTTGACAACCACTCAGAAAGTCATGAGGTGGAGGCGACACACCCTACCTCTGTGATGTCAGAGAGGTCCACCTCAGGAGCAGACTGAGGCCCTCCCTGTCACGGAGACATTGGTGGAGGCTTAGTGAAGACCTGGAACGCCCATCTCCACCCAGAAGTAATGAAGAGCACCTCCAACAGAGGCCAAGTAGGCCCGAAGAGTACAGCACCCAACTGGACTTCTACCCCCAGCCAGCAGTAACGTGCTGACCAGCCCCACACCTCCACCCTCCTTGCTGGAGCATTATCAAAGAAACCAGCTAAAAAAGAATGTTTCAATAAGATCCATGTGCTGTCCTTTAAAGCACAAAAGTTTTTTATTTTGGCTAGGCATGGTGGCTCATGCCTGTAATCCCAGCACTTTGAGAGGCCAGGGTGGGAGGATTGCTTAAGCCCAGGAGTTTGAGACCAGCCTAGGCAACATGGTAAAACCCCATCTCTACAAAAAAAATAGAAAAATTAGCCAGGTGCAGTGGTGCGGGCCTGTAGTCCCAGCTACTCGGAAGGCTGAGGTGGAGCATCACTTGAGCCCTGGAGGCAGAGGCTGTAGTGAACCCAGATCACACCACTGTACTCCAGCCTGGGCAACAGCGTGAGACCCGGTCTCAAAGAAAAAAAAAAAAAAAAAAGTTTTTATTTTGAAGTCCAATTTGTCTATTTTTTCTTTTGTTGTTCATATTTTTGTTCTCATATCTAAGAACCCTTTGCCAAATCCAAGATCATAAAGATCCCTATGTTTTCTTGTTTTCTTTGAAGAATTTTATAATTTTAGCTCTTACCTTTAGGCTTTTCATCCTTTTTGAGTTAATTTTTGTATATGGTGTGAGATGAGTTCAACTTAATTGTTTTGCCTGTAGTTATCCAGTCATTCCAGCACTATTTGTTGAAAAGAATATACCTTCCCACTGAATGGTCTTGGTACCCTGTCAAAATCAACTGAATATTGACCAGGCACGATGGCTCACATCTGTAACCCCAGCACTTTAGGAAGCCGAGGAGAGCAGATCACCTGAGGTCAGGAGTTCAAGACCAGCCTAGCCAACATGACAAAACCCGTCTCTACTAAAAATACAGAAATTAGCAGGGCATGGTGGTGGGCACCTGTAATCCTAGCTACTCGGGAGGCTGAGGCAGGAGAAAGCACGAACCCAGGAGGCAGAGGTTGCAGTGAGCAGAGATTGAGCCACTACACTCTAGCCTGGGCGACAGAGTTGACTACAGATGTAAGCGTTTATTTCTGGACTGTTAATTCCAGTCCCATTCATCTATATGTCTGTCCTCGTGCCAGTACCACACTGTTTTGATTACTACTGATTTGTAGTAAATTTGAAATCATGAATTGTGAGTTTCAAGTTTTATTCTCCTTTTTCAGGATTAATTCGAATATTCTGGGTCCCTTGCAATCCATATGAATTTTGGAATAAATTTGTCAATTTCTAGGAAGAAGTCAGTGGGGATTCTGGTAGGAATTGCATTAGATCTCTAGATCAGTTTCAAGAGTGTTGCCTTCTTAACAATGTTAAATCTTGTAATCCAAGAACATGGAATTTTTTTTTTCATTTCTGTAGATCTCCATTAATTCTGTTCAACGATGTTTTGTAGTTTTCAGAGCATAGGTTTTGTACTTTTTTTTTTTTTAACTTCAACCTTTATTTTAGGTTCAGGATGTTCCTGTGCAGGTTTGTTACATTAGTATATTACGTGATGCTGAAGTTTGGGGTACAACTGATCCCATCACCCAGATAGTGAGCATAGTACCCAGTAGGTAGTTTTTCAACCCTTGACCCCTCTCTTCTTCCCCTTTCTAGTAGTCTGCAGTGCTTACTGTTCCTATCTTTATGTAGATGGGTACCCATGCTATGGGTGACTATTGATGAGAACAATAAGTACCAGGAACTACTAGCAGGGAGGAGGGTGGGTGCAAGGGATGAAAAAGTGGGAGCTAAATTCTTTTTTTTTTTTTTTTTTTTGAGATGGAGTTTCACTCTTGTTGCCCAGGCTGGAGTGCAATGGTGTGATCTCAGCTTACTGCACCTCCACTTCCCGGGTTCAAGTGATTCTCCTGCCTCAGCCTCCCGAGTAGCTGGGATTACAGGCACCTGCCACCACGCCTGGCTAATTTTTATATTTTTAGTAGAGATGTTGGGTAGGCTGGTCTTGAACTCCTGGCCTCAAGTGATCTGCCCACCTCAGCCTCCCAAAGTGCTGGGATTACAGGCCTGAGCTACTGTGCCCACCTGGGAGCCAAACTCTTAAAAGTGAGAACATATGGTATTTGGTTTTCTGTTTCTGTGTTAATTCGCTTAAGATAATGACCTCCAGCTGCCTCTATGTTGCTGCAAAGGACATTATTTCATTCTTTTTTATGGCTGCATAGTATTGCATGTGTATATGTACCACATTTTCTTTCTTCAATCCACCATTGATGGGCACCTAGGTTGATTCCATGTCTTTGCTATTGTGAATAGTGCTGTGATTAACATATGAGTTGCACTTCTTTTGTTAAATTTATCCCTAAATATTTTATTCTTTTTAATGCTATTGTGAATGAAATTGTCTTCTTAATTTCATTTTTGGATTGTTCATTGCAAAACTGCAACTGATTTTTGTATATCAATTACATATTCTGCAACCTCACTGAAATGGGTTTCTATTTCTAGTAGACTTTTAGTGTATTCCTTAGGATTTTCTATATAAAAGATCATGTCATCTGTGAATAGAGATAGTTTTATTTCTTCATTTGCAACGTGGATACCTTTTATTTTTCTTTACTAATTGCCTTAGCCAGGATCTCTAGTAAAAAAGGGAATAGAATATTCAAGTGGGGTTTATTCCAGGGATGCAAGGCTGGTTTAATATTCAAAAATCAATCAACATAATTCACCATATAAACAGCCCAAAGAAGAAAAATTACATGATCATATCAATCAATGTAGAAAGTGCATTAGAAAAAATTCAACATTCATTTATGATAAGAACTGTCAGATAACTACAAATAAAGGGGAACTTCCTCAACTTAATCACAAAAATCCCTACCACTAACATTATACTTCATAGTGAAAAACAATGTTTCTCCCCTGCTATCGTGAACAAGACAAGGTTGTTCAGTCTCATCACTCTCATTCAACATAGTGCTGGAAGTCCTAGCCAATGCAATAAGCAAGGAAAGAAAACATACAGATTGGAAGGGATGAAATAAAACTGTTCCTATTTGCAGATGACATGATTGTCTACATAGAAAATCCCAAGGACTCTACAGAAAAAAAAAACCCTCCTAGAAGTAATAAGTATGTTCAGCAAGATTATAGAATATAAGATAAACACAAAAATCAATTGCATTTCTATATGCTGGCAATAAACATGTGAACACTAAAATTAAAAATGATTTATGGCCTAGCACAGTGGCTCACATCTGTAATCCTAACACTTTGGGAGACCTAGGTGGGCAGATCACCTGAGGTCAGGGGTTCAAGACCAGCCTGGCCAACGTGGTGAAACACTGTCTCCACTAAAAATACAAAAATTAGCCAGGCATGGTGGTGCGCACCTGGAATCCCAGCTACTCAGGAGGCTGAGGCAGGAGAATTGCTTGAACCCGGGAGGCAGAAGTTGCAGTGAGCCGAGATTGTGCCAGTGCACTCCAGCCTGGGCAACAAAAGTGAAACTCCATCTCAAAAAAAAAAAAACAAAAAATTATTATTATCCACCAAAAAAATGAAGTACTTAGGTGTAAGTCTACAAAACATATAGAAGACTTGTATGATGAAGACTTCAAAATGCTGATGAAAGAAATCAAGAAGATCTAAATCAATGGAGAAATGTACTGTGTTTCTAGGTTGGAAGACTCAGCTTAGTAAAGATGTCAATTCTCACCCAAATTGATATACAAGTTTAATGTAAATCCTATCAAAATTCTAGTAAGATTTTCTGTAGATAGACAAGATTATTTTAAAATTTAGATTGAAATGCAAAGAACCTAGAATAGCCAAAATTATTCTGGAGAAGAAAAATAAGGTGGGAAGAATCAGTCTACCCAATTTCAAGATTTAATTTTATAGCTACAGCAATCAATACCATGTGGCATTGGCAGAGGGATAGAGATATAGACGAATAGAATAGAATAGAATAGAATAGAATAGAATAGAATAGAATAGAATAGAATAGAATAGAATAGAATAGAATAGAATAGAACAGAACAGAAGAACCCAGAAATAGACATGCACAATATACCCATCTAAATTTTGACAAATATGCAAAAGCAATTCAATGGAGAAAAGACAGCATTTTCAACCAATGGTCCTGGAGTGAATTGAACATTCAAAGGCAAAATAATGAACCTGAGTCTCACACCTTACACAATATACAAAAATTAAAATGGACCATGGACTTAAATGCAAGGCATAAAACAGTAAAACTTTTTAGGAAAAATTATTAGGAGAAAATGTGCAAGATCTAAGGTGAGGGCTGGGCACAGTGGCTCGTGCATGTCATCTCAGCACTTTGGGAGGCCAGAGGGTAGATAACATGGACCCAGGAGTTCAAGACCAGCCTGGACAACATGATGAAACCCAGTCTCTATAAAAAATACAAAAATTAGCCAGGCATGGTGTCATGTGCCTGTAGTCCCAGCTACTGGGGAGGCTGAAGTGGGAGGATTGCCTGAGCCCAGGAGGTCAAGGCTGCAGTGCACCAAGATCACGTCACTGCACTCCAACCTGGGTGACAGAGGAGACTCTGTCTCAAAAATAATAAATAAATAAAAATTTAAAAATCAAAAGTGAGGTAAAGATTCTTTTGTTTTTTGTTTTTCTTCATTTTAAGATAGGATCTTGCTCTGTTGCCCAGGCTGGAGTGACTTGACCTCCTGAAGTGCTGGGATTACAGGCGTGAGCCACCATGCCCAGCCTAGCTTTCTAAAGCCAACCTATAAAAGGAAAAATTGGTAAGTGGGACTTCATTAAAATGTAAAGCTTTTGCTCTGCAAAAAAACTCCTTAGAGAAGATGGAAAGACAAGTTACAGACTGGAAAAAAATATTTGCAAACTACATATTCAACAAAGTACTAGTGTCTTGACTATATAAAGAACTCTCACATCACTGTACTCCAGCCTAGGTGACAGAGCAAAACTCCACCTCTTAAAGAATAAAGAAAACAAAAACTACAAAGACATATCACTACATACACATAACAGAATGGCTAAAATTTAAAAAATAGTGACAAGACAATACCAATGCTGACAAGGATGTAGAGAAAATATATCACTCATACATGATGCCGCAAATATAAAATGGTACAGCCACTTTGGAAAAACACTTTGGCAGTTTCTTGAAAAATGAAACATGCAACTACCATAGGACACAGCAATAGCACTCCTAGGCATTTATGTCAGAGAAATGAAAACTGAGCATCCACCCTAAACCCTGTACACAAATGTTTATAGCAGCTTTATGCATTGTCTTAGTCATTTGGGTTGCTATAACAAAATACCTTAGACTGGGTAATTTATAAACAACAGATATTCATTGTCCACAGTTCTGGAGTCTGGGAAGTCCAAAATTAAGGCACCAGCAGATTAGGAATCTGGTGAGGGCTCATTTTTCATTAATGGTGCCTTTGTGTGTCCTCACATAGTGGCAGGGGAGAGGGCTAACAAGCTCCCTAATACCCCTCCTTTTTTTTCTTTTTTTTCTCTTTTTGAGACAGGTTCTTGCTCTCTCGCCGAGGCTGGAGTTCAGCAGTGTGATCTCGGCTCACTACAACCTCTGCCTCCCGGGCTCAAGCCTACTAAAAGTGGGCGTGGCTAAAAAAAGGCAACATGAGGGATCCTTGTGGTGATGGAAATATTCTATATCAATGTCAGTATCTTGGTTGTGATACTATAGTTTAACTTTGCAAGATATTAACACTTGCGGAGACTAGGTAAAAGGTACATAGGATCTCTGAATTATTTTTTAGAACAACATATGAATCTACAATGATCTCAAAATTAAAAGTTTGTTTGTTTGTTTGTTTATTTTAAATAAGGTCTTGGCCAGGCACAGTGGCTCATACCTGTAATCCCAACACTTTGGGAGGCCAAGGTGGGTGGATCATTTGAGGTAAGGAGTTCAAAACCAGCCTGGCCAACATGGTGAAACCCTGTCTCTACTAAAAATACAAAAATTAGCCGGGCATAGTAGCGGGTGCCTGTTATCCCAGCTACTCGGGAGGCTGAGGCAGGAGAATCACTTGAACCCAGGAGACGGAGGTTGCAGTGAGCAGAGATTGTGCCATTGCAATCTAGCCTAGGTGACAGAGCGAGACTCTGTATCAAAACAAAACAAAACAAACAAACAAAAAATGGCCAGGTGCATTGGCTCATGCCTGTAATCCCAGCATTTTGAGAGGCTGAGTCAGGTGGGTCACTTGAGGTCAGGAGTTCGAGACCAGCCTGGCCAACCTGGTAAAACCCAGTCTCTACTAAAAATACAAAAATTAGTTGGGCATGATGGTGTGAGCCTGTAATCCCAGCTACTCCAGAGGCCAAGGCTGGAGAATCACTTGAACCCTGGAGGTGGAGGTTGCAGTGAGCTGAGATCGCGCCATTGCGTTCCAGCCTGGGCAACAAGAGCGAAACTCTGTCTCAGAAAAAAAAAAGAAAAAGAAAAAAGGAAAAAAAAAGAAACAAGGTCTCACTATGTTGCCAGTCTGGAATTCCTGGGCTCAAGTGATGCTCCTGCCTCAGGCTCCCAAGTGGTTGAGACTACAGGTGTGCACCACCAAGCCCAGCAAAAGTTTAATTTTTTTTTTTTTTTTTTTTTTTTTGAGACAGAGTCTCGCTTAGTCGCCCAGGCTGGAGTGCAATGGCGCGATCTCGGCTCACTGCAAGCTCCGCCTCCCGGGTTCACGCCATTCTCCTGCCTCAGCCTCCCGAGTAGCTGGGACTACAGGCGCCCGCCGCCTCGCTCGGCTAATTTTTTGCATTTTTAGTAGAGACGGGGTTTCACCGTGTTAGCCAGGATGGTCTCGATCTCCTGACCTCGTGATCCGCCCGCCTCGGCCTCCCAAAGTGCTGGGATTACAGGCGTGAGCCACCGCGCCCGGCCAAAAAGTTTAATTTTTTAAAAAAACCTAAAATTTGCTATTTAGGTAAGTGAGAGAAGCTGACAATATGATATCACTGTTGTTAAAAAAAAAAAAAAAAAAAAAAAACAGTAACTATACCTTTCTAGCCCTCAAAAGCCTCATTTCCTAATACCAGCAACTTAGGGGTTAGGATTTAACATACGAATTTAGGGGGTAGGGGACACAAATATTCAGATCATAGCACCCACCTTTCCTCCAACCTTATCTCCCACTAGGCACCCCTGGTATATTGAGCTGCATTCTGGCTTCCTTACTTTTTTTTCATACCTGAAGCACATTCACATCTCAGAGTCTTTGTACTTGTGGTTCCCTCTGTCCAGAACACCCCTGCCCTAGATATTTGCAAAGCTTCTTCTTGCTTTCAGGTCTTTAATAAAATGTGATGGCTTCTGAGAAACCTGGTTGCCTCGCCACCCTATCTAAAGTAGCAGCGCTATCACTCTCTAGCCCTTGACTCTTTTTCTACAAAGCATCTACTGCCACTATTACATATCTATTTGCTCATTATCTGTCTCCTTCTCTAGAACATAGGTTCCATGAGGGCAGAACTTTGTTTACTGCCCAATCCCCAGAGCCTAGGTCAGCATTTGGAGCATAGAAAATGATCAATAGGCCGGGCCTGGTGGCTCATGCCTGTAATCCCAGCACTTTGGGAGGCCAAGGCGGGCAGATTACCTGAGGTCAGGAGTTCGAGACCAGCATGGTGACCAACATGGTGAAACCCCATCTCTACTAAAAGTACAAAAAAATTGGCTAGGCATGATGGTATGTGCCTGTAATCCCAACTCCTCAGGAGGCTGAGGCAGAAGAATTGCTTGAACCCAGGAGACGGAGGTTGCAGTGAGCCGAGATCATGCCACTGTACTCTAGCCTGGGTGACAGAGCAGGACTCTGTCTCAAAAAAAAAAAAAAGAAAATGATCAATAAATATTTGGCAAATGAATGAATTCCGATAGTAAGGGAAATGAAACATTATATTGGCCACAGAGATTGCCAAACAGAAAGACAGAAGTGAGAAGAACGTGAAAGAAAAGTCATACTGATATTCATTGAAGGCCTCATAGTAAGCCGGCTCAGTATCCGAGGTCACATTCCTGTTTTACTGAAGATCAGGAATTGACATACAAATGGTGATAATATATTGAATAGAAGTCAGACAATGTGCAGAAGATATTTTGTGAGACAAAGTATCTCTGTTCATATTTTAATCAATATTCCTATAGTATTAAAAATGGAGGCCAGGCGCAGTGGCTCATGCCTGTAATCCTAGCACTTTGGGAGGCTGAGGTGAGTGGATCACAAGGTCAGGAGTTCGAGACCAGTCTGGCCAACATAGTGAAACCCCATATCTACTAACAAAACAAAAAAATTAGCTGTGTGTGGTGTGTGTAGGAGCTGTAGTCCCAGCGACTCAGGAGGCTGAGGCAGGAGAATAGCATGAACCCAGGAGGCAGAAGTTGCAGTGAGCTGAGATCATGCCGCTGCACTTTCAGCCTGGGCAACCTAAGTGAAACTCTGTCTCAAAAAACAAACAAACAAACAAACAATCAAAAAACAAAAAACAAAACAAAACAAAAAAAAAGAGGTATAGGGAGAAAACTCACTTGGGAATTTTGTAATATTTAATACAATTTTGGGTGATGGTTATGGCTATAGTTTGAGATGAGCTTTGGTCACATTTTTCTGAGAAGCTGTGATTCCTTACTAAAAATTATGAAAGCAAGCTTGGCCTGATTTAGCCAAAGTGACATCAATTTCCTGAAGCAACAGGTAGCTGCCCACTTTATACCAGCATAACCTACTTTCAGACTAATTTCTAGACAGGTGGGTGGTATTAAGGCCCTGTTGCTGGCAATTTGGGGACTTAGGATATTTATGACTATTTCTGATAGCACATTCCTGCTCAGAACTGTGAGACTACCTCACATCCTTAAATTCCATGTCTGATCAAACAGTGCAAGTCACAGAACCTGTGTCCAGTACATCCAGAACCAACCTGGCCCAGCCCAGTTTAGGAGTATCGGTGATCCAGGCGGGTCAGCAGCATCTCTGTTTGGAAAGAGGAATTTGGCCTGCCCTGACTGTATCATTCTCCTCGTCTAACCTTTAGCAGTCCATTACTGATGGGTAAAGTACTCATTCCTCCATCCACAGGCTTGATGGTACCTATTGTACCTTTATTTGTTAGAATTCAGTGGGGAAGCCATCTGGGCACAGGATTTTCTTGGTGGTTGGTTTTTTTTATTATTAATCAAATGTATTTACTTGTTATAGATAAATTCAAATTGTTTATTTCTTCTTGAGTTAATTGTTGGTAGGTTTTGTCTTTCTAGGAGTAAATTAATTTGTTGGAACATAATTGTTTATAGGATTTCTCCTCATCATTTATTGCCCCACTGAATCAAATATTCCTAAATATGACCCCTGCTTTCCTGCCCTTTCACTTTCGTACCCGGAATCCCTTCAACTTAGTCTCTGCTTATTGAAGTGTATTGAATACCTACTAGAACCAAAATATTCTTTGGAGTTCTGTAGGGAATATATGAACAAATAGATATGGTAAGGTCTTGGGTCTCAAAGAGCTTATTGTCTAGTATAGTGTCTTCTGAAGTGTGTTCTTCAGAACAGAAGTCCTACAAAATGCAACTCAAAAATAAAGTTCTATGATCAAATACCTGAGGGGAACATGGTACCATATATCATTTCTTCTATAGGTGATTCATAATTCTCATTAGCATGTTTATTACTCTGAGAAGTTCTGCAATAGAGAAGCTCAGAGTTTCCCAAAAGTATGTGATCACAGAACTCGTTTGTTATATAGCATCTATTAACAACCTAAAGACTTCTGTTCAATGGAAAATACTTCAGGAAACCATGGACTAGATAAAACACACAACCAAGTAGCTACAGTGCAAGTCAAATGTCCTAACTGAGAGCTAGTCCTGTAGCCCTCATAGGTCCATTGCTCAATGTGCACCGAAAGTCAATACACCGATACTCTGTGTTGCAGCAGAGACAGGTGTTTACTTGTAGTGCTGCCTAACGAGGAAACAGGACAAAACTTCAAATCCATCTTCCTGAGGAGTCTGAGGCTAGGAATATTAAGGGCTTTCGAGTGGGCTGAAGTGTGGAGATTGTTGATTGGCTGACAAGTGCAGGGGAAGTCACGGGAGAGAAAGATGAAGAAATGATATTCTAATGCTGATTTGGTTTTTTTGTGGTGGGGGTGTTTAAGCTGATTGGCATTAGCTGGTCTACTGGAATCAGGATCTACTTAAGCAATTCTTAAATAAAAGTCATGATTCTATCAGAGATCTTATCTAATTTCAGAAATCCTGTCTATAGGAACAGTGGGAATGCAAACAGTCAGTATCTAGTGTCATCAGTGTCTAGAGACTTTCACTTACAAGGGCGTCAGTCAACGTGCAGGCTGATTAGTGCTTAATAATAACTATATTTCTGTCCAGAATTCTTGTTAACCCTGTGAGCATGGCTTTGGTCCTTGAAACATGAGTAGGAAGATGGGGGAAACAAATGAAGGAAAGGCAGAGAAGGAAACATAATAAAGCATCCAGGGAATAGAAAGAAGAGCAGAAGAGGTGGAGACAAGAGTTAAAGGAAAAGAGAGTGGATTAACAATGTCAACAAGGTCAACAAGACCAAGAAATGACTCTTGGATTTAACGATCTTGAAGTCAGCATCAACCTTCAGAATAAAAATTCCAGGAAAATGGTGGAAGTAAATAAAAGGAAATAAGGAGTAAGTAGAATAGTTTGTGAGTTCCAAGAAAGCAGAGATTATTGCCTCTTTTATTTGCTGGTGCTCCCCAAACCCTAGAACCATAACTAGTGTTAAAAGAAAAACCTTTGACACTTAAATTTAATAGAATTTAATTGAGCAAAGAACCACTCATGAGTTGGGAAGCCCCCAAACCAGAATAGGTTCAAAGAGGGTTCGGTGCCACTGCTTGGACAAAGAAGTTTTATGGACAGAAAAAGGAAGGTGAGGTACAGATGAAGTACAGAAACAGATTGGTTACAGCTTGGTGTTTGCCTTATTTAAACCCAGTTTGAAGAGCTGGCCACCTTTGATTGGCCAACACTTGGTGATTGGCACCAGAGTAGGTTATGTTATCACTTGATGGATTCTTCCTGCCCATCACACAGGCAAAATCAGTTCACTGAGGCCATGTATTGCTGTAGAGAAAGAGTTTAATTAATGCCAGGCCAGCCACATGACAGACAGAGTTACTACTCAAATCGGTCTCCACAAAGACTTGGAGATTAGGGTTTTTCAAGGATAGATTGGTGCCCAAAGAACTAGGGAATGGGTGCTGCTGATTGGTTAGGAATGCAATCACAGGGTTGTGGAAAAGAGTCTTTGTGTGCTGAGTCCACCTCAGGGTAGGGGGCCACAGGACCGGTTGGGTCAGGAGTCACAAGTCTGGGTGAGGCCAGTCAATTGCCAGAATGCAAAAGTCTGAAATACATCTCAAAAGACCAATCTTAGGTTCGCAATAGTGATGTTATTTCTAGAAGCAATTGGGGAAGTCACATTCCAGCCTAAGCAACAGAGTAAGACCCTTTCTCAAACATAAATAAGTAAATAAATATACTAAATTATTCCCACGATTAGCTTGCCCTATGTCCAGGAATGAGCAGAGATAGCCAGCCTGAGGCTAGTAGCAAGATGAAGTCAGCCATGTTAGATTTCTCTCACTGATAATCTTTGCAAAGACAGTTTCAGTTACATTCTGTTTACACATCCAGTTAGATTACAGTTCACTATGTACAAAGAAACCTTTAATATATGTAAATGTGGCTGGGTGTAGTGGCTCACACCTATAATCCCAGCATTTTGGGAGGTTGAGGTGGGTGGATCCCTTGAGCCCAGGACTGTGAGACCAACCTGGGCAATATGGCAAAACCCCATCTCTACAAAAAATGAGCCAGGTACAGTGGCATGCACCTGCGGTCCTAGTTACCTGGGAGGCTGAGGTGGGAGGATTACCTGAGCCTAGAAGGTCAAAACTGCAGTGAGCCATGTTGCCACTACTGTACTCCAGCCTGGGTGACAGAGTGAGACCCTGTTTCAAAAAATAAATAAAATATGTAAAGAGACAGCTTTAGGCTAAGCTTAATTTAGTGCTAGCACATTGAAAGCTCTCCATAAATATTTGTAAATAAGTGCATGAATTAATGTATGATGAGTGGTGGTTTAAAAAAAGTGAGATAGGGGCTGGGCACAGTGGCTCACGCCTGTAATCCCAGCACTTTGGGAGGCCGAGGCGAGCAGATCAAGAGGTCAGGAGATCAAGATCATCCTGGCTAAAACGGTGAAACCCCGTCTCTACTAAAAATACAAAAAATTAGCCAGGCGTGGTGGCAGGCACCTGTAGTCCCAGCTACTTGGGAGGCTGAGGCAGGAGAATGGCGTGAACCCAGGAGGCGGAGCTTGTAGTGAGCTGAGATGGTGCCACTGCACTCCAGCCTGGGCGACAGAGCAAAACTCCATCTCAAAAAAAAAAAGTCAAGCAATGGGGGTAATAAAGGAAAGACTACAACAATAATGTAGTTGAGGAAAGGGGCAACTTGAACACACTTCTAGGCGGAGGACTCCAGTGGAAAAGTAAACATCAAAGATGCAAAATAGGGAAACTGATGGGACACTATCATAATTAAAGCAAGAGGAAATGAGAACAATGTCACAAGTAGGAGGATAGGAGAAAGTAGGTCTCATTATGGGTTCCATATTTCCATTAACTATATCAAAATCAACTCAACCGGCCTAGTGCGGTGGCTGACGCCTGTAATCTCTGCACTTTGGGAGGCCGAGGCGGGCGGATCACAAGGTCAGGAGATCGAGACCATCCTGGCTAACACGGTGAAACCCCCGTCTCTACTAAAAATACAAAAAATCAGCTGGGTGTGGTGGCAGGCACCTGTAATCCCAGCTACTCAGGAGGCTGAGGCAGGAGAATGACGTGAACTTGGGAGGTGGAGCTTGCAGTGAGCTGGGATCATGCCACTGTACTTCAGCCTGGGCAACAGAGCCAGACTCCGTCTCAAAAAAAAAAAAAAAAAAAAAAAAAATCCACTCAGCCACCCAAGCTAGTATAAATAAAAATTGTTGGAAGCCGTTGTTTTGGACTAAGCTCCTGTACTAAGCCCCAACAGACCAGGCTAAAAAAAATGGAGTCGCACATGCTAAAGTTCTAAGTCATCAAACCCACACTAAGTTTTTATCTCACCTTCCTAGAAGGCAGGAGAAAGAGATAACAGCCAATTTCCTCGAACAGGCTAGTTTCAATCTTCAATCCACATGATAATGAAGTTCCCTCTGCTTTAATCTGTATACAAAAGAAATAGCCTGATGTAATCTGACATTAATAAGCTGTTTTTCTGTTGTTTTAGCCTCCTGTTCCCACCTTACAAGAAGAGTTGCTTTGAAATGACTAATATGCTGTGTTCTTTGCTTCTGCTTTCTTCAGCTTTCTTTAGCCCTTATCTGTCTATAAAGCCAACCTCTTCTGCTCAGCTCATTGTGCTCCTAAATGCCAGAGGTTTGGTCTAGGTGCTGCTGCTTGGTGTGCAGACAGCCAATCATTCAGGCATTGAGTATTGTCCGGGAAGAAGATGTTAAATCAAGTCCTACAGCTGAGTAGATGGGAGATCAGTCTTCAATCCATCTCCCTGACCAACTAAAATCAGGGGTTTCTGTAGCAGGGAAGAAATGTAACTATATGCAAATCACAGGAATTAGGCAGAGGTAAGGAAAATAAGTTGGTCAACAGGAAGCAGGTGGTCAGTTAAGCAATCATGATGGGTAAGAAGTCTTGAGTCTCTTTGTCCAGATGCAATGATCTGGTAACTTTCAGCTCTCTGGTACTATATGGGAGGCCTGATGGTTGGTTTCCTCAGAAAGGAACTCAGATAAGAGAAATGTGACTCTCGAGTTTTAAGACTGTGAGGGTCAATTTCTATGTTTATTCAAAATAAATCATAAACATCAGTTTTATGGAACAATTAGGCCAGTTTCAATCCAAACACCTACTATATTTTATGGAATAAAATATTGCCTGATTCTAGAATCTCAAACAAAGCCTACTGAGATCTTTAAATTTGTAATTTTGTTCCTTGATGCTAGAAACTCCTGTCTTCTTTAACATGTCTTTGACTTTCATCTTCTTGCCTGCTTAAATGGGCACTAAGCTTTCTCAATTCCATACCTGTCATGCTCCACAGCCATTCTCATTTTTTATCCCCATTGGTACTACCCTAAGTAAGGCATTTGCCATTTCTTTCCTGAAAAAATTTAACGATTTTCTGACTATGATAGATTAAATTTAGCCTAAAGCTCCTTAAGTATGTTAAGTCTGGCCGAATGGTTTCACCATACAGTGAACTTTAACCTACCTAGATGTGTAAATAGACTGTAAATTACACTTGTAAAAAAGAGCCAAGTCTCAACCAATCACAGAAGCCATACTTCAGCCAATCATAGGTGGCCAGCTGTTCAAACAGTGCTCAAGTAAGACAAACATCCGGCTCTAACCAATCCAGTTGTTTCTGTACCTCACTTCCGTTTTCTGTGTCACTTTCCTCTTTCTGTGCATAAATCCCATCTGAACATGTGGCACCCCAGAAGTCTCTCTAAACATGTTATAGTTGGGCATGGGATGGGCTGCCCAATTTGTGAATCATTTTTTTGCTCAATTATACTCTATCAAATAGACTTTGCCTAAAGTTTTTCTTTCAACATTAAACCATAAACTCAGTGGTTTTCTGTTCTCAGCCCTTTCTCTATACTGTCATCAGCACTGCGGTCTAAATCACAGATGTGATCATGCCATTTTTTTCTTCAAAAGCGCAGCAATAGATCATTCCTTCATTTATTGAGAGCTTCCTATGTGCTAGCTTCTGGGGATGCACTGGTGAGTTATAATAAAGGGAACATTTCCAACTAGGGGCAAAGAAATCAAATGGTCATCACAAAATGAAAAGATGCTCAATGTTATTTTTCTCCCATGATATTGGCAAAGAATTTTCTTTTTTCTTTTTTGAGATGGAGCCTTGCTCTGTCGCCCAGGCTGGAGTGCAGTGGCGCAGTCTCAGCTCACTGCAACCTCCACCTCCCAGATTCGAGCGATTCTCCTGCCTCAGCCTCCTGAGTAGTTGGGACTATGGGTGTGAGCCACCATGCCCAGCTAATTTTTGTATTTTTAGTGTAGATGGGGTTTCACTATGTTGGTCAAGCTGGTCTTGAACACCTGACCTCAGGTGATCCACCCACCTCGTCCTCCCAAAGTGCTGAGATTACAGGCATGAGCCACTGCACCTGGCCAGCAAAGATTTAAAAGAATGAAAATATCCAATGTTGGCAAATATGTGGGAAAACAAGCAACCTCATCCACTTGTGGTGAGAGTATTAATAGATACAAACTTTTTAGAGGGAAATATAGCAATAATTATTAAAATTCTAAGGCTAGGCACAGTGGCTCACGCCTGTAATCTCAGCACTTTGGGAGGCTGAGGCAGGCAGATCACTTGAAACCAGGAGTTAGAGACCAGCCTGGCCATCATGGCGAAACCCCATCTTTACAAAAAAATACAAAAATTAGCTGGGTGTGGTGGTGTGTGCCTGTAGGCCCAGCTGCTTGGGAGGATGAGATGAGAGAATGGCTTGAGCCCAGGAGGTGGAGGTTGCAGTGAGCCAGTATAGTGGCACTGCACTCCAGCCTCAATGACAGAACCAGGCTTTGTCTCAAAAAATAAAATAAAATAAAATAAATTTTAGTAATACTCATTTGCCCTAACAATGGTTATCTCCGGAGTTGTGGAATTTTATACATATATATATAAATATATATATATATATATTTTTTTAAACAGAGTCTCATTCTGTCACCCGGGCAGGGGTGCAGTGGTGCAATCTCAGCTCACTGTCACCTCCACCTCCCAGGCTCAAGCGATTCTTGTGCCTCAGCTTCCCAAATAGCTGGGATTATAGGTGTATGCCACCATGCCTGGCTAATTTTTGTATTTTTAGTAGAGATGGAGTTTCCTCATGTTGACCAGGCTGGTCTTGAACTCCTGACCTCAGGCGATCTGCCCATCTCAGCCTCCCAAAGTGCTAGGATTATAGGCATGAGCCACTGCGCGAGGCCTGGAATTATTATATAAAAAACTTTTTTTTTTTTTTTTTAGACGGAGTCTCGCTCTGCCACCCAGGCTGGAGTGCAGTGGCCGGATCTCAGCTCACTGCAAGCTCCGCCTTCCGGGTTCACGCCATTCTCCTGCCTCAGCCTCCGAAGTAGCTGGGACTACAGGCGCCCGCCACCTCGCCCGGCTAGTTTTTTGTATTTTTTAGTAGAGACGGGGTTTCACCGTGTCAGCCAGGATGGTCTCCATCTCCTGACCTCGTGATCCGCCCGTCTCGGGCTCCCAAAGTGCTGGGATTACAGGCTTGAGCCACCGCGCCCGGCCTTATAAAAAACTTTTTTATATTCCTAGGAATCTGTAAGGCAAAAATAAAAAATAAAGAGAGAAAAAGAAAAAAAAGTAACTTTTTACTTCTCTCAGTATTTTTCACTACTTTTCATAGTATTTAAATGTTTATGTTTATTATTATTATTATTGTTTTGAGATGGAGTCTCACTCTGTTTCCCAGGCTGGAATGCAGTGGCAGGATCTTGTCTCACTGCAATCTCCGCCTCCCGGGCTCAAGTTAATCTCCTGCATCAGCCTCTTGAGTAGCTGGAATTACAGGTGTGTGCCACCATGTCTGGCTAATTTTTTTGCATTTTTGGTAGAGACGGGGTTTTGCTATGGTGCTCAGGCTGGTCTTGAACTCCTGGCCTCGAGTGATCCGCCCACCTCGGCCTCCCAAAGTGCTGGGATTACAGGCATGAGACACCGCACCCAGCCTTATTTATTTATTTTTTCAATTTAAAAAATGAAGATACAAAAATGACACCAAAAAAATTTTTTTTCTTTAATAGATTCATGCTTTTTAGGTCAACATTCAAGGCTCTTCAAAATGAGCCCCTAGCCCCACAATTTCACCTCCACCATTTCCATCCACCCTTCTGTCACCCAGAATTATCCTAGGTGATACTTCTTGTTCTATTTCACTCCCTCCACCGTTCCTCCCACTGGAATGCCTTCCCTCCTCCTGTATTAATCAAAATAATACTCATCTTCCCGGGCAGCCCAGGCATGACTTCCCTTTCTCTGGGATGCTTGTGCTCTCATCTGGATTAAATTGTCCTCCTTGGTGCTGAGGCGGTAGTTTGTTTACACCTCTAGCAGAGCACAGTTTGGCTTGCACTGTTGTCACTTGTGTCTGGTGTCTCCCTTGCCAGCATTTATTCTCCGCTTTCCTTGCCTTTTCTGGGAAATAAATGTTCATTTCAAAATATTTATTCAGAGCATTGCATGTTCCATACATAAATCCACGCTTAAATTATTCAGCTCCTGGAGATACACAGCTCAGCCATGTGGGCAATTACCTCAAGTCACAAAATCCTATTTTGTATTAATTTGTATTTGAAGAGAGTGCAGGAATGCATTAAACATGTCTATAGCTGCCTGGTGTTTATTCACTGACAATGAGCCGGAATTATTACTTCACTTTAAGCCTTTCTCTGGTGATTTGTTTACAAAGAGTTGTGCTAAATAGCTGAATTGTTGTCATGACCCTTTGCCTAGATCTTTTCAAAACAGTCATTAGATTTGTGTTTTACATAACACACACACACACACACACACTCTCACACAAAATCTCATAACCAGGAGGAAAACTGAAAACAATTTAGAATTTTAAACTTGAACGTGAGTTAAGACTGGGTTTACGGTAATGGGGATAGCCCATGATTTTGTAACTAGACAATAATTTAATTTGTACCACTTGTAAGTACTAAGTTTCTGTGGTTGCCAAAAGTAAACTATGACAGTGTGTGGAATGAACTAATAACTGTAAATGAACTTGATCAATAGGGCTCCTCCCAGTAAATCAAATAATTAGTCAATTTTTGCTGTGTTGGAGACTACAGTTTCAGGTCCCCAAGTGGGAGTAGCTCTTAAAGCAAAAGTGGCAGCTCATTATCATTTGTAAATTTCCACTAACAAGCCAGCCTGGCTGTGTCTTTTGGCAGCCAGGGCTGTGACCTTTCTAACAGCCCAGTGTTTGTCATTGTTTTGTTTAAGAGCATCTATATATGCCATAGAAGTTCTGGGGAGAGAGAGTCAGAAAAAGAAAACTAAAACTAAGAAGGAAATCAAAAGCAAAAAGCCAGAAACTACTTCTTTAGCCTTTTCTTTATGATCTCAGGACTTCAGGGACCTTGAAAGATTGATTTCCTTTCACTCAAGTTTCTCATAAAATTAGCTTTGGCTCATACATCTGTTACACAGTAGTTAATTTTACAAGATAAGAAGTACATGGGAAATGTGTCTGAGGGAAAAATCGAGTGCTGGAAGCTCAAGAGACACTTATAAGGTCACAGAACAAAGCTAGTAAGTAAAATGGTCCTACTATAGACCTGCAAATAGCAAAGGGTCTGCCTTGGGTTAATTTCAGTGTATCTTTAATCACATTTCACTTTTCTTCTCCAGCAGCATTAAATATAAGTGGGTTTTACTGAACCTGTTCTGAGAGAGCCTTTTGAATTGCTCAGTCGAAGAGCAATCATGATTCAAGTTCATGAAATGTGAACTTTGTATTTTAGCATCCACTTCCCTGTAATGATCTCAAGACTGTACTAGCCACAGCAATGAATGTACTAACCAGTTATTCATGTTCACAGCTACTTATGACATTCTTAGATACTAAATGTGCTTCCACAAAAGCACCATTTGCTATCCCACTGATAGGAATTATTAGTAGTCTTTTAAATTCAATCTTCTTGCCCAATATAAGGAGTCCCAGAGGTTGGCCGGGTGCGGTGGCTCACACCTGTAATCCCAATAGTTTGAGAGGCCGAGGCAGGTGGATCACCTGAGGTCAGGAGTTCGAGACCAGCCTGGCCAACATGGTGAAACCCCGTCTCTACCAAAAATACAAAAACATTAGCCGGGCATGGTGGCGAGTGCTTGTCTACTCAGGAGGCTGAGGCAGGAGAATCGTTTGAACCTGGGAGGTGGAGGTTGCAGTGAGCCAAGATGGCGCCATTGCACTCCAGCATGGGCGACAAAAGCAAAACTCTGTCTCAAATGAAAAAGAAGTCCCAGAGGCTCAGAAGGCTCCTAATGATCTAGCAGGTTGTTTGAGAGCAGAACTGGAATAAGAACCAGGTATCTCAGCTAATCTAGACTCCTAATCTAGAACTCTTTCTAATCTGGCTGACTAAATGCCAGAATAATTTCTCACTTACACAGTCAGAAAAAGTCTCTGTTAATTAATCTTTTTATTTGGATATGTTAGTCTTTTATTATAATATATGCAAAAGGCTGATTTAACATCAATATATGTCAGCATTGGGGAAATGCTCACAAATAAACTTCCTTACGGAGCATTTTAAGGCCAGGCGTGGTGGCTCACACCTGTAATCCCAGCACTTTGAGAGGCTGAGGTGGGCAGATCGCTTGAGCTCGGGAGTTTGAGACCAGCCTGGGCAACATGGTAAAACCCCATCTCTACTAAAAATATAAAAACTAGCCAGGCGTGGTGGTGCGTGCCTGTGGTCCCAGCTACTAATAGTTAATCTCATTCCTTTTATTATGTTAATTCACATATTTCTTCATTCCAACAAATATTTGTTCAGTGCCTACTGTGTGTCAAGCCCTTTTTAGGTACTTAGGATGCAGGGGTGAACAAAAAGGACACAAATCCCTGCTCTCAGGGAGCTTACGGACATTATAATGTGGATAGCTTTTGCCTTCTGTTAAAATAATCCTTAAATTAACACCCTCTTAAGAATTAATTCCTGGGCCGGGCGCGGTGGCTCAAGCCTGTAATCCCAGCACTTTGGTAGGCCGAGACGGGCGGATCACGAGGTCAGGAGATCGAGACCATCCTGGCGAACACGGTGAAACCCCGTCTCTACTAAAAAAATACAAAAAACTAGCCGGGCGAGGTGGCGGGCGCCTGTAGTCCCAGCTACACAGGAGGCTGAGGCAGGAGAATGGCGTAAACCCGGGAGGCGGAGCTTGCAGTGAGCTGAGATCCGGCCACTGCGCTCCAGCCCCGGCGACAGAGCGAGACTCCGTCTCAAAAAAAAAAAAAGAATTCTTGGCTGGGCGCGGTGGCTCATGCCTGTAATCCCAGCACTTTGAGAGGCCAAGGCAGGCAGATCACGAGGTCAGGAGATCGAGACCATCCTGGCTAACATGATGAAACCCCATCTGTACTAAAAATACCAAAAAAAAATCAGCCGGGCGTGATGATGGGCGCCTGTAGTCCCAGCTACTCAGGAGGCTGAGGCAGGCGAATGGCGTGAACTGGGGAGGCGGAGCTTGCAGTGAGCCAAGATTGCACCACTGCACTCCAGCCTCGGCAATAGAGCGAGACTCCATCTCAAAAAAAAAAAAAAAAAAAAGAATTAATTCTTAAGTTAAATACCAAAAAATGGGACAAAAAATGCGTAATTAATAATTTGCAATAATAAGTGCTATGAAGGAAAAATTCAAGGTGTTATGGGAGGATATAATAAGAGTTATTAGAGACTTGTTACCAGAATCCCTTGTAGAAGGGTTACTCACCTTAGTGAGATTCTGAGTCTGGCTGTGGATAGGGAGAACTTGGTATTTTGAAACCCCCTTCTGGTGCATCTGGCCCCCTCCCTGCCTCCCTTTCCTTTGTGAAAGCCTACACCACACCCTGGATCTCCACTCCTGAGCAAAGCAAAAACTTAGCACAGCAGTTACCATGGCCCTCAGGTGCTTCTTCTCACCTGGATGCATGTTCTGGATGAGCAACAGCAGCAATTACTCCAGGGCTGAAAGCAGAGCACAAGGGCATGACTCAGGCTCTCAACTTTAAACATGGAGTTCTGGCCAGGCATGATGGCTCATGTCTATAATCCCAGCACTTTGGGAGACTGAGGTGGGAGGATTCCTTAAGGCCAAGAGTTCAAGGCCAACCTGGCCAACATGGCAAGACTCTGTCTTACAAAAAAAAAAAACTAGCCAGGTGTGATGGCACACATCTGTGGTCCCAGCTACTTGAGAGGCTGCACCAGGAGGATCCCTTGAGCCCAGCAGTTCAAGGCTACAGTTGTTGGAACCGAACTGTCGATTCCTTCCTGGGCAGGGGTCGCCGCGAAGGATCACCGACACGAGATTCACAGCAGAGAGTTATTTATTACTAGCGCGCTAGGGTCCCAAGTTCTAAGTTGGCCCTGGGACCCCGACTGCTTGTTACAGGCTGTTTATATAGGCAAATACAAGTTCAAACACAGCTTAGGGCGCGAAATTCAAACAAAGCTTTAGGCGCGTGGTAATTGGGTCTGTCTATGGCCTGAGCAAGGTGTCTTATGCTAATTGGTTAGAGCAGGACCTTATGAGGTTTTTTCTTGGAGTTGCTGATTCCGGGAACTTCGAGGCAGGGTGGGACCCCCGGAATTGGCAGGGTGGGACCCCATGAGGTTGTTTCCCGGAATTGGCAGGGTGGGACCCTATCAGGGTGGGACCTTATTGAGGCAGGGTGGGACCCTATCCAGAGCCACCTGGTGTTAATTTTTTCTATATGAGGCCTATTTTCTAAATTTTATGAGGCCTAGTTTCATTCCCTCCTCTTTTTGTGTCAGAGGCTCAATCTTGAGCCTCTTTTTTAGTCCTGAGGGTCTGGTATAGTTGGGTCAGAACCATAGCATGTAATCTATTTTTAATAAGGGTGAGTAAGTGGTTGAGTATGCATGGCCTGAAAGTCAGGATGAGCGTGAGCAGGATGAGGGGTCTTAAGATGGTGGAGATTAGGGTGCTAAGCCAAGGGGATTGGTTGTACTAATTTTTAAACTAACTTTGTTGAGATTTTTTTCTCTTTTAGTTTTGCCATAGAATCTTTAACTATTTTTGAATGATCTGCATAAAAACAACATTGCTCTTTTAGGGCTGCACAGAGCCCGCCCTTTTTTAGAAAGACAATTTCTAGTCCTTGTCGGTTTTGTAATATAATTTCAGACAGAGAAGTCAAGGACTTTTCAAGTTTTGTGATAGATTGTTCTATGGCTTTAAGGTTTTTATTTATGGCTACTTTAAGTTGTTGCAGATGATGGTTACTATGCACTAGGGCTGCTGTCCTGGTCTTAACTCTAGCCGCTACCTTAATTTTTAACATGTCGGCGAGGGTGAGGGAGATTAAGGGCGGGGAAGTGCTTTGAGGAGTTTTTAGTTGGGGCTTCTCCGATATGGAAACCGGGGGCTTCTTAGCTTCTAATAAAACCTGGTCTGGCCTTACTGCAACAGGGGCAGTGTCTGGATTGACTAATAGTCTGATTTGGAGGGGAATTTTAGGCGGGTTGTGCTGGTATAAATAGAGACTTTATATTAATTTTGTTGTTATCTATCTGTTATCAGATTTTGCCGCATCTTTAAACTTGATGTGAACCAGGTTGCAATTTTCTGAATATCGGGTTGTGGTACAGGGCTGGACAAAGGGCATAGTTATATACTAAGGTTTTGTGGCTTATTTTTACTTTTTATTATTAGTAGTTACACAGGACCAGTTTTTGCAATACAAGTGAGTCAGATTTCTACAAGTTTTTTATTGGTTCTGTCTTGCATCCGGGACAGGCATAAAACCTGTTCTGGCTGATGGACATTTTTCTAGCCTGTCTTTTTTATTTTTGTCTATCTTGAGGAGTTCTTAATAGGACTCCTGTGGGACTAGTAAACCGGGGGCCTGTGTCTTTTATTTTTTTTTTGCTATATATATATATTTTTTTTTAAGTTGAAATAGAGGTCTGGAAACCAAGTCTTTATAGGAGCATTCTCGGAGGTCTTATTTAAGACCTCTTGATTATTAAAATTAATTATCTGTCAGGTCAGGCTAAATGGCCGGTGGGGATTAGCGTCAAAAACTACACTAGAGACGGCGCAGGGAAGAAGGGTAAACAATAAGTAAGGAGTTAGATACGAGAGAGTCTTATCTTGAGCGGGTCCGCGGAGCGTTGGAGTTTTCACGTCTTAAGTGGTGTTGATCCGGACGTCTCTGGAGCAGCCTTGGCGTGGGATGCGTGGATCTAAGTGGAGATTCCGTCAACCTTTATGGCTGGAAGGGGTGACTGGTCAGGATAACAATGTAGGGTTCTTTCCACCGAGGCTCTAGTCCTTGAGTGCGATGCCGTCTAACGTAGACAGAGTTTCCCACCTGGAAGGGGTGACTGGTCTGTGTATGTCTTGGTTGGTACAGTTCTGCCAAGGGGGCCCAGATTTGGGCCTGTACTGCTTGGAGTCCTTTTAGCCGGGCCTGTAGGTCAGTCTTAGGATCGGAGGGGGAGAAGGAATTAAGCAAGGTTGACAAAGGGGGAGGTCCTCCGTAGAGGATTTCATATGGAGTGAGCCCAAAACGGTTAGGTGTATTCCGGGCCCTTAACAGAGCTAAGGATAGGAGGCGTCTCCAATCTTTTAAACCAGTCTCTAAGGTTAATTTAATAAGGGTCTCTTTTATTGTTTTATTTATTCTTTTTACCTGTCCTGAGCTCTGGGGTTTATAGGCACAATGTAATTTCCAATTAATCCCCAATATTCTGGCGAGCCCCTGACTTACCTGAGAAACGAAGGCCGTCCCGTTATCTGACCTAATTACCTTGGGAAGTCCGAATCTAGGAAAGATTTCTTCCAAAATTTTCTTGGCTACTATGTGTGCCGTTTCTTGCCGGGTGGGGTAGGCTTCTACCCATCCTGAAAAGGTATCTACAAACACCAGTAGGTACTTATATCCAGCATAGTGAGGTTTTACTTCAGTGAAGTCTATTTCCCAATAGACTCCTGGGCGGTTATCACGAGTTTGTTTCCTTTCTGGCACTCGGGTAGCCCCAGCGTTTACCTGCTGACAGACCTTACAGGCAGATGTCACTTGTTCTACGAGGGTACTTGTCTTTGGGATTAGAAAGTCAGTTTTTTAATCAGTAATTTTAGCTTTCAATTATTTAAGTGTGTCCAGGCATGCATCTGCTGGATCATTGCCAGGGCCTCCTTGGTTAGCATTGGGGGTTCGTCAGTGCTGCCAGCAGTTATGCCCCCGGGATTTTTTCTCTTGGCCTAGCCGTGGGGGCTGAGCCTCTTTAGGGACCCCTTCTGGGGGTCCGGCAGGTGACACAGGGCGGCTGGGCTGGGGGCTGCCCTCAGGACTGGGCTCTGTGCCTTTTTGCAGGGAACTTTCCGAATGGAAACTCTGGTTGCTGTTCTCATCATTGAGATCCAGCAGGATGAGAGGGCCACCCCCTCGGGGACTGGCGCCCCTGCCCCGACGTTCCCGGCCACGGGATCTCTTTGCCCCGCCACCTGCCCGCCTTCGTTCCTCCTCCTGGGGGTCCACCACTGGCACTTACTTGAAGATACGAAGGGAAGTGTTGCCTACAGTCACTCATTGCTTCTTCCATTTTTGGACCTTCTTGATGGTCGCCATTACCTTCTTGATGTTATCTTCGGCCCGGCTCCGGGTCTCGGCCCGTACGGTCCGGCCGGCCATGCCGGCGTGGCTGGGGCCGGAGCCGAGCCCGCGGCGGGGCCGCCTCCCGTCTGGCGGGCTCAGGCTTGGCGCCAGGCCCGGGCGCCGCGCTCTCGGCCTGCCGTTCCTCCGGGAGTTGGCCGTGCCCTCTTTTGTCCTTAACGCCTCCGCGAGTCCCCTGTTCTTTGCAGTAGGCACACTGGTCTTTTTCCACTTTTGGCCGTCTCCGCTTCTTTCCCTCTCTCCCTGGTCCTTTCTTTCTCACAACTGCTGCCAGGATTTTTGTTAAATGCTTATCCTTTACTCGGTTTTTACGATCCTCTCGCTCTATCTGTTCCTTCGCTAACCTGGCTTCCCTTTCCTTAGGGGTTTCTTTCTTATCTTGGCCAAATTTGTGGGGCGTTTCCCTGCCCCTTTGAGACCCGCCAACAGAGCCTGGCGATAGATTTGGAGACTCTCCCTACCTGGTGCCGTTTCATAGTCCTAGTCCGGGCGGGTGAGGGGAAATCCCTCGTCTATTTTATTGGGAAGTTGGGTTGGGAGGCCTCCTGGTCCTGGCACATTTTTCCGGGCCTCCAAGAGGACTTGCTGCCTTTTTCAGTGGTTAAGAGGACCTGCAGGAGTTGCTGGCAATTATCCTAGGTGGGCTGGTGGGTGAGGAGAATGGATTCTATTAACGAGGTTAGGGCCTGAGAGTCTTGGGAAAAGGAAGGGTTATGGGTCTTCCAGTTATAGAGGTCAGAGGCAGAGAAGGGCCAGTACTGGACTGTGTGACTGACAGTACGGAGGGGAAAAAGGGAGGATTGCTAAGTGGAAGGGCCTTCTGGGTCCTCAGTCCGCCGCAAGCGGAGACGAGGAGGTGTCGGCGGCGGCGTCCGAGGGGTGAGTTTGGGCGGGGCTGGAGGAGGAGACGGGGTGGAGGGAGGGGCCGAGGGAGAAGTTGGAGAAAGGGTAGGGGTCGAGGCGGTAGAGGAAAGAGCTGGGGACAAGACAGGGGGCAAGGGTGAAGCGTAAGGTGGAGGTCCCCGAAGGGGGTTTTGAGGTGGAGGAGGCAGGGGTTCGAGAAGGAGGAGGTCCCTCTGGGGTTTATCTGGGAGGACTGGCTTATGCGGGTCCGGATTCCGATTCTTTGGGGCTTCTAAGGCAAGGAGGGTAGATTGGGATGGGGAAGGGGAATGGAGGAAGGGTTTCACCCAAGAGGGAGGGTTTCGGACCAGATCCTCCCAAGTAATTATGTAGGCCACCTGGTCTGGGTGTCCGTGTGGCCCAGGATCCATCACTGTTGCTTTAACCTGTAAGATAATTGGGAGGTTAAATGTTTCGTCCCGGGGCCACCCAACATGGAGGGTAGGCCACTTGGACGAGCAGAATTTTCGCCATCGTCCCTTACGGAATTCTATGGAGAGGTTGTGGGCTCGAGCCCGAACGTCAGGGAAGTGAGTCAGGGTCAGAGACAAAGGAGTCGTCAACGTCTGTCTTATTTCGTCCACGTATAACAAACAAGGACAAAACAAAAGTAACAAAAACAAAGACCAGACAAGTAAGGAGAAGCCGCGCGGCCAGAGAGTAGCGCCACAAGATTACAAAATATTCAGACGGCAGGGGCGGCCTGCCTACAGATTTGAGGAGGCTGACCGAGTCATTAGCCTTCTCCCAGACTACCGCCAGGGCGTCCCCCAGGGCGAAAAGTGGGAAGGTGCGGGACACGTCTGTCCCCCTTCCCCACTTAATTCAGAAGGAGTACTCTCCAGAGTTCAGAGTTAGCCGGCAAGACAGACAGAACAAAACGAAGGTACCTGGTAGGTCCGTTCAGTCAGCAGTCCGTGGCCCGGGCCAGATAGGTCTCCGCCGGATGGGTCGGGGGTCCTCGGACGACCCCACTTCCCGGCCAATGCACCAAATGTTGGAACCGAACTGTCGATTCCTTCCTGGGCAGGGGTCGCCGCGAAGGATCACCGACACGAGATTCACAGCAGAGAGTTATTTATTACTAGCGCGCTAGGGTCCCAAGTTCTAAGTTGGCCCTGGGACCCCGACTGCTTGTTACAGGCTGTTTATATAGGCAAATACAAGTTCAAACACAGCTTAGGGCGCGAAATTCAAACAAAGCTTTAGGCGCGTGGTAATTGGGTCTGTCTATGGCCTGAGCAAGGTGTCTTATGCTAATTGGTTAGAGCAGGACCTTATGAGGTTTTTTCCCGGAGTTGCTGATTCCGGGAACTTCGAGGCAGGGTGGGACCCCCGGAATTGGCAGGGTGGGACCCCATGAGGTTGTTTCCCGGAATTGGCAGGGTGGGACCCTATCAGGGTGGGACCTTATTGAGGCAGGGTGGGACCCTATCCAGAGCCACCTGGTGTTAATTTTTTCTATATGAGGCCTATTTTCTAAATTTTATGAGGCCTAGTTTCACAGTAAGCTATCATCACATCACTGCACTCCAGCCTAGGTGACAGAGCAAGACCTGTTAAAACAAACAAACAAACACTGAGGGTTTCCTCTAAACTTGACATCTAAACAAACTTTTTCCAAATGTTCAAATATAAAAATATTAACTTTCCTGTCAAAAACCATGAAAGTGTTTATACACTTGAACTCAGCAATCCTACTCTTGGATATTTAAGAATTAAGTCAACAGAAGAATGAAACTATGTACACCGATTTGGTCATTGTAGTGTTAAGTATAATAAGGAAAAAAAGCAAAAAGCCTAAATACTCTATAGTTGGGAAACGGTTAAGTAGATTGTGGGATATTAACTTGTCAGGATTACTAACTTATGGCCATCGTGTCACCTGTGGGAAAATATGAATGAAGTAAGTGCACATGAAAAAGCAGAATACAAAATTCAATGTTAACCAATACAAGCTACATAAACAGGAGTATGCAGAACACAGATGACAAGGCAAAAAGGAAAATTGGAATCAATTTGCTAGGGTGGTAGGACAACAGGACAGAAACCCAGACTGAAAGATTGAACTGGTTTAAGCAAAAAGGAGAAAATTTATTTGCTCAGATAACCAAGTGCTTCGGTTGGGCGAGAGAGGCACGGCCTTGGGGATGTCCCGAAAGAGGGACACATTGCCATCAGGACTTCCCATCCCCCTCTCTCTTCACTTCCCTCTCCAGGGAAGTATCTTTCCCTCAACCCAACCTCTTCCCAAGATGACAATTTATCCGCTAAACTCACATTCTCCTATCTTCCCACCAGGATGACAGTGCCTACTTAAGTTGTGGCTCTAGTTTAAGAATAACTCTGGGAAAGGTACTGATTAATCTGGTTTGGGTCATGTGCCCATCTCTGGACCATCAATGGCCAGGTTACTGGGCTTGGCACACACCTGGCAACCAACCCTGTAGTCAAGGGATCTGGGCTATTTAAGAAGAAAGTTGGCTGGCTACAGAGGCTCACGCCTGTAATCCCACTTTGGGAGGCTGAGGCGGGAAGATACATTGAGCTCACGAGTTCAAGATCAGCCTGGGCAACATGGCAAAACCCTGTCTTGGCTAATTTACAAAAATTAGCCAAGCATAGTGGTGCATGCCTGTAGTCCCAGCTACTCAGGTGGCTGAAGTGGGAGGATCTTCCTGAGCTTAGGAGAGAGAATGTGGCTGCAGTGAGCCGTGATCGTGCCACTGCACTCCAGCCTGAGTGACAGAGGCCCTATTTCAAAAGAAAAAAAAAAGCTATTTGGATATATTTTTTTATTTTAAAAAAAATAAGAAGAGAAGAGAGAAACTTCCACGAGGATCCTATGTTTAGAGGAGGAGAGAAGTGCTGCTCCCAGTTGAATCAATTTGTCTATTGCCCAACTTAACATTTCAGAAAGATATCTTATTCCCTTAATACAGGTTCCAAGGGCAGATTGAGATTTCCTGGTGCAATGTGCTTTATTAATAAGGCCACTTGGTACAGTAGGAAGAGCGCTACACCGAATGCCAAGAAAATGGATTCTGGTCCTGACTGCCACGAATAAGCGGCATGACATTGGGCTAGTCCTTAAACTTCTCTGGATTTCAGTTTCTTCACCCCTGCCAGAACAGTATAATTTCCTTGAGGGTTGGAATCAGGTCTGTGTGTATGGAGATTTGCATTTGGGAACAACTCTAGGGGCTTGGATGGGAAAAGGGACAAGTTGAAAATACAGTTGCAACAAAGTCCTCGGCCATCCCATGGGGAGCTCTGGGCCTGGGATGGCCTTTCAGGGTTGTCAAAAATTTCAGCAAGTGGGTCTGGCTTTTATATCCCTGCCTTGGTTTGGATGTTTGTCCCCTTCAAACCTCGTGTTGAAATATGATCCCCATAGTTGGAGGTGTTAGGGTCAATACACCCAGCTGCTGGGAGGATGAGTGTCTTCCTCCTGAAGGAGGGTATCTGGGCAGCATACTATAGCATCCACTATAGTCAATAGACACAGTGGCTGGGAGGGTAGGTGCTCGTTAAGTATTTGTTAAATTTAATACGTTATGTAAGATGGAAAGTGTGGATTAGACCCTTTCAGGAGTTGCTCAGAACCTCTTCTCATTCTGGGGGCTGCCAGATTTGCAAATTGTTAAATAAATAAATAGTCCATTTCAGCACTATTGCATATACCTATTTGTCTCCTGGAGGATTTATGGAAAAGGGAAAATTAAAATCTTTAGTTTTTTTGTTTTTTTGTTTTTGGGGGGTTGGGTAGTTTTTTAAATATAGGAGTTGGACTAGAAATAGGAGAAGAATGTCTACTAAAATGAACGTTGACTGACCTGTTCAGCTAGCAAGAATAAGGCATTCTTTGTGGTGGAGTTAACAGTGAAAGTATTAAGGAAGCAATTACTATATATATTACACACAGTCAAGCTGTGCTCTCCAGTACAGTAGCCACTAGCCACAGGAGACTTTGACTTAAAATAGTTAAAATTAAATAAAATTTAAAGTTCAGTTTCTTAATCACACTAGTCACATTTCAAGTCCTACACATAGCCATATGTAGCTACCGTATTACAGTGCAGATAAAACTTTTCCATCATCACAGAAAGTTCTATTGGAGAGCTCTGGTCTACACTGAATAGTTGTGTTCTTTACTTTCATTCAATAAAAATCCAGTTTACTCTCATGAATTGTGCTGCTTATTATCGTGAGAGCACTGGAACGAGAGCCAAAAATTAAAAAGGCTTGGGCAAAAAGGATTGCCCTGAATCCAAGTTTCTTCTTGGAAATCCAAGTAGTACAGGACAATACTCAAATGGAATAAGTCTTTGTTGTCATTTCATCCTGTCCCTGCTGTCTGGATCATCTGGATGCAACCAGGACAAACCGCCCCGAGCTTCTAAAGTCAGCTCTGCCTGTGGCTCCCCACCGTCCACCTCAGGAACAACTGCTGAGGTGTTCCACCGTGAGGAACAACTGCTCCTTCAAGCCCCAAACCGTCAAGATTTACACATTCAACACCAGATTTGTGTTGCTTTTAAAAATGCTTCCTGGAATTTCAGCATTAGCTCTGAGTCTGATGTATTGAAGTCCAGCAGCAATGCCGTCTTGTTCTTTTCTATTAATTTTGTTTTCAGCAGGTGAGTTGTTACACAGTCCTTAGTGGATTCTGACGTCCATGGCCACCATCTATTAATTTTTATAAATTTTGACTTGTTAAACCTATGTAAAAGAAGCAGATTCATAGAGCGAATCCCCAAGAACTCATCAAGCAGTCTTAACAATTTTCAATCCATAGGCTATCTTGGTGTCTTTGTCTCCCCTACCCACACTCTCCACCCAGGATTAACTAGACCCAAATTCCAGATATCACATCATTTCATTTGTAAATATTTCCCTATGTATCTCTAAATGATAGGATGCTCTTTTAAAATAATATTAAGCATAATACCATAATAACAAATTAAAACTCCAATAATTCCTTAGTATCTTCAAAAATCCAGGCATCCAAATAAGGTCCATACATGCTGGGCACAGTGGTAATAAATGAAGAAAAATAATAGAATTTTTCTATTTTCCCCAGCTGCTGGGGAGTCTGAGGCAAAAGGATCAATGGAGCCCAGGAGTTCAAGACCACACTGGGGAATGTAGTGAAATCCCGTCTAAAAAACAAACAAACAAACAAAAAAATTAGCAGGGAATGGTGGCCCAGATGTGTAGTCCCAGCTAGTTGAGAGGATCACTTGAGCCCTGGAGTTTGAGGCTACATTGAGCTATGATAGTGCCACTGTACTATGGTCTGGGTGACAGTGAGAGACCCCATCCCTAAAAAATACAAATTTTTAAAATGTATAAATTAAAAAACTAGGTCCATACAACACAAATGGTTGATACATCTTTTTAAGTCTTTAAATCTTTACATCCTCTTCTCTATCTCTTTTTTTTTTATACTTTAAGTTCTAGGGTACATGTGTACAATGTGCAGGTTTGTTACATATGTATACATGTGCCATGTTGGTGTGCTGCACCCATTAACTCGTCATTTACATTAGGTATATCTCCTAATGCTATCTCTCCCCCCTCCCCCTCCCCACAATAGGACCCGGTGTGTGATGTTCCCCTTCCTGTGTCCAAGTGATCTCATTGTTCAAGTCCCACCTATAAGTGAGAACATGTGGTATTTGGTTTTCTGTTCTTGCCATAGTTTGCTGAGAATGATGGTTTCCAGCTGCATCCATGTCCCTACAAAGGACAAGAACTCCTCTATCTCGTTTTATTCCTCACAGTTTTTTGTAAAAGAAACCAAGTCTTCTGTCTTGTAATTTCCCAGAGTCTAGACTTTGTTCATTGCATCCCTGTGGTATAAAACAACATGTTCCTCTGTCTCCTTTATTTTCTGTAAATGGAAGTTAGACCTAGAGTCTTGATCAGATTCAGGTTTGACTTTTTCTCTTCTTACAAGACATTTTATACATTGTGTTGTATACTTCTAAAGTACCAGATAATGATGTCATCATCACTGATAATCATTGCCTAGATCTGTTAATGCAATCTAGGTTGCAAAACTGTGATGATTTAATTCTATCATTTTTCTTCATTTATTACCTGGAATGCATCCTTTAAAAAGTCAATTTCCCTCATTAACTATTCAGTTACACAGAGGTAAAGTTAATGTAGGAAAGGCAAAATAAGTGCTTGATTTTTTTCTCTTTATTGCCAGTTTTCAAAAGAATAAGCTAGTTCACCACCATCCTCCAGAAGGTTAACTCTGAGTTTTTATTTGCTTGATATCATTATGAGATAAACACACTTGATATGTCTCTATCTATTGCAGTTATTGTACAGATTGTTCCATCTTTGGCCAATGGGAACATCTTCAGGCTAGCTCTAGAGTCCTTTTGACATGACCTCAGTAGGTAATGTCAAATACCTTATTATCTGATGTAATAATACGTGCCCATTGTCTAATCTGTTTGCTTTGGTATCATTTCATATTTCCCCTGCAAAGACACCACTCACTCATGATTGTGCAGTCACAGAACTTGAGAATTTTTTATATAAAAACTCAAGAATGTGACTGGGTGCAGTGGCTAACACCTGTAATCCCAGCACTTTGGGAGGCCAAAGTGGGTAGATCACTAAAGGTAAGGAGTTCAAGACCAGCCTGGCCAACATGGAGAAACCCCATCTCTAATAAAAATTCAAAAATTAGCCGGGCATGGTGGCGAGTGCCTGTAATCCCAGCTACTCAGGAGGCTAAAGCAACAGAATCTCTTGAACCCAGGAGGCGGAGGCTGCAGTAAGCCAAACTCATGCCACTGCACTCCAGCCTGGGCCACAGAGCGAGACTCCATTTAAAATAAATAAATAAATAAAACAAACAACACCTCAGGAATGCAGTTCTTCTGTCATCAATATATTATGAATACTTTATATTAATTTATGTATTTAATGAATAGTTATTGAGAATTGACTATGTATCAGGTACTAGAACAATTCACAATCCAGCAGGAAAGACAGACAATTGTAAAAAATGGTATAAATGGTTATATTTAAGCATGCTATGGTGAAAAGGACTATAAAAGAAAAGGAGAAGGTGCAATGAGAATATGTAACACCTTGTCTGAGGTATTAGGAAAGGTTTTCCTGAGGAAGTGAGTAAGAAGTTGAAATGCAAAGGGTAAGTAGGATGAGGTTAGCTAAGCAAAGAGATAGAGAAAGAACCTTTGCACGTACCAAATCTGGAGGTGGGAGAAACTTATCATGCTCAAGGAACTGAAAGGCCTTTGTGAGCTGGACTGTGGGAAGGAAGAAAGAGAGGGTACACAATGAAGCTGGAAATGCACATGGAGGTCAAATCACACAGGGCCTGTGGATCACATTAAGGATTTTAGACTTTCTCCGAAAAGAAATGAGAAGCCACTGAAAAGTTTTAAGAGAGAAACAACATGATCAGATTTTCATTTTTAAGAAAACACTCCAGCTGTTATGTGGAGAAAATAAACTGGAAAGAACAAGAATGAAAATGAGGCCAGGCACAGTGGCTCACACCTGTAATCCCAGAAGTTCGGGAGGCAGAGGCGGGCGGATCACGAAGCCAAGAGATTGAGCCCATCCTGGCCAACATGGTGAAACCCTGTCTCTACTAAAAATACAAAAATTAGCTGGGCATGGTGGTGTACACCTGTAATCCCAGCCACTCAGGAGGCTGAGGCAGGAGAATCGCTTGAACCCTGGAGGCGGAGGTTGCAGTGAGCTGAGATCACGCCACTACACTCCAGCCTGGGCAACAGAGCTAGACTCCGTCTCCAAAAAAAAAAAGAAAATGAAAATTAGAGAGCTATTACATTAGTCCAGGTGAAAGATCATGGTGTCTTGAACTAAGATGACAGCAGTGAAGATAGATATGTACAGATTCAACATATTTATGCACAACCAAAAACTCAGCTTTATGCCTAAGGGGGAAGCAAGGGAAGCATTCTCACTAAACTTAGAAACAAGACAAGGATGCCCACTATCACCATGTTATTTAACATCTTTCTAGATGTATTAGTCAATGCAATTAGACAAGAGAAGGGAACTCATGGTATCAAAACTGGAAAAAAGTTATAAAGTATCACTATTTACATAGATTGTATTACTATATATTCAGAAAAGCCAACAGAATCAAATAGAAAATGCACTATAAACAAAACAAATATTCAATTAATGTCTATAAACCAATTATCTTTTAGGTATGCAAATAGCAATCAATTAGGTATAGTGGGGAAAAGACACTATTTTGAATAGCAACAAAAAAACGTAAATTCCCAGACCAGGCATGGTGGCTCATGACTATAATCCCAGCATTTTGCAAGGTTGAAGTGGGAAAATCGCTTGAGTCCAGAGTTCAAGACCAGCGTGGGCAACACAGTGAAACCCCGTCTCTACAAAAAAAAATACAAAAATTAGCTGGCCGTGGTGGTGCATCCCTATAGTCCCAGCTACTCAGGAGGCTGAGGTGGAAGGATCGCTTGAGCCCAGGAGGTTGAGGCTGCAGTGAGCCACGATCGTGCCACTGCTCCAGCCTGGGCACCACAGTGAGACCTTGTCTCAAAAATAAAAATTTAAAAATTCCTAGGAGTAGACTTGCCAAGAATTGTACAAGATCTATATGATGAAAACTTTAAAATGTTCCTCAGGAACACAACAAAGACTTGGAACAAATGGGAAGGTCTCCCATGCTCTTGGATAAGATAACATTCACAAAACATCAGTTCTCCCTACATGCATCCACACATTTAGAAACAGATACACCTTTGATTACATTGGCAAATGCAGGTTGGGTTGCTTAACAGGTGAAAACAGAAGCCACAAGGTGGTAGAACAATGTTAGTTGAGGGGAAGTGGCTTTTTATGGAGATAGAGACAGAACAGTGTGTGCAAAGACATGGGAAATACTTATCCCATCCAAAGTGTGCAAAGACCTGGGGTAGGAAATACTTATCCCATCCAAGGAACTCAAAAGGGGACTGCAGTAGGTGAGGAAGAGAAGAGTGTGCATTGAATTTGGAAAGGTAGTGAGTTTAGAAGAAGTGAATAGAAAGTGAGGCAGTGGAGACTGGAGGCTGCAGGCCATACTCCCAGCAAGACTGGCTGCTCTGGAGGCAGGGATAGGATGCTGGCTGATACCTCCTTAGCAAGGGAGGTATTCAGCCCCACCCCTCCCTCTAAGAGGGCAGGGATTATTCATTGCTATGTTTAGAGTAGTACTGGATACGAACTGGACCTTCATCGATGTCTCCCGAAGTCCCTGAGCTCAGGGACCTTGGTTCTTCCTAGGTCCCATGGCTCTCACTGGAAATTGGTTCTCAACAGTCCATTTTCAGCCCTTCGCAGGAGACATATGCACAAGACATCCACTCTTGACTTAATACCAGCAGGGGATGAACTTGGCATTGTTTATCCAGAAGCAGGGAAGGATGAATGAGGGAAGTTCCACTCGCCCCAGGGCCACCCTGCTGCAGTGATCTGTGGTACAAAGGCCGGAGAGCCGGCTCCTTACAGAGGTGCAGTTGTAGTTAGGAATGGAAGAGAGCTAACCTGATATCAGGACAGAACTGTGACCTCTTACCCAGAGTTAACCAACAATATGGCGGTGTCGACTTAGGAAGCCCCAACTTTATGTACCTAATCCATGCCTGATTTCCTGTCCCAAAGAAGCCTGGGCCCTGGGAAGGTGACTTGAAGTCCATTTCCTGGAACAAAGGCACACAGCAGTGCTGCTTCATGAGCTGCCAAGTAAAACTGTCAGAATCTATTTAAGAAAACCAGGTCGGTCTGGCCGTCTGGCTGCATTTACTGAGAATGGCCACTGAGACAAAGAGGAAAAGAGTGTTCATTCAATTCATTCACTGATATTTACTGAGGGCCTACCATGTGTCAAGTCTGTTCTAGGTGGTAGGGATACAGAAATGAGCCAAATACACAACCCCTGTCCTCACAAAGCTTACTTTATGGTGGAGGGAGATAGACCAATAAAGATGTAGACAAAATAGTGTTAGTTAGAAGGTGGTGAGTGCTTCAGTTTCAGTTAGCATAGAAAAATATCAGTAGGACATTTTTAGGATACAACAAAGTATTAGCAGAGCGTATAGATAAGGTGCAGGACCCTGTATTAATGTGGTAGAGCAGTCGATGAAGGGCTTTCTAAAAAGGTGACATTTAAGCTGAATCCTGAAAGATACATGTGAACAGTGAAGGAGAGGGAGAAATATTACAAAGGCCTGAGTTAGGCAAGAACTTGGAATGTTCAAAAAACAGAAAGAACATCAATTTCTGCAGTGCACAGAGTTGGGGAAGATCCTGAAGGTGAGGCTGGGGAGGCCGGCATGTCTTGAGAATGTGGGTCTTTCCTAACGTGTTGTGCCCACTACAGCAGGATTATCGATTCGACTGTAACACGGCCCACTCACAGCTCACTGCCTAACTCACCTGTCTGGCCTCAGCTCAGAGAGGCCATCTTAAGAAAGTCTCAAGAATGGTCAAAGTAGAAGTCAAGTTTATGCTCCAAAGTTCATACACAACACTCCTCGGGGAGCTTCTGGGATTTTCATTCAGATCATTTACTTTCATGTTACATACTCTTTTAATAAATTTCCTTATTGGGTTTCCAAGCCCACAGCAAATTACAAACAACAGATTAGAAGGGGAGGGAAGGGCAGGCACTCTGTTCAAATGACATTTTAATTCAGTGAGTCATTTTGCTTGGACACCACCCTCCTCCGTGACTGGGTTCATGTGACTGCAAGGACTCCCAGGATCACTCGAACACCCTTCTGACATTTATGTTTACTGTGCCATGGTACAGTGAGAAGGACACTGATACACATTAGTAGTCCTAGATACAAGTCCTGATTTCCCCATTCATAGTTTCGTGTCCCCGTTAGATTGCGAATGACGTAAGGACATGTGTCTTAGTCATCTTTCAGTTCACCCATAACCCATGCCCCTTCTCCAAGCCTAGAATAATGCCAGTCGTGTAACAGTGCCTGATAAATGGATCTTAAATAAATAAATGAAAATATGATCTTGGATAAATGACTCTCTCCGTTCCTCAAATGCCTTATCTATAGAAGGAAAGAGGATGTGCATCTTAAGGACTTGCTTGGAATAGTAGATAACACAGTATATATAGAAAGAGTAATGTTAAGTAAACGTACAATATAAATATGAGATATTTTGCTCCTTGTGGCTGAATCATCCAGAAGTGTCCTTCAAAAGGTCAAGGGAACCTTTAGGTCTTTGTGCCTATGTCTGGAGTAGTTGCCACTAGATGGCAATATTTTCTTAAGGCATGGTTAGCCATTTTTGAGTCTACCCCAGTGGTCTTCAAACTGGGGATTCCCATACTGTTGGGAGTACAAAATGCTTTCCAAGAGGTGCTCAATTATGGATAGCTTTGTGGAAATCTGATCCTCAACTTCAATGTGTTCTCTTTCCTAAAATCAACCTGCTTGGGAAAGCGCCCATATTCACAATAGCTCTTTCCCAATTTTTCAGAAAGGAAAGCATACCCATTATTAACCTGAAATCTTATTTTATGGCACCATCAGATAAATACCCACCAAGGCATCAGACGAAGGAGAAATCTTCAACAATCAAAAAGGAACCACTCTTTTTCTGTCTTTCACATACTTCTGTTAAGAGTGAAACCTGGCTTTAGGAATGGGGTATTTTGGCTCTTGTTGTTATGGTCTTCATGAATAAAATATATGGTAAGTGGGGTGGTGGGAATAAAACTTTTTCCATCCCCTGAGAATTATCAGCAAATGCCTTGATCTTAAGAAAGCAAAGCAAAGAGAGCATCTGTTTAAAAAATAGCTTTTTCACATATATAAATATAGTAATTTTCAGCCGGGTGCAGTGGCTCACACCTGTAATCCCAGCATTTTGGGAGACTGAGGCAGGCAGATCATGAGGTCAGGAGATCGAGACCATCCTGGCTAACATGGTGAAATCCTGCCTCTACTAAAAATACAAAAATTAGCTGGGAGTGGTGGGTGCCTGGAATCCCAGCTACTTGGGAGGCTGAGGCAGGAGAATTGCTTGAACCCGGGAGGCGGAGGTTGCAGTGAGCTGAGATTGTGCCACTGCACTCCAGCCTGGCAACAGAGCAAGACTCCATCTCAAACAAACAAACAAACAAACAAACCCCACAAAACTACATATATATATATATATATATATATATATATATATAGTAATTTTCAGCTATCCTCAATACTCATCTCAAACTCACATCATTAGCAGGAAAGAAATATGTTGGAATGGCGAAAGCAGTTGATTATTTAATTTAATTTATTTACTTTTATTTATTTATTTTTAAAGATGAGGTTTCACCATGTTGGCCAGGCTGCTCTGGAACTCCTGGTCTCAGGTGATCCACACACCTTGGCCTCCCAAAGTGCTGGGATTACCAGTGTGAGCCACCATACCTGGCCTACTTATTTATTTTTGAAACAGGATCTCACTGTCGCCCAGACTGGAGTGGAGTGGCACGATCAAAGCTCACTGCAGCATTGACCTCCCAGCTCAAGCAATCCTCCCACCTTAGCCTCCCTATTGGTGAGACTACAGGCACGCCCCACCAAGCCAGGCTAATTTTTCTATTTTTTGTAGAGTTGGGAGTTGGGGTTTCACCAATTGTCCAGGCTGATCTCGAACTTCTGGGCTCAAGCCATCCTCCCACCTTGGTCTCCCAAAGTGCTGTGATTACAGGCGTGAGCCACCACACCCAGCTGATTATCTTAAATGTAATTAAAATCTATTTTTAGGATCACCAAACTTTTCATGACACACTAGCTAAAAGAAACCAATAAAACTTTTACATGATTTCTTTCAAATGTGGTGTGTGTTTTTCAACAAGGTGGTTATAAAATATTTGTAACAAATTATATGATAAATTATTCATACTTCGTTTACGTAACAAAATAAAAATTTAGAATATTCCATTATTAGTCAATTCTTATCTTTATTATCTCATTTTATTTAATATTGTCTATTTCCCACTAATGAAAACACAATTCTATGTTACTTGCCAGATCAATTCATTTTTGCAGCTTATATGTTTTCATTAAATCCATACGAAAAGTTTTCTCATGATATCTAATGAAACTGGCTGGGCGAGGTTGCTCATGCCTATAATCCCAGCACTTTGGGGAGACAAGGCAGGAGGATCACTTGAACTGAGGACGACATAGTGGTATCATGCATGTCTCTACAAAAAAACATTTAGAAATTAGTTGAGCATGGTGGCACTCACCTGCAGTCCCAGCTACTTGGGAAGCTGAGGCAGCAGGATCACTGGAGGCCAGGAGATTGAGGCTGCAGTGAGCTATGATCGCACCACTGCACTCCAACCTGGGTGACAGAGCAAGGTCTTGTCTCAAGATAAAATTAAATTAAATTGAATTAATAGTTCTATGTCTGATTTCCTCAGAGTTTGATACTTGCATATTGATACATTTTACCAAAGGAATATCATTATTTGTTCTATATTCCTTGCTCTATAAATAGTTTATAATTTGGCTACTCATGACATCCCATTACTGTAAATTAGATAATAAAGAACAGTATATTGATTTGTTGATTTGTTTTTATAACTTTAAAAACTAATAAATGGAAAAAATACATAACTGAATTATGCTAAATCTACCTCAACTTAATCTTTCCCACTTTTAATCCTTACAACAACCCTTAAAATAGGTACTATTATTTCCCACACAGAGAGTTAGGTAATTTATCTATATTTACAAAAGAAAAAAAAAAATGCCCTTTGCACAGGCCAATATAGATGTCACAAGAACCATGACATATATAAAGTGTATAAGCAAATCTTAAGTTACACTTTATATATTCTAACTGAAGTGGTTAAAACATGCTATTCAGGCCGCGTGTAGTAATGCATACTAGTAATCCCAGCACTTTGGGAGGCCAAGGTGGGTGGATCACCTGAGGTCAGGAGTTCGAGACCAGACTGACCAACATATTGAAATCCTGTCTCTACTATATAAACACAAAAAATTAGCTGGGTGTGGTGGTGGGCGCCTGTAATCCCAGCTACTCGGGAGGCTGAGGCAGGAGAATCGCTTGAACCCAGGAGGTGGAGGTTGCCGTGAGCCGAGGTTGTGCCACTGTACTCCAGCCTGGGTGACAGAGCGAGACTCTGTCTCAAAACAAACAAACAAAAACCATGCTATTCTGGCATAGTGATTATGTAAGTTAAAGACACTTAAAAATTAACAGGTGTAAGAAGGTCACCTTGACCTTTGTTATCTTAAAAGCAGAAAATGAAGTTCCCGTGGGGAAGACATCCTCTCTATACTGGAAAGATACAACAGCCTCATCATTAAAAACAAGAAAGTTGAGGCTGAAGGAATTCCATACAAACCAAACTTGTTAAACTAACTCTTAACTTCCTAACTACTTCTCTACCCAATTAACTACCCTAGCTGAAACCCCAGTGTCTTATGACATTTTCACAGTTTACTACTCTTTGTTGAATTCAGTATATAAGTAACTGGCTGTTTCTTTTTCTATTATGTATTTATTATTTATTTATTTTTGTGACAGGGTCTCACGCTGTTACCCAGGCTGGAGTACAGTGGCACAAATACAGCTCACTGCAGCCTCGACCTCCTGGGCTCAAGCAATCCTTCCACCTCAGCCTCCCTAGTAGCTGGGACTACAGGCGTGCACCACCACACCTGGCTAATTTTTGCTTTTTTTTTTTTTTTTTGGTAGAGACAGGGGTTTCAGCACATTGCCCAGGCTGGTCTCAAACTCCTGGGCTCAAGTGATCCACCTGCCTTGGCCTCCTAAAGTGCTGGGATTACAGGTGTGAGCCACCACACCTGGCCTGTAACTGTTTCTTTAGGTCTTTATTTCTTTATGAGGGTTCCCATGCCATGTAAGAGTACAATATTATGTTTTTCTTTTGTTAATCTATGTTATGTCCATTTAATTCTTAGACCCAGCTGGAACCCTAAGAAGATGGAGGTGGAATTTTTCCACTCCTCCACTTTCGGACAATGAGGATGTAATCCTCAAATGCTGGGGGCCACCCTACTCACTCCGGAGCCTGCAGATGAGATCCCAAGAGACCTGACAAAAGCTGGCAGAGGTAGGAATTCTTATCAAAGTCAGCGCTCCTAGATCTCTGTAGTGTGCAGTTGAGAGAAAAGGTAAAAGTTTTCCTTATCCCTTTTCCTAAATCTGGATTGGCAGGAGAAAACCATTTGTAAGAATTGGCTCTTTGAAGTGTGACTCTTGTGAATTTAGTTCTGGCTACCCATAGGTTATTGATCCACAGCCTCCCTGGAACAGTCCTTGTTTTCCGTGTCTGTATCTTTTGTGTGGTTCTCCTTTTGAATTGTTTTATGCCTTGAGAGCTTGGCTTTGTGACCAGTGAGGATATTCTCTCTAGTCTCTGCCAGCCAGGAGACACAAATTGTTCGGCTTGCACCTGGCAGCTAGCAAGCTGGCCAGGAGCCCGTAACACGAAGTGTCTCTCTGTCCCATCATGTCTCTCAGGGGAGTTTGTATTAATTGTCTCAACTTTCATCACCTTGTTAACAGCGAGGGTCTGGTCAGTCGCAGTGGTCGTATCTGTAATTCCAGCACTTTGGGAGACCAGGGCAAGAGAATCCCTGGAAGTCAGGAGTTTGAGATCAGCCTGGGCCACATAGCAAGACCCAGTCTCTACAAAAAAATATAAAAATTAGCCAGAGTAATGCTGCGTACCTGTGGTCCCAGCTACTGAGGAGGCTGAAGTGGGAGGATCACTTGATCCCAGGAGATGAAGGCTGCAGTGAGCTGTATTTGTGCTGCTGCACTCCAATCTGGGTGACAGAACGAGACTCTCTCAAAATAAAAATTTATAAAAAAATAACGAAGGTCTTTTCTTTCTTTGGGAGGCTGAGGCAAGTGGATCACCTGAGGTCAGGAGTTCAAGACCAGCCTGTCCAACATGGTGAAACCCTATTTCTACTGAAAATACAAAAATTATCAGGGCATGGTGGCGGGCTCCTGTAATCCCAGCTACTCAGAAGACCGAGGCAGGAGAATCACTTGAATCCAGGAGGCAGAAGTTGCAGTGAGCTGAGATCGCGCCACTGCACTCCAGCCTAGATGACAAGAGTGAGACTCTGTCTCAAAATAAGATAAAATAAAATAAAATAAGTGTTCCAAGCCAGGCACAGTGGCTCACGCCTGTAATCCCAGCACTTTGCGAGGCCGAAGCAGGTGGATCACCTGAGGTAAGGAGTTCAAGATCAGCCTGGCCAACATAGAGAAACCCTTTCTCTACTAAAAATACAAAAATTAGCTGGGCGTGGTGACACGTTCCTGTAGTCCCAGCTACTCGGGAGACTGAGGCAGGAGAATTGCTTGAATCCAGGAGGTGGAGGTTGCAGTGAACCGAGATCGTGCCACTGCACTGCAGCTTGGGGGACAGAGCGAGATTCCGTCTCAAAAATAAATAAATAAATAATAAAATTGTTCCAGAAGTTGTATGAAATTCCTAAAAAGTTATATGTCCTAATGTAACACTATCAGTCATAATTCTAGTTATAATCTTAAAATGTTGTATGACACAGAATATAGGCAAATTTCCCAGCCAGTTGATATTATTATAGAAAACTCTCATCAGATCTTTAACTATGGCTACTTTAAGTCTTTTGTCATTTGCAGACAGCAATTGTTTACTTTGATTATTCCTGAAAGCACTTACAATGACTAGTCCAAAATTATTTATCTTCATTTTTTTCTTGTCTTTTTTTTTTTTTCAGTTGTAAAGACAGGGTCTCATTCTCAAACTCCTGGCTTCAAGTGATTCTCCTACCTTAACCTCCCAAAATACTGGGATTGCAGGCACAAGCCATCATGCCCAGCCTAAAGCTGTTTATCTTCAAAAATATTCCTGGAAAAGACTCAGATAAGTTCACTGGAATATAGGTTTCTGATAATTTTAAGATCATACCATTGGACTGGATAAGAACTTTCAGAATTTTAATGGAAAACTTGGATTCATAAAACTACTCATTCAAGATCAAGCAAAACAAGAATTAATTACATGGGATTGAATGAATTGATTCCAAAAATATGATTTTTTAGGCTGGGCGCAGTGGCTCACACCTGTAATCCCAGCACTTTGGGAGGCTGAGGCGGGCGGATCACGAGGTCAGGAGATCAAGACCATCCTGGCTAACATGGTGAAACCCTGTCTTTACTAAAAATACAAAAAATTAGCCAGGCGTAGTCGTGGGCACCTGTAGTCCCAGTACTCGAAAGGCTGAGGCGGGAGAATGGTGTGAACCTGGGAGGCGGAGGTTGCAGTGAACCGAGATCGTGCCACTGCACTCCAGCCCGGGTGGCAGAGTGAGACTCCGTCTCAAAAAATAAATAAATAAATAAATAAATAAATAAATAAAATATGATTTTTTAAAGAAAATTACTTGTCTGAAACATTGCTGATTATTTTAACATTTTGTTTTCCAGATTTAAGAAATCTTTTTTCATTTCTCTTAAACTATATATAGCTTGCAGCAATTTGGCAAAATATAATATTGTAAGCAGAACTGAAACATGTATTTTTTTTTCCCTGCTTGATCTCTCCAGAATTTAGAAACTATCAGTGAGTATTCTTATTTTCATGGCAAAATGGTTATTTGCATAAGTTCAACAAGAATCTATTCTCTTTATAAAAGGACACGATTTAAAACATTAGTTATATTACCAAAGCTTTGACTGGAATGTCACTTTTTTTTTTTTTTTTTTGAGACAGGGTCTTGCTCTGTCACCTAGGCTGGAGTGCAGTGGTGGCATCACAGCTTACTGCACACTTGAGCTCCCCAGCTTAAGTGATTCTCCCACCTCAGCCTCCCAAGTAGCTGGGGCCACGGGACCACTTCTAGGGAAGTTCCATATTGGGGAGTTGAGGGGATTGAGATATGCTGTCCAGGAATATTGATTATGTAAGTTAAAGGCTCCTGAAAAACAACAGGTGGCTCTCGCTCCTGCTTCGCCATGTGATGACACTGCTCCCCTTGGCCTTCCATCATGGCTATAAGCTGCCTGAGGCCTCCCCAGAAGCTGAGCAGATGTCAGCACCATGCTTCCTGTAAAACCTGCAGAACTGTGAGCCAAGAACTGTTTTCTTTATTGAAAACAAAAAAGAAAAACAACAGGTGTAAGAAGATAACCTTGACCTTTGTGCTTTTTCTTTTTTTTTTTTTTTTTGAGATGCAGTCTGGCTCTGCCGCCCAGGCTGGAGTGCAGTGGTGCTATCTCGGCTCACTGCAAGCTCCGCCTCCCGGGTTCACGCCATTCTCCTGCCTCAGCCTCCCAAGTAGCTGGGACTACAGGTGCCTGACACCACACCTGGCTAATTTTTTGTATTTTTAGTAGAGGCGGGGTTTCACATTGTTAGCCAGGATGGTCTCCATCTCCTGACCTCGTGATCCACCCGCCTCGGCCTCCCAAAGTGCTGGGATTACAGGCATGAGCCGCTGCGCCCGGCCCTTTGTGCTCTTTCTTAAAAGCAGAAGATAAAATTCCCATGGGAAAGACACCCTCCCTATACTAGAAAGATGCAACAGCGTTATCATCAAGGATGAGAAAGTTGAGTCTGAAGGAATTCCATACAAACAAGACTTGTTAAACTAACCCTTATCTTCCTGGCTATTTCTCCACCCAGTTAACTCCCCTAGCCCAAGCTCCTTTGCCTTATCACATTTTCATAGTTTACTACACTTTGTCCACCTCAGCATATAAGTAACTGACTTGTTTCTTCGGGTCTTTATTTCTTTGTGAGGGCCCCCATGCCATGTAAAACTTATACAATGTTATGCTTTTCTCCTATTAATCTACATTGTATCAGTTTAATTCTTGGGCCCAGGCCAGGCATGATGGCTCACACCTGGAATCCCAGCACTTTGGGAGGGTAAGGCAGGAGGATCACTTGAGCTCAGGAGTTCAAGACCAGCCTGGGCAACATAACAAGACATTGTCTCTACAAAAAAATAAAAACATTATCTAGGTGTGGTGGTATATCCCTGTGGTGCCAGCTACTCTGGAGGCTGAGGTGAGAGGATCGCTTCAGCTCAGGAGGTTGAGACTGCAGTGAGCTGTGATCGTGCCACTGCACTCCAGCCCGAGTGACAGAGCAAGAACCTGTCTCAAAAATAAAATAAAATAAACACAAAAATATTTACTGGGCCCAGCTGGGACCCAAGAGGGTGGAGGTGGAATTTTTCCACCCCTACACAATTTTAAACAATAAAATAAGCTTGACCATCTGGTTTCCACGTTCGTAGCAGAAGAGAAGGAGAAAACTAGATGTGGGAAGGAGGATACTTCCACCATGGACAAACATACTGACGCTGCTAAAAATTAATAACCAACAACCTAATCGCAATGAACAGCCACAAATCTACATAAAGCAATACTAAAGATAAAAAATGGAACTGTTTTAGGCAAAGTGCTAAAATCCCTATCCTGTATTACTGTTTTTAATTAAATTAATATTATTGTCTTCTTTTTGGAGGTTGTAGGGGGACAAGGTTTTGCTCTGTCACCCAGACTGGAGTGTAGTGGTGTGATCCCAGTTCACTGCAGACTTGACCTCCCAGGCTCAGGTGATCCCCCCATTTCAGCCTCCCAAGCAGCTGAGACCACAGACATGCTACCATGCCTGGCTTTTTTTTTTTTTTTTTTTTTTTTTTAGTGCTAGAGATGGGGTCTTGCTATTTTGCCCAGGTTGGTCTCAAACTCCTGGGCTCCAGCAATCCTTGCACCTCAGCCTCCCAAAATGCTGCGAGGTGTGAGCCACCACACTTGGCTTTTTTTTTTTTTTTTTTTGAGACAGCGTCTCACTCTGTCACCCAGGCTGGAGTACAGTGGCTTGATCATGACTCACTGCAGCCTCAACCTCCTAGGCTCAAGCAATCCTCCCACCTCAGCTTCCTGAGTAGCTGGGACCACAGGCATGCATCACCATGCCTGGCCAATTTTTGTATTTTTTGTAGAGACAGGGTCCCACTATGTTGCCTAGGCTGATGTTGAACTCCTGACCTCAAGGGATTCTCCTGCCTCAGCCTCCCAAAGTGCTGGGATTACAGGCCTAAACCACCATGCCCAGCCAAAAGTTTTTAGTGTTTGATGAAGTCTGTGTAGTGATTTGAATAGTGTCCCCACAAGGTTCATGTCCATCCTGAACCTCAGAAAGTGACCTTATTTGGAAATAGGGCATTTGCAGGTATAATTAAGGTAAGGATTGAAATGAGATCATTGGTCTGGGCACAGTGGCTCATGCCTGTAATCCCAGCACTTTAGGAAGCCAGGGCAGGAGGATTGCTTAAGACCAGGAGTTCAAGACCAGCCTGGGCAACATAGCCAGACTCTGTCTCTACAAAAAATTTAAATAAAAAGAGAGGGGCTGCTCTGCCCATGGAGTAGCCATTCTTTTATTCCTTTACTTTCTTAATAAATTTTCTTTCACTTTAAAACAGAGAGAGAGAGAGAGAGAGAGAGAGAGAGAGAGAGAGAGAGAGAGAGAGACAAGGTCTTTCTCAGGAAACTGACCCTCAGGCAAGGGAGTGAAACTCACCAGATCACCACATCCAGACTGTGAGACACCA